>NC_142769.1:39245934-39559268 GCF_988280905.1 Pimephales promelas
TCAACATTACTGTAATGTAGTACCAACTGACTCCCTGTATAGTTTACAGAATTGAGAATATTATCCTTGTGAAAATTTGCCATGTACTCTACTTGATATCCAAATGTAAATGTATGTGATCAAAATATAATTGTATCATGAAATTTGTGTCAATACCCAGCCCTATTAGATGGCCTAATTTTTGGACCCCAACTTTCTTTGAAATATCTTAATTTTCTTTTCTTTCTTTTTTTGCATCTGAAACTTTGTTATTCACATGAATGAATAAATCAGCCCGATCTCATGAAAGTTCGTATCTATGGCACGAATGTCATTTCTCGTGGCAATTTTAAGCCAAAAACAGTTTTTGCGTGTATATGGCACGTGATTTTCGCGTACATATGATACGCACTTTTTTGCGTATAATACGCACGACCCCCCCCCCCCCCCTAAACCTAACCCAGGGTTTTTTAGTGCGTACCATATACACGAATACATCTGCAAAAGACAGCAAATCACAGCATTTAGAGTTAATATTGCATTTTGAGTCATGGATGACACAAAGGATTTTGTCTGGATAGTTTGACAGCCATGGGCAACACAATGTCAATGTGACATATTTGATGAAAATTCATTGATTTGTTAGTGTGAGTGATGAACAGTGTCGTGTTAACCGTTCTAGGACGGCGGACACGTTGATTTGTCTGGAGTGGTTGAATGTGGCGTCTGTGTATACATACATCTACAGAACTATCCTTTTAATAATGTCCATTTAGGTTTATCTCAGGATGAAAACTACTGCAGAGGTCTTGACTTGTATAGCTTTAAAAGTATGTGTGTGAGTGTCCATGTGTGTTACTCTTTCCCATGAGAGAAATCTGGCAAGGGTCAGCGATAGGTTAACACTATACCCATGTCCTCATCAGCACTCCATTAACAGATCTATGCGTGTGTGTGCATGAGTGTTTGTGTTAGGGTCAGCGATAGGCTTTGTCTAAATCAGAGGTCCACTGTGGTCAAAGGGAGGTCACCAGACGCTCATTAATGTGGACACCAACTCACCAACTCCTAATCATAATGTTAACATACAGAACCCCCATGCTCGTATGATACCCAACATGCACTTTCCACTCTATGAACATCCTTTATAGCCATTTAGACTGTAAATCCATATAGTAAATGCCGCAACAGATCTATTTAGAGTTAAAACTCTTTGTCCCAACCCCATCTGCTTCTGCAGGCTGCATGGTCGGGTTGCACCACTGAACTTGTGCTGAACATTTTTACTGCACTGCCACCAACCTTGCTCCGCCTGTAAATCTGACAGAAAATTTGTTTGGCCTTTGACCCACGGGTGTCCCTCACGAGGCTCATACAGCCGGGGTCTGTTAAAACTATCACAGGGGAGGAACGCTCTCTTTGCATGTGTGTATAAGGACTAATGAGAGACTGGGGCCGTTTGACTCGAGCTGTAAATCTGTTACCCCCCCCCCCCATACATGCATACACAAACGCATATACACATCGCCATCGTCCTCTGGCAGAATTTCACAGGCCTCTGTGCTTTAAAATAATGGCTTGTGTTCTCACAGTAAATACTCGCTATAGCTCTGTTGTGGTATGTTTTTGCACTTTTCACCCTGTTCTCATTAGAAAAAAACGAGAGAGAGATGAGGGAGGGGATCAAACAGCTTGTTTGGAGAGGTGAAGAGGTCATATTTATGGAAGCCCGCAGCCGTGATTTTTAGGTCTGAGTAATCGGTTAATTTTTAACAACTGCTCTGGTAAGTCTAACCAATCGTTAGGGCTTGGCGATAAAACGATAACGATAATTATCACAATATGATTTTTCTCAATAAAACGATATCAAGAGGTCGATAAATGTTCGATAATGTTGATGCGCCAAAAGCGGAACAAACACATTTGAAGCATTTATCCGCTCGGCTCAAAGTCCAAACCATAGACAGTAAAAGAAATGGACAGAGCGATCTCATTGGAACTCCATTGAGAGGATTGAAGCCCATTTTTGGCGAATTATTTTATTTATTTATTTTTTTAGCACTTCCGTCCCTGACGCGCAGACTCAAACAGAGCTTGACTACGTAGATGTGACGTGAACAACCCGTCTGTCTTCTACTGCTGTGGCATGAGAAATCTGAATCATTCCCTTCCGAAACATGCAGAGGCGGAGAGTGTGAATAGGAGCTGTCCATGAGCTAGAAGGAGACAATTTTGCTGGTATTCTGATTAATTATTTTGTAATTTTGCCTCCACGTTTCACTGATTCCGTGCGAGCTTCTACTCATGTCCATACGGTAATCTCTCTACTGTGCGACAGAGAGTCGCGTGGGTATGACGCAATCGTTAGCCTACTTTCACTAAAACTGCTTCTACGGGGCCATAACATAAGCTACAAGGTAATGGAGCTATTTATACATTGCCGTGTTTCTTTAGATATAAATAAAGGACAAATGGGGTCTTCAAACGCCTCAGATGTAAAGTTATTCGCTGTCAAAGTGACGCCAAAATGAATGGGAGTCAATTAGAATGCTAACGCAAGTGAAGTTCTGCTACAAGATGTCAGCTCCTGCGAGGCTTCAACTTCCGGTCGATGGATTACCCCCTTGGTCCAAACGGCGGCAGCGCACTGAGCGCAGAGCGAGGTCACTGCTAGAGCAGACGTGATTACTCTGATCGTCTCGCTCACCAGATCCAGTGAGACGCGCTTGAGTTCAGCGAAGAACACAAATGTCAAGTTTAAAGGCAGATGAAACACCGCTGACAAAAAGGAGAAACACTGCGTGCAACGGTCCCGTCAGAATCTGAATTGATTCTGAATCCATTTAGCCTACCATGCTATAAATCTACACCTCCAGCATCCATCCAATGACGGTCACCTCCAATGACGCAAAGACATGCTTGAATCTCCTGTGGAAATGCACCAGTACCACTGGAAATAAAACCATTATTACAAGCTTACCGCTTTGAAACGAGCTAAGGCAATCAGATATTTTTGAACACTGGTAGCCTACTGTAAGGTTAGCCTAGTAATATTAACTGCACCATGAAATGTGGGATATACATATTGAATTGTATAATATTATTAATGTAGATGAATGTATTAAATGACTAATGGAATATAAGTACAGTATTTAATAATGTATTTAACTGTTAGGCTACTGTTTTTCATACAAATACCACAGAAACCATAAAAAGTTACATTTTGCCATGATAGTGAGGTGCTAAGTTATAGGCTATACCTGGTTTTATCTGTGGTTATCATGACCTAATGCATGATACTGGATGGCAAATGGTTCATTTTAATAAAACTCAAACAGTCAGAATATTACATTTTACCAAATTCAAATATGGTCGTTAAATTTAACATTAGCTTAGTATTAGCTTGAGTTAGGATGCAGATTTACTGTCAACTCACTGTCAAATATGCATTTTGAGACAAAACATGTCATTTTAATATTGCAGCCTTAACTGTAAACTGTGCTGAAGAAATATTTTTCTATTCAGATATTTATTTCAAGGAAAAATGTTTGAATATTCTACCTCATATTTGTGAAATGTTCTCTTGTTTGGCCTAGTCTTTGTCATGATATGTTCTGACAATAAATAAAGAGTAGTTTAAAACCACAATTAACACTCTGGTTTATACAACTTTCACTTAGGAGCAAAAATCTGCCTTTAAACTTGAAAGAAATAAAGATTTGACATTTATCGTGATAATTATCGGTATCGACTGATATAAAAAAAATATTGTGATCATTTTTTTTGGCCATATCGCCCAGCCCTACCAATCGTGTTGTAACTATCCCGGTTAGAGCAGTTGACCTCTGATCTTAGTGGCAGGCTGCACGGCAGCTTTCTGTCTCTTTAGGAAGTGACTTTTTACCGTCAGAGCCAATGTTTAGTGTATTTTTCATAGACTGGGCCCATAAACTTTGGTGTTATGGGAAGCAATGCGGCATTTGTAAGCGTTCACTGCATGCAATGTTAACTGCGGTCATAAACGTCTGAGAAAAATATACACAGGGATTTTGAGCCGTGTACAGGACGAAGCTGTGTTGTGTGGGCAAAAGGTCTCTGACCTCAAGGCCAAGTGTTCCTTCCAAAAACATGCACACTTAGACTGACTAATGCCGCTGTAGATTTTACAGAAAATGACCCTCGTTTTACAGTGGTGGGAAGTTTTGTGTCTCCCACACGTCCGGAGCAGAGTGACACATGTTTGAAGATATCCTTTACTTTTCCTCACCACTGGAATGTGTTTTTTTTGCTACCATTTGATTACGTTATGTTCTTTCATCCTTGTTTCCCCCTGTCCCCTGACTGTAGTAAAGTTGATATAATTATTCAGGCATTCCCAAACCCCTTCCCATGGGATTTCAAAATCCCTTTCACTATAAATGATTTAAGAGAAGTAAAATAAATCAGTTTTGAATTTAAACTCAATTAAAACAGTAGGGTTATTTGTTGTAAATTGTGCCATTTAGGTCTGTTTTAGAGAATGAAAGAATTATTGACAGCACAATAAGCTACATCATGCATCACTTTAATTTCTACAACTGTCTTTTTAGCCCCCAACCATAACTTTTATTGTACTCTATGAATCTTTGAGCTCCCTGTTTTTATTTACTTGGTGAAATAGGTAATAGAAAACGTACTGTAAGATACGTAAAAAAATCGGTAAAACATTTAGTAATTTGTTAGTATACATGCTGAATAAACATTGGTAATATGGCAATGATGTTCAATTTGTTTACTTTCGCTTTTTGTGCATTAGTGCATTATGAACTAATAATGAACATTTCTTACAATATTTATCTTATACAATATTATAAATCTATATTTGTTAATTTATGAATATGCTATAGTTCATGCAATAGTTTTATTTAACAAGAATGTATTGCATTGCTCAAAAGTGACAGTTAAGCCATTTATAATGTTGCAAAAGATTTATATTTCAAATAACTGCTGTCCTTTTGAACTTTTCAATGAAAAGTGACTTTTTTCCCTTCAAAAATGTGAATGAACTGAGATAGAGTTTTTACAAGTGGATTAAAGTAAATGTAAAGATGTTTTATTTTTATGATTTGTTAAAGTAACATCAGTTTTACAGAACTATAATGTTGTCACACTTAGCTAATGCACTGAACATCTTTATTTTCAGTAAAGGTTATTTTTTCAAAATCATATGTTTAAAGTATTTCGGGTACGTTTTGAACTGATTAAACTTGGCTTGTTGCTTTCCTGATTTGGTCATGAGAAATAAGAAAGTATCACACCGTTACAGGAAACAGCCGTTGCACTTCCAGGAGTTTGCGTGCTTTAGCTTTCAACCTCCGTTAACCTCGAATCTGTCAAACGTGTATAATTTTTGACAGACAATAACACATTTCTCAGCTCATTTGAGAATGGACGTGCTTGGGTGGTCAGGGACCTCTGTGGATTACACACACACGCACACTGTGTCACTGTAGCCTACAATACATTGGACTGAAGACTGACCGCAGGCTGCATGAAACCACTGACCGGGTTGAGTATCCGCCCTCAGTTCCTAACCAGTCCAAACCAGAAGTTGGGCCCAACAGCAGCCGGGCCGGTGCTTCTTAGTAATTCTGACAGGCACTAACTCAACCCAGTTAGACGAAATCACTTACGCTGATGGCTGGTCATATTTCTCTTTCTCTCTGTTTGGATTAACTTTTAATTGTCTCAGTGCAACTTTGTATATGAAGGATAATTTGAATGGCTTAATCCACACAGATGTTTTGGACTGTTTTGTCATGATGACTACTTTTATGGCCATCATTTCCACTGCAGTAAAAGAGTCCTAGTGTCTTCATAAAAGCTTTACCTGGTCAGTGGAGGACAGAACACGGGTAGAATGAGTAAGCCACAATCATTGCTGCTTTTTGTAATTAGCGTGTTTATGGATGATATAATATAATATGCTGTAGAGCCTGTTAACATGCCAGACTGAGTCATTTGAAGAACTAAATATTTAGTAAATAGTTCCATCTTCTGACATTTTAGAGTGTGCTTGATTCTTTCAATGTGCCGGTGATATGAAATGAAATGGTGGATGCAGGCTATAGGATCAGAAAAAAAAAACATTTTATAATTACTGTGACAAACTTCAAACTAATATGGTGTTATTATTGTCTTAGTCTAATTAATAGATGTAGATACCCTCCATGTAACAAACTTATGTTCAAGTGACTAGTAGTGCATAAGTAAACACTCATGACTCTGATGAGGAGACCAGTATGCCGACCTCACACCCTTGCAAGGAAGTTTTACAGTCCTGTTAAAAATGACTAAGGGGAAGAAAGAGATGGAATAGAAGAAAAGAGTGGTGGGGGTGAAAGAGTCAAGGCTTTCAGTGGCCTTCTGGGACTCACTTTCTGCCAGTGAGCTGCCTCAGGAGTGGTGTTTTAACAAATGGCCTTGAGCGTTACCACAATTTTACACTACTAGGCCAGAGATGTGTCAGTAATCAAATTTGCAAAACCACTGCAAGTTAGAATGTTGCTACATGCTGTGTCAAGTTACAGGTATGCACACAAAGTTAATATTGAAGTATAGGGTTATTTGGGTATAGCACAAATAACACGCACAGACAGACCACAACACAAAAAACTGCATGAAACAAGCTTGCTTGTATCCCTCAATTTGGCTACACAGACTACACTGTACATACTGATGGTATTATTAGCATGTTTACACCCCTACTAAGGAAAATTAAATGTGTAATGTTTTCAGGGAACTGCTGCCTTAATAATATAATAAAGAAGTGTCCAAATTCTCTGCATGGTTCTCTCCAGATTACAATACTCGGTTTCCTCTTTGCTTCGCCACATATTTCCCGGATCACAGCCCTCAACCGCAGTGAATGTCCAATACCCTGGTGATGGCCATTACCCTTGAGTTCGCGTTGCATGGGCCACTAAAGCCTCTTGAATATATGCTTTGGACAGTAAGGTGTGTTTGACTTC
Organism: Pimephales promelas; assembly: GCF_988280905.1. NCBI lineage: Eukaryota > Metazoa > Chordata > Actinopteri > Cypriniformes > Leuciscidae > Pimephales > Pimephales promelas. The sequence continues at coordinate 39,252,924 of NC_142769.1, forward strand.
AAACCCACGGCCACGTCATCTTTCTTCTGTTAGACAGAAGCCCGGCAGATATGAGATCTGATTCAGACTGATATGAGAGAAAATATTGAGCCTGGAGCTTGACCAGTCTGCATGAGATGAGGGTCTCCAAGAAAATGATGTCCAAAAACTCAAGCTTCTGTAACAAGCTCCAAAGAATTCTCCTTGGCCTCATGAGCTCAATATCATACAAAACCTTTCTGTTCATAGAAGGACGGTGCTCCCAATGTTTCGTCCATCAACTGCTGATAGATGACCAAACACGAACTGTTAATTTTACTTTTTGTTTTTAAACTGTTAATTTCAGGCTTTTTTTTTTTTTTACTCCCTAATATTGGCATCGGCCCCCAAAAATCCATGTTGGTCGGGCTCTAAATATTATAACAATCATATATAATATATTAGTAATTTATTCAAAGTAGGGATGTCCCGATCAAGTTTTTTTGTGTCCCTGATCCAAGTCATTGAATATTGAATATCTGCCGACACTGAGTCCTGATCCGATATTTTGTTGTGCACACTTCAGGTACATTTATATTTTTAAAATCAATCCAATGTATACAGTATAGAGCTGTTGTACAGAATTTATCAGGGGCAGGAGCTCAAATGGAAAAAAAGGGCAAAAATATTTAACCCCAACATTTAGAATTCAATTCAAGTTAAAATCAATTTTCCATCCAGTTTAGTTACACAAATCTAACATAAAAGTTAACATTTTATTTAAACTTCACCATGTTCAGTTGACGTGAATGAATAAAATAATTGATAATTGAATGATGACCTGTGTGTAATTCAATTCAAGTTTATTTTTGTATAGCGCTTTGCTTTACAGAAAAGTACAAAAATACATTTAGTTAATCATGTAATATTTAGGGCATAACATATCGCCATGATTTAAGATTTAAGATTGTTTATTAAATAAACTTTACTAATTTCAAATAAATTGTTGTCACTTGCTTGAAACATTCAGTCTGACAAGTACAGCACTTTACAAATCAATGCAACTGTTTTATGAATCCTCCCAAACTGTACTTTCTGTGGTTATTATTTGTTTCACTTTTTAGTTTTAGACCTGTGTGCCAAGTAACAAGGATCTAAATTTCAACACCAAACATTTTCACATTTTCAAGGTAAACATTTTGTTATATCACTGCATAGTACAGTAATTGATTTGTGCTTTCATCTGATCTGGAATTTGAAACACGAATGTAATTGGTACCCATAAATATTTGTAGATTAAATAAACAATCAGAACACTTGGAGAAAAGAAAAAAAAATGTACAAAAAATTGAATTATTTTTCTTTAACAGGTGTTAATCTTTTTAACAAATAAGATGTTTTCCCTTTTCAACATTTAGGCCATAACTAAGTGTCCTACTCTCTGCTTCAGCTGCCTGACCAAGCTATCCGTGGAGTATGCTGCATACCTAAAGAAGATCTCCCCCAATAATGTCCGATGTTAGTTTTGGTGGTGGAATAGGTAATTACACTGTTGCTGAACTCTGTGTCCGCTCTCTGAAGCTGAATTTCAGCAGAACACAGGAACTAAAAAAACCTGAGGCCAATAACTGTTCTTGACTTGAGTCAATAGCATTAGAGCTAACATCTCTCGCGTCAAGAGCAGGAATGGTGCATTAGGTGCAGTCTCTTGCATGCTGGAGTTAGTGTCATCAGAAAAATTCCTTTCAGGGCATCCCTGTCTTAAAAGTTGAAAAAGTTTTCAATCTCCATTCAGTAGTTGGAAACATCTAGGCAAGAAGTGAATGTTCTATTCACCAAAACATTTTCATTTTAAGTGCCTGAGCCATTGGGGAATGCTTGCTGCCATCCAAATTCATCAGTACCTTTTTAAAGAATTCAAATGTGAATTTGACACTCTGAGGGTAGCTTAAGTTGAGAGTGTAGATCAGTCCGAATAGCATTACCAATCCAAAGGAAACACTCTTTAAATACTGTAGCAGCATGCACACCCTCCATCACATCCTCTGGCTCGTCCTCAGCACCAGCACCTTCTTTACGGATCACAAAAGAGTGGTCTCAGAAATTGCTTCTTCAGGATTGCAGTCCAAAGCCAACACAAAAAAACAAACATTAAATTTTTAAATAATTAACACCTTGTTAAGTATCATTGAAATATTGGTAACATACAGGATGGCAATATGTTTAGGTCATTACAAAACGTACATATACAAACCTCAATTTCTTTGACGCGTGTTGTAGTGTCCATTGAGCTACAGACACTTTTTATGACTTTTTATGATACATTTTGTCTCGTTTGATGTACATGTTTTATCACACTGAAAATTATGACGATATAAAAAACACTGATTATAGTATATTTTATATATACAATATTTGTAATTAGTTAAAAATGCAGTTTACCACACCTTGCCTGCAATTGCCATAATGTGTGATATCCTCTGTCCAGAAGCACCACCTTTGCTGCCGAAAACCTTGTGTACATTAACAGCTCTGTCCAGCTACGCCAAGAACTTTGACAGAAGTGAGACAGTTGTTATCCACATGAATTCTGCATTTAAAAAAGGGAAATAAAGATGGGCATGAAATATAGGCATACTGTGGAGGAATTTATAGTACTTTACAACTTGTGTAGCCTAAATATCAATAACACTTACTTAATTTACTGTGAACAGTGCTGGCCACCAGGTTTGTAAATTGAGACACCAATTGTCCTAAATTTGTAAGGACAATTAATGTATGCACAAGGATGCCTGAACCTCGCCCCAAAATGTCCATGTTTAAGCTTAGAATGTTTCAATAACTCTTACCTATTGGATAATTATGTGGCACACACTTTTACACACACACTGCCAAACCCCTTCAGGCAAACAATCAGGTGCTGTCTCTCAGGCGCTGGTGTTTTTAGCGTCACCCTTCAAAACAAAAGTCCCACTTCCAACACACCGGCCAACCAGAAAACGTATCGGTCGATGCCGATATTTTAAAAATGGCAAATATAGGCTGATGTATCAGTCGACCACTAATCATTATCTTTTAACCTTTTATGGTTAGAAATAGCGAGGCAGTGATGCTCTCATTGACAAATGCGGAACAATTAGTGCATGCGTTCATGACATCAAGACTAGATTATTGGAATGCTCTATACTGTGTGTTTGCCCTGCACACTTAATAAACAAACTACAGCTAGTACAAAACCCAGCAGCTCGAGTTCTTACCAGAACAAGGAATTAGGACGATATTAGCCCGGTTCTGTCAACACTGCATTGGCTGCCTATTAAACATCATATCAATTTTAAAATATTGATTACTTACAAAGCACTAAAATGGTTTAACTCTGCAGTACTTGAGCGAGCTCTTAACGCATTGTAGTCCTTCATGTCTATTGCGATCTAAAAAATCCGGCCAGTTAATAATACCTAGAATATCAAAATCGACTGCTGGCGGTACTGTAGATCCTTTTCCTTTTTAGCCATGTTCAGTTGGGGATATTCAAATTAATTAACCAATCAGTAATACCTTTGGATCAGCTCTACCAAACGTGGATGTTTTTCCACTAAGAAATTAACATTGTTATTATGTTTTGATTGATACTGTGAAGCTGCTTTGATGCGATCTATATTGTGAAAAGCGCTATATAAATATACTTGATTTGACTTGACTAAGAAAGCATGAGGCTTGCAGTTGCAGAAAGCCAATCTGTCAGTCAAATCCGAAGCAAGATGCAACGGCAACATATTATCCAACGATGTCTCAGATAGTAAATGACTTTCACGTGATTTATTACAAAAGTGCGCATCACATATGCCAAACATAACATTGTAAAGAAGCATGCAAAATTGAATGGAGATCGGGTCATAGGTGGCGCTATAACTGTCAAAAAGCTTTGCAAACTATATATTTCCTATGGTAAATTGCCTGTATTGGCTTTAATTATTCTTTCATTTTAGCTTTAAATATTCTGGTTCCTGCTAGATGTGAGTATGGATGTTACTTGAGGTTGAGCAGTAGCTCTCTCCATAGCGTCATTTGTTATCCATTATACTGGGCCAGCAACAGCAGAGCCAAGGCAATGATGATGATTTCAGAGGAGGGGATCTATTAGTAATAGTTTTACAGATCTTTCTGCTTTGAGCTGTGTAAATGGTCAATGCACTTTCTTCAAAAATAAAGTAAGCTACAGAAAAAGATGCCGCAAGTAATTCACTGGTAATGGAAAAGCTTAATTTGAACTGTTGAACTGTTAAATGCAAGAAGTTTAGGTCTGACTTCAGAAATCTGTGCCATAAACTGTTATATTTGGCACTGCCAATGCGCATAACATAAAATACTTCTCAAAGAGTCTTTGTTTCTGCTTTTATGCCATGGAGTACAGATTGTCATTCTGAAGTCTTTTGAGCTTCAGTATGTTTGATTCTTTTATGAGTCAACTTGTCATGTTTCACTTGAAGCTTTTACCTAAAATGTTGTAGGATTTTGACTGGTGCAATTTACTTTTTCTGTGAAGTTAATAACAGAAAACAGTGAAAAGAGTTGAAAGAATATGTGGACCTTTAAGATATCTGAATACGTACAGTATATGCAATGGTAGTGCATTTCTCAACATTGTTTCCAAAAAGCCGTCAGAAATTATTAGTGAGCTGAGGCAAGTTTCCAAAGGCTTCCCCCGACTCTGTGACACCCTGCAGAGAGCCTGTCTGAAGTTGAGGAAAAGAGTGAGCTCTTTCCCAACCCAAAGACATAAACAATGAATCTCCACAATCACTATTTTGAAACTGTGAAGTAGCTACAGTAGGAGATCACTTTGGAAATCTGGCCTTCATAACTAATTTAAACCTAGATTTTTTTTTTCTTTACAAATTTAAAACTAAGATTTAGGTTCAAAATGCAAAATGATAAAAATTAAATTTTTCTGCTCTATTTTTAAGTCACTAATCAAATAAACACATTTATGATCTCATGAACTCCTTTGTGCAGACAGCAAGGAGACATACTGAGTGACCTCATAGTGATTAGTGAAAGAGGCAACATAAAAGCATTTTCACTAGTGTCTTTTGGATCCCTTTGTATATTTCTTAGAACATTCACTGTATATTTCTTAGTACGTTCCTCCATTTCTTTCACACAGATCTGGAATAGTCTGTGGAAATAGGAAGGGGAAGGATTCATAAGTAAGAAGTCTGAGTCCTCAAGATCTAAGATGAATAGTGTTTATTGTAGCTTGGCACACCCCGTCCCTCTCAGTCAACAACGTCTTTGTGCTTTTACAAAATATGTGTGTCCCATGGATTGTTGCAAGCTGGAAATGTGATATTACTCAATTATTTTCTCTTATGCTCCCTTTACTCTCTCTCTCTCTCTCTGTCTGTGTCTCTCTATTCTTTCACCCGCTGCCCTCTCCACTTGTAATTATATGTTAAAATAAACACTAAGCCAAGAGGCCACATCACTCGACGGCAAAACGAACGACAAAGACATTCCCTCATTGAGTCAAAACAATGTGGTGAAAAGCTCTAAAGAATTTGTTGCTTTTTGGAGAGGGTTTGTTCAGAAAATAAGTGCATTTATGCATCAGTATTTAACACGATGATTCACATGAAGCATGTTCTAAGTGTGTGTATGATTAAATTGCAGTAGTTAATGATGATTACAGCAGAATAATGTGTACATTGGGAACATTTTACAGTGAAAGCTGTCCGTGTAACTTTGCTCTACTGACCCTGAAATGACCTGTGATGTCATTCTACTCCTCAACAGACAGATGAAGATGGATAGAAAACTGACCGTCTGTTATATAACGCTGTTCAAGCCACAGCTTTGGATTTTAGCTTACTTTCCCTTTGATGGTTTCCACCACAGCAAACACCTCAAACTACGTCACAGTTCAATTTTGTCCACTCGTCTTGCCTTGATCGTCATCACTCCCAAACCATCTTGGTGTTGGTTAGTAGGATATTTCCATCCAGTGTGATACCAATCCAGAACCAATTTAAGTTTCTGGGTCAAGCATTCCGGCTGTTTTCTTGCCGTTTATCCTGAATGCAAACTAACCATAAACATGACAGAATCCTCTGGACCTATCTTGGAAGATTGCGCTCACCATCAAATTACCAGTCACCAAAGTTTTGTTTACCGTCGTTTGAGTGGCTGTGTGGGTTTGTCGTATTAAGGTCTCCACATTGCATCAGAGACTGTCTTTCTGTGGAATTGAGGGAAGGCCCCTGTTCTCTTTCCAGAAGTGGTTACATGCGCTTGGCAGCCCATGAACCCAGTAGCTAAAAGCACATGCTAGATTTTATGTCCTTGACTTTAAAAAACAAAACCCATATTGATTAACTTGACTGCATCAAATTACACTGTGGCTGCTAGTGCTGTGTAATTATAACATTAATCTCCTTATTTACCTCTAGTTCTTCTGTCTCTCATTCTGTCTTGTCTCTCACACTTTCCATCTCAGTCTAATATTTTATGTAAGCCTGATTATGTTAATGCCTTAAAGACTTGTTCTTAATGAATCATTAATCTCTGGTAAAGGGTTTAGAAGAGCTTTTGGACTACATTTGTGTACTTAACATCAGTGAGGTCGGTGTTCAAATTAAACGGTTCGGATGTGTTGAATTTTAATTCCTTATGTTACATTTAGATTCTGATTTTAATTTGTGCAGCCTATAGATTCTCCATCTTTTCATTATTTCACCCTCTCTCTTACTTACCTCACAGACACATACTGAGGTTTCATAAACTTGGACCAAAGTTTATTTAAATTGACTAGTGTGTATCAAACCCTCTTTTTGCCAAGTCTCCAGGACAAGGAAACAAATAGACAGTCAGACAGCCACTGAGTTTAAAGAAATAAAACCGATTCTGAACACTACACCCTACTAATTATTATGTATTCTCCATGGTAACATGAACATGACCATGTTCTTTATAATCTCTTCACTGAAATGCATTGGTAAATAAATATATAATGGCTACAAGTACAACACATTTAAATTATCAGACTGCCTCGTTTTCCCAGTAGCCAAATTCGGTTTTCTACCACATTCTTTTGATGGATTGGCTGAAGCCACTCTTTCCAGTTCAAATGCCATGGAAAATCTCTTTAGCTCTGAGAGGGGAATAATACGCAGGGAATAAGTAGGGGAAGACATCAGTGAGAGTAAAATGACCTATATGAAAACAGAGGTTGTCCTTTTTTTACCAGGAGGTTGTCCTTTAGCTGTTTGGTTCTTCTTTGAAGTGGTAAAATTCGGCAGAATTCCACCAGTGGCATAAGGACTTCCGTGGGCCTGCGTGCCCGACATGGAGGTGCTCCACAGGGGAAAGCCTCTGCCATCGCTCTGGCTCTGGTGCCCTGGGCAGCCGCCCCAGTGGTTTGTGGTAGAGTGCCATGGCAGTGAAACCGCGGCGAGTGCTCCTGCTGCCACATAGTTTCTGGTCAAACTGAAACATTACAGCCCAGAGAACGCTGCCCGTCTCTGCCAGACAGCCTGCATGAGATCAGCACTGAAAACATGCGATCATGAACCCCGCTGCACAAAGCGTTTATGAATGCGCAATACCATTGAACACAGCATGTGGTGCTTTTGTGGTTTTTTAATGTTTGTCAAAGCCAAATTAGCATATTATTTATTAGGGCTGTCATTGCATGATGTCAACGACAAAAACAAAAATCAAGTTGTATGATGAACAATTAAATAAAACATAATATATCGACTTTTATTTTTATGTATTTTCAATGATTTAATCTACCACAGTAATGTATTTAATGTATCTAACCCTGAATACACTGAATATGCCACATCTGTGAGGAGGATGGATGATCTTGGCAAAGGAGAAGTGCTCACTAAAACAGATTTAGACAGATTTGTGAACAATATTTGAGAGAAATAGACCTTTTGTGTACATAGAAATGGTCTTAGATCTTTGAGTTCAGCTCATGAAAAATAGGGGCAAAAACCAAAGTATTGCGTTTACAATTTTGTTCAGTGTAGTTATCAGTATCCCAGAAACGTTCAATGTGTTGGACCTTCTTGACTTGCATGACCCCCTTCCCCACCACCCCCCACCCCCAATTGAAAGTGACTGTGATAGTGATGGCTCAGATAGGGAGTACCAGGGAGAAACGGCCCATTTGCCAGGTAGACTGTATTGAATGACGATGCAGCAGTGAATTATCTGGAGGATTGGGCAGATGTTCATGAGAACCAATTGGTGTGACCCACAAAATGACCACAAACAACCCTTTCTATAACGTACGGCCCATCTTCAGTGCACTGAAAGAGTGCACACACATCTCACTGAAACTGGCCTAGGACAGGGCTTAAGTGTAGATATGGTCTAGCCCGTACGGGTCTAGCCGAACAAGCAGAAGTTCCTCCAGGCTGTAATTTTGTACATGACAACCTTTTCACCTCACTAAGCCTTCTTCACAAAATGACAAAACGAGATATTGGATGTCTTGGAATGAATTGTATCAATAGGTCTAATTGAAGAATTTGAATGAATTCTGACTGTTATTTCCCACCAGTCACTATTGTGACTGAGTAAAAAACCTAATATTTCACTAACTTAACTAACATAAAATAAAAAAAAAAGGCTTAATGTTTGAGTGTTAGGGAGGTCTAAGGAGTAAAATGCATGTACTGAAGTTGCAAGAAAAAAATTGGGGTTAAATGGGCTAAAGACTGATTTTGCATATCAACGGATCAATGTTTTTGAGGAAAAAAGAAGGATTTTGCTCATATCAAATAGGCCTCAATTAGATTTTTACTAAAACATAGTTGTGAAAACAAAAACAATATTATATATAGAATTGTATTTATATAATTCAAAAGCAAAAACGATTTAGGATGATTATTAAAGCGTTATTATTGTGTTGTGCCATTCAAAAAGCATTGTATTTCAATATATATTTTCTTTGCTCTAGATATGACTTTTTTGTTGTTACAAGGATGTGTATATGGGAATAGCTGAACGTCAGTGTTAATTTTGTCAAACATTTTATGCATATTTCATCTCATCCTCTCTAGGACCTTTAACAAATTGGATGACAAAAGAGTTTTAAAGGCGTTCCTCTCAGATTTAGAAAAAAAACAACACCATACGATAAAATACTGCGGCTAACAGATTTAGGAGATGCAGAGAGTTCAGTCCATGTTTGTTGCTTGAGGTTACCATGACAGCCATCCTCCTTGAATTCATCTCGAGTCAAAAGAAAGTAGCCTTTTCTCTAAATCCTTTCTTATGTAATATTTTTGCCAGATTCGGATCAAAATCGTGTGTGGCTGTGATTTACCTTGACCTAGTGGAGACTGGAGACCAGGCCTGTACTCTTTGCTGCGTACTGCCGTGTTACTCAAGGCTGTTGACTCTTTCTCCTCTTGGTTCCAAAAAAATCTTGACACCGTTGAATGAGGCCTTGTTATAGCTAATGCTTAATTTTATTCATACTTAACCTATTTATGTAACCTTTCTCCAACCAAGCTGTCCCCCGAGATGAAAGATCATGTTTGAAGGAAAGACTTTGCAGCGCTTGGCAATCCTAATCTGGCAACGAAGGCAATAACATATTACATAAGGAGCCACCATTACTGTTGTGGGCTGGTGTAATTGATGTAATTGATGTTTTTGACCTGAAGTGACTTGCATTTTCAAACAGTTTAACTAGCAAATACATTACGGCCCGTGTTTCAGCACAATTTAATATTCAGAAATAAACTTGCTAATCTTAGTCCTTCACAGACTGCAAATAATTCAGTATAATAGACCACCGAATAGCATATATCTAATGTGCTGATTGCCTTACAACACTAGAGGTCTGTAGCAATAAATTAAGCTTGAACAGCAACACACTTTGTATAGAGAACCACAAGTGGCCCTTTTATTCAATTCCATTGAGTCACCATTACCAGTAACCAATACAACAACACAGCAAAACAAACTAGGAGTATGTTGTAAATCGCAGCCATCACAGAAAAGACAAAAAAAAAAAAAAAAGTGAAAGTTTTTCTTCCTCCAAACACAAGGGTTAACATAAAGGCAGGCCTGGAATATAGATTTAATTTTAATTTTCATATGCTTTCCATCTCTCTTGCACAGCCATGTACAAAACAAATAAACCCAAAACCATTGATCTTATCGTAAAATTATTTCACCACACATGAACACACAGTGATGTGAATGCACATCATTTTTCAAAAGATGGTCTCTAGTATGTTTTTATAAAGGCCTGAAACCAGAACACAATGTGCTGTCACGCTCCATACCTATATTTGCATTGATGAATATCATAAATGTCTGTGTACTATATCCAGCAGCCGGGTACATCCAGTTGGGTCTGTCCATTGGGTTTTCATGGCAATGCGTAATTTGATATGATGAATTAAGTCTATCAGATGGATGATCTGTCTTGGCTTTTCATGGCAGAATACCTTGATCAACTGAATAAACATTTTTCGTATTGTACTGTATAATGCCTAAATTTTGCATTTAAAATGTTTAGTTTTAATTTTATTGTTTATTTTTATATATATTATAGATTTTTTTAATAATACAGCATTTTATTTAGAATTGGTCATTTGTTAGCCATTTCCTGAAAATAACAATTGGCTTGTTGGTGGGATTGGCCAGAATTTCAATATCAGTGCATCCCCTAGAAACATTTATTTCTATTTCTTTAGCACATCCTAAAAAAAACCAGACAATGCCATAGTATGTGCTGTTATAAGCACATAGATCATTTGTCCACTGATGTCACAGGATAAGCCTGTGACTAGACATGGACTGAACACAAACACCATCCATCAATCATAGCTGTATAAAATAAATGTTTCATGAGTTATTTCTTTGTTTTATTGTTTATGGGTGTATTTATGCTGTGATGTGAATCTGCAGATATGAGTTGTTGTATTTATTATTGTTATAATTTATATGAAACTCATTTACCTTTTCAAGTGGTATATCCTGGGGGAGGGAGTAGTCCGGCCTATAAAATGGCTCCAGAAATTCAGTTCTAGAGGGAAAATGCTCAGTCCGTTGTGTGTGTGTGTGCACAAACAGTTTAGATTCTGTCTTGTGAATGTAGTTTATTTGACCATGAGTTTGGTGCACTTGCCTTGTTGCATTTAAGTTAAGTTTCTCAATTATTGGGTGACTGTCATTGTGTGGCAAATAAAAAGCACTCTTGAACCAGACCAATGGCTTCCTCTGTCACTTGGGCCTCCACCTGCTACTGCTATCTGAACAGCCAATATATTTTATAAACTGCGTGCGACTAAGTTTAAATAAAACATTCGTGGTCACACAATGAACACCAGCAGATCCAAGCACACTACAACAGAGAAGCAGTAAGAGGCTCGAGTACAAATAGCTCTCCAGTTGTTGACTGCATCATAATCACGTTCAACATTATGCATTTCCATTTACCCAGCCAGAGAAAATATCATAGCTACACTTTATTTGTCTTGCATGATTGGTTTTCCTAAGCATCTAGGGTTTTTTCTTAAAGAAGTATGATGTTTTCATGCTCTAGATCTAATTTTCTCCACGTCAGGTTAAGCCTTGACATACAATCATAATTCAAATATGTCTTATGTGTGTGTGTATATATGCGTGTCTCTGTCTGTGTACACTGTAAGTAAATGGAACTGGGATTTTTGAACAAAGGGGACATTCAGATGGTGCCATGGACGATCGCTGCCGGGGATGTTAAGCCACCGGCGCTGGAAAAAGTATGCGATCCAGAGCACAAAAGTAGGGGTGTGGGATCTTGCGGTGTGTGTGCTGCACTCTGATAAAAAGGGAGAGAAAAACCCATACAGTTCCTAATGTTTCTCAGGCGCAGAAGCTCACTTGCACTGCCAGTTTTGTTTTGTCATGCAAGTCTGACAATGTTGAGAGATTGTGCTTTACTGTGACACTCTAGAAAATAATTCATTAAGCAATGTTACTGTTTAATCACCATTTTATATTAATGCACTGCTTTCATTGAAGCGCACACACACATCTCTCACTCGCACACAGAGATCGGAGATCGTGCTGCGCATTCGCGTAATCTAAAAAAATGAAGCCTACCCGGAAGTGTGAAACACTGAAATGCAATGAAAATCCGCTAGAGGGAGGTCCCAAAAGGGAGCAAATATCCATATACCCCATGTTAAAATGTCCGTTTTCACAGCATAAATTTATGTTTTTACAGGTTGGTCCCATGGACTTTTATTGTATTTTTCGATCCGAGTGTCTGACAACTGTGAGGGGGGTGAATTTTTTTCTAACTCGTCATATTGAGATATAAAATGTATGACAGATAAGGGTGTGGTTAACTTTGATTGACAGCGTGATTGACAGCTTATGGTGCTGCCTATACTCCCCATAAACGGCCTCAAAACCGTTCTTCAGGAAGTCTATGGGTCACGTGACGTCACAGGTGGTTTGTCCATATTTTTCACAGTCTATGGGTTCATCCCTTACATCGGCGAAAGGTGATCTAAGCGATTGCCTGTTTCAGGAGTGATGGAGCCGCTGAGGAGTTTGCTAACTGATGACAGCTTCATGTAGATGGATCTGACGGGTGACGGAAATCTTTAACTCTTGCCACTTACACTCAGGTAGCCTACACTTTGTTTATTTTATTTGTTATTATAGAGCGAAACAGCCATTTTGCGTTTCACTTGGCCTCAATGCACACAAGCAATGTTTCAGGCCTGCAACAGGGTGTGTGTGCGCATGTTGTGGGCCCAAAATATGTTGGGTTTTTTTTCAATTGATGAATGATATAATGGTTAAATTCTCTCTGATTCATTGAGTATATTATTACAGGGTTACAGTTTGTATTTCTGATTGAAACTGAAGTTTATTTCTGTACTTCTGTACTTATTACATTGGTTTATTGGTTTACACTAAGTAAAGACAAATTTGTACTTTGTGTAAAATAAGTAAAGGTTAATTTAAAGAGTGATTCATTGGAAATCCCTTTTTTGATAGACGTTTAATAGGTTAACCCTTTAAGTGTCTGTTGTTGTGCACAGAAGAGTCAAACACTGTATTTGAAAATACTAGTTTATTCAGAACTTAAGCTGATTGAACAGATTTTATTTATATTTAATTTTATTCATTTTTGATAATTCCTTCTGTTTATTTTCTTTTAAATAAATTCATTGTATAGTTCAGTTAAATAGTGTGTGGTCACTTTAATGGAACAAATAGGTAGCTGTAATTGGTTAAAGGCGGTTTTGCAGAGAACTTAGTTGCACTTTGTAAGAAGTGGGGTTGAACCAATTGTCTCAGGGTTCAAGCGTCCAATAGTCCAAAGGGTAGATAGACCTTGGACAGTAGAGGGCGTTACAGTTATAATGTTATAATCAAATAAATGTGCTGATGACAAATCTGTGCGAGCAGGGTGTGTGGAGGTATGGAAATACATATAACAGGCAGATAGGACATCGTATCGGACCGAATGCAATGATTGGACGAACAATTTTTGAGATTCTTGAGATTTCCACAGACGATGTATGTGTTTTAATATTGAGACCACTTCTATTATTAACTGCCCTTCTATTATTAAATCAGGATGTAAATAGAGTTTTGACCAGAATAACAGTGTTAATGAGGGGGAAAAAACTGCCTACTCTCCCTTTAAAAAGTCTTTCATTGGTAGAATTGTTTCTATTGTTAATTTCAATATTAAATGATCTCATCTTTTGGCAATGGAATTTGATTTAATTTTTTTGTCTGCAAATATTTTATTCCTCAAAAAAGGAATCAGAGCTGTAATTGTAATCATTACATTCCTTATCATTCCCATTCATGTTTATTAGTGTTGTTCGATTATTTGTCGTATGAGGTGTGGTGTGTGAGCACATGGTAAGAGACAAAGTACCCGAGTCTGAAGTCTGAACAGCATCTATAGCAGATTTCTGCTGTGTACACCCATATAACCGCATATTTCCCTTCACTAGCCAGGTGTCGCTGAACCCTTAGGCTATGTAGCAATGGGGTATTCAGAAGCAGGGGCCCAATGCCTGAATAGGCATCCCACACTGATCCCCCTCTGGTGGACTACAGGGGCCAACGGAAGTACCGCACTCTGTGTCTCCACACTGTACACCCCCTCCAGACCCCCAAACTATGTCCACATTGGATACTAGGTTCCCTCAGGGCATGAGGGGCAATTAAGCTCGGGACAGACGCCTTTTCTTGGGCTAACAAACACCCTGGTACCCACAAAAACCATCCCCCGCAGTGTATGGTATTTATTTGACTCCTCACACACATACACGCATATGTAGACACATTCTTGACTAAGTACATTCTCATACCTTAGCCCACATTCAGCCCTGCCTCTCACACCTGGAACCAATGTGTGAACGACCAAATGAAGAAAGGTATGAACGAATTAATGAACAAGCACATGTACAGAGAGCTAATGAGTTACTTTATTCAGCTTTATTAATACACATATGTGCTCACACATACATCATTAGAGCCACCACTCTATTGTGCCTGGTTATTAGACCTTTATCTGAACAGTTAAAATCAATATCGAAGATTAATTCACATTAACCATCACTTTTCCAAATGTTTTATCCCAAGCGTTGGTAAAGAACTGATATCAGTTAGTGTACATCTTGTGTGTATACTTGTTTGTATGAATGTCTACAGATACAGAGGATTTTTGTGTGCAGGAACATTAGGCATCTTTTTTATTGACCTCTTTTATGGGTGAGCATAAAATTCTTGTTTTGTAAAAACATTAAAGTTGTTTAATTTTCATGTTGAGTCACTACAAATAATACCACCCTCCTAAACGTCTACTCCGTAGCTTTGACTGAACTTATCTTGTAAACATATAAACCAGAAGGTTACTCTAAGTCACACCAGACCACATGTGGATGTGTTTCTTTTTTATTTGCAAAAATGTTTAATATGCTAAAATCTGCGCTGCTGTCTTGTATCTGTCTAGAATGTTTGCACTACTTCTCACCGTCAATCTAGCTGAGGCTCTTTATATCCTACAGCATAGTTTCAAATCAGGTACAGTTGAGCTTCTGTTTATCTTCGCTAATCAATGTTTATGTGAATAAAAGCCTAAATTAAATCTATTCATCATAAACATGATCTCTTCTCTTCAGAAAAGTTTTACTTAATTGATCAATTTATACAGTATTTATTAGTTTTACACTCTCTTTATGAACTTTAAGGTGTCAGAGTGGTAGTTGCATAGTTGTCAACAGAAGGACTGAAATCACTCAGATCACATTAATGTTTTTTAAATTAAGTGTCAAAGTAGGTAGTTGTGTGGACTCAATGGAAGGACAGAAATATTTTAGATTTCATTAAAAATATCGGTAACACTTTAGAATACTGTATCTTACTTACTGCAGAATTAATAAGGAATTATTGACGAACTAATAGGTAATTCTTCATTAACTACTTCTTCACTACTGTTAACTACTAAGGAAGATGTGTTAACTAATCAGTATGTAATATAATTTTATGATTGTGTTAAGTATCAGTTAGTTAATCAATAACTAATGAATTCTGTCATACCTCCTGAAGAACTACTATTAATTATCCACTAATTAAGGTTCAAGAAAAATAACTAAGAAGTAACTACTGAACAGTCATACAAAACTAACCTCAGATTATTTGTATATTTTATATACAGTACTGTGTGTGTCTGTTTTCCTCAGCATAGAATGCCACTGAGTAAATTCATGTATTTGAGGCAACGACTGAGGGAAACTGAAAATATAGAGAACTTATTAGTAATTAATAAATAAGTATCAAATAATTCTGCAGGAATTACTTGGAAGCTGGAACAGTATTCTAAAGTGAAAATATAGGGAACCCATTAGTAATTAATAAAGAATTATCAAATAATTATCTAGGAATTAGGCTACTTATAATCTGAAACAGTCTTCTAAAGTGAAAATATAAGGAACTTATTAGTAATTAATAATTAACTTTTAAATAGTTCTTCAGGAATTACTTAGAACCTGGAACAGTATTTTAACCCCTTCAGACCTGAATTATGTTTCAAGTTTCTGAAAAATATAAAAGTACATTTTCCCAGCTCATGAGGCTTCTATAAATGAAAACAAATGAAAAAAAAATTTTTATATGATGGCTTTCATTGTGATTTTTTTTGTCCATTCCAATGGACATCAGGTCAAAACAGGTGTACTTCCGAAAAATGTACCAACATAAAATAAATTAATAAACATAAAATTTGTTGGTCTATACTTTAAGCTTTTTCTCAAGGTCAAAAAAATTCCAGCAGTATACCATTTCAACTATAATTTTGAGGTTTTTGTTTTACAGATTGCACATTGTTTGTAACAAACGAAATATCTTCGAATCAATCAATCTGGTCATTTTCTGTGTGCATCTTTCTTTTTTTAGATCAAAAACTTGAACATTATAACATTACAACTTTAATCGTAAGGTTTTTCCTTTATATATTGCACATTTGTTTATTCATAACAAAATAAACCTAGGAATCAATCAATGCATTCATGTTAGAGTCATTTCCGGTGTGCATCCTGTGTTTTCTTGTATTTTTACAGTACTGGCAGGACGGTTGCCAGCAAGTCACTGTATTTCGATTTCCAGTACCTAGTGTAATTCACTTTACAGTGCACAAGATCAGTAATGCAAACTAAAAAATAGTACTTTACTGTATTTTTACTGTATTTCGTAATTTCGCAATTTGATTACTGCTGTAATCAATTATACGGCATTGTACTGTAATATATATTGATACATTACTGCTAAATATTATTGTAATTTTCTAAATAGTTACTAATAATGATAATTTTATATTATAATAATATCATATAGTTATTTGGAAAATATATAGGAAAACAAAATACTATTGAAGTTAATGGCCACTGTCAGCTGTTTCGTTACCGACATTCTTTATAATACCTATTTTGTGTTCAGCAGAATAAAAACGGTATATGAAACTCATACAGGTTGGGAACAACATGAGAGTGAGTAAGTGATGACAAATATAATTTGTGGGTGAACTATACCTTTAAAGGAATAGTTCACCCAAAAATTTTAATTGCCCCATGATTTAACCTGGCCTCTCACCCTGGCCTCTAGCCATCCTAGGTGTATATTACATTCTCTCAGATGAAAACAATCAGAGTTATATTAAACAATGTTCTGACCCTTCCAAGCTTTATATTGGCTGTAAATGGTTGTTTTTGTTTTGAAAGTCCATAAAAGTGCATCTATCCATGATACAAGTGCATCTAGCCTTCATAAAAGTTCATCTATCCATGATAAAAGTAGATCTATGCATCATAAACGTGCATCTATCTATAAAAATATATATATTAATATAAAATATTAAAAATATTAATATTTAAGTTGTGCTTTAGATTTAAGTCAAATCCATACGTTCTTTTGGCCAGAAGTTATTTTACTATATAAAGTTTTAAATATGGATATTTTTCTTACATCTTCATCTTCCTCATTACTCCACATAAAGTCAACATCTGAGATATTTTCATCAGCAATATGTTCAAGCACTTCAGAACTGAATATTCTGCACATGAAAAAAATTCAAAAATGTATCGGTACACTGATATTATTATTTTTTTATAAAAGAAATTTCAATCAGCATTACTGAAAATGTGACTTCAGTAACAGGCTTTCAAACCTACTGTCCATTCTAATGGACAGACACATTTAAAAAAATCCTGATTTAAAATGTGCAATTCTAAAGTCGATTTTTAACTTTAATTAATAAGTTCAATCTTTCTATTTTACATACAAACCATGAAATACTGGAAAAAATATATACAAAATGTAAATATAACTTAGAAAATGTTGCTTGCTTCTGTGTTTGGAGTGAAGTGCTGACATGCTTCTCTTCAATGTAGTGTTTTTTATATATAATTACCACATGCAGAGCTTTTCTGGCATTTGATTGGATGACAAACGTCCAATCTCATGGACTGCAGGCTTTAAACTAGGTGAAATGCTCCAGAAGTTAAAAAAAAGGGGGCTGACATGTGATGTCCATTGTAATGGACACAGGGTCTGAATGGGCTAAAGTGAAAATACAGGGAACCCATTAGTAATTAATAAATAATTATCATATTAATTATCTAGGAATTAGGCTACTTATAACCTGAAACAGTCTTCTAAAGTAAAAATATAAGGAACTTATTAGTAATTAATAAATAATTATTAGATAGTCCTTCAGGAATTACTTAGAACCTGGAACAGTATTCTAAAGTGACAATATAGGGAACCCATTAGTAATTAATAAAGAATTACCACATACTTCTGACTCAAATCAAACTTACTGTAAATAAAAAAATATTAGCCTATATATATATTAACGTAATCATCTAAACCTTTGTAAAATACACGACAGTTACTTGCGACAAAGGCGAAGAGAAGTGAAAAAGGCAACAGTGGCAAGGAACCAAAACTCCATCAGGTGACACAATGGAGAAAAAAACCTTGGGAGAACCCAGGCTCAGTGTACGTGGCTACCGCCATATTGCCGGAACTTGAATGGTGCAAAAGAAGTTTAAAATGTATAAGAACTAAGTATAATAATAAGGTGTTATATACATGAGATGTTTTTGCTTATTTGCAGATCATAGCCTATAGGTAAATGTCTGCACTTATTTTTCTTATTAGTGCTGAAGAATGACAAACTGACTACTGTGTATGAGTGTTAATTAGTAATTACTTCATAGTTATATTTCTTGAACCTTAATTAATAGATAATTAATAGTAGTTCTTCGGGAGGTATGACAGAATTCATTAGCTATTGATTAACTAACTGATACTTAACACAATCATAAAATTATATTACATACTGATCAGTTAACACATCTTCCTTAGTAGTTAACAGTAGTGACTTAAGTGTTAATAAAGAATTACCTATTAGTTATTCATTAATTCCTTATTAGTTATGCAGTAAGTAAGATACAGTATTCTAAAGTGTTACCAAAATATCTTAATTTGAAGTTTTGAAGTCTTAAGTTTTGAAGATGAATGAAAGTCTGACGGCTTTGGAACGACACGAGGGTGAAATGATGACAGAATGATCATTTCTACAAGGAAGACTCGGAAGGCAGGATGATATCAAAATAGCATTTATTAATTAATTGCCCAGAAAATGAAAACAACAATATTGGAGGGTAAAGTTCTTTGGCGTAGTCTCTAGTTCACATTTGGAGGCTAGCGGACTCTGCATATCCTGCCTGAAGATGGAGGCAGGGGCGCAGCTGACCCCCATGGAGGTATGGACAGGGACCATCCTGGTGGTGGTGGGGAGGATGGAGGTGAATGTTTGCGTCATCATCTGCGAACTCTAACGTGTAAGTAATGATCTTTTATGCTCCAAGTATTATATAGTGATTGGATTGACCAGAAAGTAATGACGTAACATTTGAGTCTTCCTGGCAGAACTTTACACTAGAACTTTCATTTTGGGGTGAACTAACCCTTTCAAGAAATATCTTTTTTTTTATTGAAAATATATTTTGTTATTGCAACCTTACACTTTTTGTATATTTTGAACTATGTTTATGCATTTTTGTGTCTTTGTTACTTCAGAAAGAAATTGCTAGAACAGCAGTAATCTGGAAATGAACATAGACTTAAACACTGTTGCTTTCTTTGATGTATTTTAAATATGACATTACATTTTTGCACAGACCATACATATAAACTGCCATATGTAAATCATGTCTGTGAAAAAATGTAATGTCATCTGTTGCTATATACTGTAGTTCTAGTGCGGTTGTATTTTAGTGCCGTTCTCTGGTATGTTATATTACTTAGCTAGCTTGTCCAGTGGCCACCCCATAAACTTTACAGCTTAGATGTAATCAAACTGAATGTTTTAATTGACTTTCATTAGCCTTTACAAGGCGCCACACTTTTTTTCAACACACATACACCTCTAAAACAGTACAAATTGCACCCAGTAAAGCATGGATATAAACATAAACCTCAATTTAACCACTGAATGGATCTGCTCAAGTATGATAAATGAGTGGGACTGCCATTAAAGTAAGCCTGTAAATAGTTTAAAAAGCAGAAAAAGCTATTGTTTAGAAATGTACTGAGACCCAGTGTTGTACAGCAGATGAGACCATTATTTCACTTTTTTAAAATGTTTGTAGAGTACCTACTTGCTCTTAATTTTAACATAAAAAGGTATAAATTAAGAATATGCCTTTTGAAATCAATACAATGCACGCTTTCTATGTGGTTTTCCACAAAACGAACTTCAGTAAATCCTTCTAAAGGCGAGCTCTCATTCATATTCACTGTTCTCAAAAGACACCTTCTCTCCACAGTGCTTTATTTCCTGCAATTCACCTTTGTTCCACCTCAATACCATGAGATGGCGCTAATGCTGTCTTTTGTGCTTCTGTCATGTCCATTGTTTTCACAAATCTAGATGTAATTCCTCAATCTTGTACATTGCTTGCCTTTTGTCCCTCACATTATCATCAACTTGTTTGTGGCACTGAAGAGAAAGTTTAATGTGGTGTCATTCATCTTGATCCATTTATGGTTTTCAGATAACTGAAATTGCATTAATAAATGAAAATAAAAGAAGGTAAACATCAGACTTGAATCATTTGTTTGGGCAAAATGTAACGGCATGGTTCGAAAGACTGATTTATGGAAGAAATGAGTGGAAGAAGCAGGGTCAGAGGTCACTGTGTCTCCTGTGCACATCTCTCTCTTTCATTCACAGGGTTTAAGTGGTTGTATTATCCTCTAAGCTCTTGCTACCGTGTTCTTCCTTTCCCTCCCATTGCCCTTTAAAGAGTAACCAGAGCCAGCGAGAGGACAGCGGGCATGCGGAGACAAACACTCTAGCCCAAAAAAGTGAAAGAGAGAGAAAGACGCTGAATGGAAGTGGAGGCCAACAGCAAATGGGGCTGTTTTAGAAAGTGGGGTAGTTAGCAGATAAAAACTGTCTCCAGACTGTAAAAAGATCCTTCCTCTTCTTCTTTTCTCCCCCTTCTTTTGCCCTCCCTCTTTTTCTACAAAAGAAGCACCGGTTTATCTTTGTGCCCTTAATTGGGCTCGGAGACAGAGAGCTACTCAAGGCCGCTGAGACCCCAGACGCCTTTCTACTGTTCATTCATCTCTCCTGTCTTTCTTTCTGTCTATCTCTCTGACCCTCTTGCTTTTGAGCCCTCACTTTCTTTTCTCTCCCTCTCCCCTGACTCTACGCCCTGTATCTCTCTCCTGTCTTCTATCTGTCCCTCAACTTTCCCTTTGTACGGCTCTATCGGATTCTCGGTGGTGACTTTCCTTTTACTTTTCCCTCACATTAGAGAAAGACACGCACACACATACACGTATCAGAAGGACAAGAGATGGAGATGTGGAGATGGTGGGTGTGTGTGTGTGATGCACTTTGCTGAACATGGGAAACTGAGGTGCGACTCTGTAGGTTCACTGAAAGGTTGATGCATTCAAAACCGACCACACAAAGAGACCGAAGAAAGAGAAGTGATACCATGGAGCATCAATGCGAACAACTCTTTAACCCCTGTATTTTCCTGTATGGGAATTATTTACCAACGTTCTGGGGGGTTACTTTCGAGAATGTATTAGGAATTTTTGTACCGCAATCTGATGTTTATTACACGCATTTCTTATTACGCTTTAGGACAGATCTTACAGGAAAGCATGGTGTCACGTGAAACACAAAGTCTTTTAATGAACAATAAGAATCACAACTGCACACTAACCCAAACGATTCTGGATAATGAAACAGGAAATATCAAACAAATGATGTTAGAACTCTAGAACTTAGAAATGCCTTCAGTGTATTGGTGATAAATAAGGCCTTATTAAATGTATAGGTGGTAAATAAGGCTTGTGAGGACATTTGTACATCTGCTTGGTTCATCAGTAAAGATTTTAGATGAGCATCAGAGAGAGCATATCTGACATCATGTTCTTAAATAAAAATACATTTAAGATGCCATGTAGCTAAAGCCTATCATTAATTTACGCTACAATACGTTAAAATTAACTGTTTATGATAATTTTTCTGTTGAAGCTTCTTGTTCCTTTTCCTTTTTAAAACTGTACAGCATTGTAAAGTCTTAACTCTGCACGTGGAATCACCTGACCCCATCTTTCTCTCGTCATCTTTCTGCAGCTCAAGCCCCATCTCTAGTTTGCTGTCCAGAGACCTGATTTTAAGTACGCTTTGGAGGGAATCCCAGACTAAAATAGTCTCTTTTTTTGAAAGGGTGTACCAGAGACAAAAAGGAGATGAAGAGAGGAATGTCAAACCGTCCTTTTCCCCCCCCTCTCTCTCTTTCTTTGGGATGAAGCCAGAGGATGCGCTGGCTGAATAGAATGACTGTCCGATAAGGTTGTATGCGGGAAATCTGTTACCCCCTCAGGTACACATGATGGGCTGCACGGTTGGATAGAAACGTGTTTGCGAACATGACTGAATAGCGAGAAGTCAAAAGAAATTTGAAAGCAAGTGATTGAAAGTGAGAAGTCAATGGTGTGTTTTATGTTTTAAGTGGAAACGCTAATTGTAAAATCGTAAAAACACAGTTCAGATAATAATCTCTCGTCCCTAGATTGAAATGGACAACCTCTTCATGAACTCACCCACGGCCTTGAGACTGGCTCTGAGCTTGACCTCTGGGAACTGAACAGAAATCCTCACGTTTTTTTCCTCTACCATTTAAGCAAGAGAGATTCTAAACAAAAGTCCCGCCACCTTCGGGAATCCTTGTATTTTCCTCCAGCTCCTGAGTGGAGCTTTTCAAAATAGCACTTTAGAGCCTGTTGTGGTTGACATGTCGCAACAACATGAAAATGAATGTTCTTTGTCCTTCATCTACCTCTGGGAGCACTCGACAAGATGTTTTTACACTCATGTTTCTAATTTCTCCCTCTTGTAGATTCAATTCAAAAATAAATCAAGGCAGTTGAACTCCATTCTGTCTAGGTTGAAAGCTCATTACAAGTCTTTTTGGGAACTGTATGTTATCCCACCTGAGTTCTTACACTGAGGCCACAGTTATTCTAGAAAGTGTAATTAGCTGTCCATCTGCTGCTCTGAGCGGTTGCCAAACCCTTGGGTCCTACAGGGGACCTGCTGTTTCAACTGACCAATTAAACATCTGGATTCATCCTTTCATTCTGTCCATTTACCAAGTTCTAACTGCTGATTTAATCTGACAGGTATTGGCAAGTGAAATCAGTGTTCATTTTTTACAGTTATTTTTTTATGACAACAATGTACCTTGTGGAAAAAAATACCTTTTAGGTTTAGTAATTATTATTTCATTTTCAAATGAGCAGTCAGTCATACAGTGCAAGATAAGATGTAAGTAGCTAAACTAAACAGCTGTTTTACGATCGAAATTTCAAACGACCGACGGTAATAATCAGTTTGCAAAGACTGTAGTTTATCAATCAAAGCTCAGCTTTGTTAAGGGGAGATTTTCAGGTCAAAATAAAGAGACTGAGAGAAAAAGGAAGAGAGAAAGTGCTGGAGATGAGAGAGGAAGAGCAGACTGTGCCCAGGGTGAGATTACTTAACATGTTACAATTGATTCCTATTTAACACAGCTGTACTGTACGCATGTTCATGTCAAAGACTGTGGAAACAAGCTCAATTTATCAATATAAGCACCTATTAAATATATTATTTATTGGCATATTTTGTTACTGCCCACTGACATGCTTTTAATGCCACTGTTTTTTTTTTTTTTGGCCTTCAAACACCTTAAAATGCACGTCGAGATCAGCAAAATCAAAATTTTCGAATGAGCGTTGGCTGAATAAAATCCTACCCTCGATTTAATATTCCATTTCCCTTAGAAATAGTCACAACAATGAAGTTTTTTGCAACTTCTGGGTTCACAGGGACTTTAAAGTAATGCAGTAGTTAACATTCAGTGAGTCAATTTATCAATCCAATTATTTACAATGTTTTCACATAAAAACGTAACAAATAGACATCAACATCTCCCCCTTTTTTTAGTTTGACAAGTTCAATAATATATCACATCACTGAGAGAAATCCTCCATGAACTCTTTATTAAGTTTCCATTGTGCTAAATTTCTCTCTTTCCTATATTTTCCATTCTTTCCACTTTCTGGACGCCTTAATTACCCTTCAAAGCAGCATTTTTGTGCTTCGGAGTGAGTGGAGTGAAAAATGAGAGGAAAAAGAGAGAGAAATGGATTGTGACGGAGGCAGCAAGGCTAATAGGATTGAGCCTGAACTCGGCGGGGTAGTGCTACCCTCCTAACCGGACTCACTTCCTCTCTTCTCCTCTTCCCCACTGCGAGGTCAACCAGTCGTCCATCAGATCGCTGGCTAAACCTTTCAGAATAATACAGTTGGATAAGTTTCTGAGACGGAAAGAGTAAAAGACGAAAGATAAATGAAAGAAAGATCACGCCCTGATGAGGAGATCTCAAGTGATGTTTGTTGCCTGAATGGACTGGAGTCTAATGTACAGGAAATTAACCGCGTTGCCCTGTTAAGTTCACTCTTTTATATGCATAGTGTGGCACAGCATGAGGAAGAGGGGCCCGGTTCCTATACTAAGGCTAAAAGACAGGTATACATAAAAGGATAGGACTAAATAAGGCAGACAGAGAGAAAGAACTTAGTTTAACATTAATAGGTACTAATGACTTCCATAGAGTGTTTGCACTGCCATTCTCATTGTTTGGACCTTGTTTGTAGAGATGAAGTCACTGAACATTAATTTATTTAGGATATTTTTTCACCTATAGACCTTATTCGCCAGAGAAACAAGCGCACTGACAACTTTAAAGTTTTGTCTTTGAACTGATTTTTGCAATAGCTCTGAATGTAAATTTTTTTGTAAAAAAAGATTTTTGTCTTATTACAAGCTTAATTGATAGCTTAATTGACAAGCTTACAAGCTTAATTGATAACCATTAAGCTTGTAGCAACATTACCATAATCTGAGTGAGATGTAGACCCGTCCTTCGGATGAGACGTTAAACCGAGGTCCTGACTCTCTGTGGTCATAAAAAATCCCAGGATGTCTTTCGAAAGAGTAGGGGTGTAACCCAGGCATCCTGGCCAAATTTGCCCAGTGGCCTCTGTCCATCATGGCCTCCTAATCATCCCCATCTACACCAATTGGCTTCATCACTGTCTCCTCTCCACCAGTAAGCTGGTGTGTGGTCAGCGTTCTGGCGCACTATGGCTGCCGTCGCATCATCCAGGTGGATGCTGCACATTGGTGGTGGTTGAGGAGATCCCCCCCTCTATGTGAAGCGCTTTGAGTGTCCAGAAAAGCGCTATATAAATGTAATGAATTATTATTTATTAGATAGGTAGACTTGTGATTTTAAAAGAGCTATATATCACAGAGAGCCTATAATCCAGAAGACAGGGAAAGACACTAGAGCTGCCTATAGGAGCCTGGCCATCCCCAATCCATCTATTGATTTTCCAATCAGAGCTTTGGGACTGTGCAAACAATTCCACTGGAGCTGTAGAGCAGATATGCAGACTGGGTTGAAACTGAGGCCAGTCTGTTGTTATGGTTGAACTGCTACGCTCAACTTCAGTCGCAGTACAATAGTGGGGCACGGCTCCAGCCGTGGAGGATCAGAGGAGAAGCCCTGCTATACTACATTTATGGCAGCATTCGTTAAAAAGTTTAAGGTTTCGAGAGGCGAATAAATGAGGCATGGAAAACTTATAAATGGCACATTTTCCTGCCCCAGATAAAAGAGCTCAGACAAAACTATTTTATGAAGAAACCAGGGAGAAGGAAAAAAATGCACATTAAAAAAATCCGAGCCTTTTTTGACCATTTCGCTGCTGTAGTGGTGCCGTATTATTTCGAGTCAACAAAAAAAGCATTGCTGTTTAGTTTGCTCAAAGGGATATTTCATCTAAAAAATTAAAAATTCATAATCCTTTACTTACCCTCATATCGTTCCAAACTTTTTTGAAAAATATTATTTTGGAACCCATTGACTTAAACATTAAACAAAGTTTAAACATTATTTAAAATATTTTGTATCTTTGTGTTCAGAAGACACAGCTATATAGGTTTGGAAAGACATGGGGATGATTTAAGGGTGCTTTCACACCTGCCATATTTAGTTCGGTTGAATCGCACTAGAGTTCGTTGTCCCCCTTGGTGCGGTTCGTTTGGGCTGGTGTGAATGCAGCAATCGCACTCGGCTGTGCACAAAAAGTGGACGAAACAAGCTTTCAAGCAAACTCTGGAGTGGTTTGTTTGTGGAGAGAACGTGATCCGACCTCGAACAGACCCAACTGCCAAAGAACTGCATTTTTGGACAAAACCAGCTGCCGTAGTTAGCTGCGCTGTTGACAGTTTGCACTTCTAGCATGGCAGCTCGCAGACAAATCTGGAGTTGTGAGGAGGTGTGGAGCCTCATAGAAATGTGGTGTGCACTCTTAACTTTATCAGTTAAGAACATGCTCTCTCTGCCACAACCGTCTTGCAGCACATATTCATCTTCGCAAAATCCTAATTACAACATTGCATGACATTGTATCATATGATGCTCATAAGTTTCTTCATAATGGGTTGGTAGATGAAGACACCAAATCAGTAAAAGAATGAAAATTGCACTATAAATATCCCCTTTAATTGCCTGTTTTCGCACTTCCTGCTTAAGAATTTCTGTCCGAAGAATGGATGACCTTAGCACAAGTGGGGTTTTGTTTACTCATTTTGGTTCCCTTGCAAAAAGGGGACTGTGAAAGCGAACCACACCGAACAAAAAAAAAATCAACATTTTATTCCACAATTTTAAGCCACAATTAGTTCAAAACACTGATTATTGTACCTTGAGCTCTGGGAACATTCTTCCCACAGCAAAACATTTAATTAAATTTAAAAAAAGGTTACAGTGAGTGAAAACACTCGACCAAACACCTTCTCCTAACCACTACTATTGTTCAAACTCAGGAGCCCCTCGAACGGAGGACCCGGTCCTTCTGTCTTGATCCATCAACAGCCGATGGGTGAAAAAGTGGGGCGTAACGAGCAGCTCTCTCCAAACGAGTCCCTGGAGGCAGCAAGCACATTTACTTAGCCACCGTTTTGAAAAAGGGATGAAATAACAAAAATGCTGAGAGAGAGACTGAGTGAGTGGAAGGAAGTAGCGTGCGAGTTGAGATGGCATGCCAAGTAATTTTATGCGCGCTATTTCCTTGTGTTTTTGCAGAGAACAGTGTAAATGTTACCCACGCGTCAAGGTGTCAGTCGGGGGACAGAGAGGAGTTTTGTATGGCTACAGTAATACTGATGTGAAGGAGAGGAGTGACGAATAACTTTCATGGACACCTGGCTGAAAGACCATAAATCAGCATTGAACAAACTCTGAAAAGAAATAACACAGTAACTCATGAAGAGCAATTACACAATTACTCATAATAGTGTATCTTTGTCACATTTTGAATTACATATGACAAAATCATTAAAAACCCGATATAACAAGTAGCAACAGATATTTTCTTCCACTTTGTGATGTGTAAAATAGAAAAATATGTAGAGCAGTGATTTGGTTCTATCCATCAGTTGTTGATTGGATGGGGGCATTCTGAATGTGAACTTGCAGTCGATTGTAAGAAAGAGGTGTGGGTTACGGTGATTAAAAGTCCTGCATCCAGAGAGTCAGTCCGTCAGTCAAAATATATATCCGTCATATATAAGTCCGTCAGTCAAAATATATATATTTTTAAATTAAGTCTGCGTGAATGCATCTTTCACAATAAGGTGAGCACAACATGATCCAAGAAGTGTGCGATAGCAGGGGTGGCCCATCCTGCTTCAAAGGCGTTCTTCAAAGTGTCTTCATCGACACAGTGTCTCGTTTCCTTCTCAGGGAACAGGGTTTACAGTCGTAACCCGAGACTTTTTGACAATTTAAATGCATTATTTACGATTAAGAATTCTTATTGGTCTAAACAGGTTTACATATGAGCTTTTAAAATGTACGCGTTTACTTATTTACATTTATTCATTTAGCTGACGCTTTTATCCAAAACGTCTTACAATTGCTATATTATGTCAGAGGTCGCACGCCTCCGGAGCAACTAGGGGTTAAGTGTCTTGCTCGGGGACACAATGGTGTGTCACATTGGATTCGAACCCGAGTCTCTCACACCAAAGGCATGTGTCTTATCCACTGCGCCATCACCTCCCCTTATCCTTTGAGGTTCATATTAAGCAGCACGAATAAAGGGGTGAAACATGTTAATGTCACTATTGATCTTTGATGATAATTAAATTCAGGCATACAAAGAGTAAAAAAGTCCCATCTCGGTTTCATTTATAAATAAATTTGGTCTTTATAAAGTGTTGGTCTATGGGATAGTGTCTGAATATTGAACTAATTGTCACCTGTGGCAGTTACCTTGTAAACGTTTCATCAGTTCCACAGGTGTTTGTGTTTGTAAAAGGGTTTGCGTTTCAGATGCTGTAAATATGTTGAAATGGCATTGTTTGTGTGTCTATACAAAGGTACAAAAGCTTACATGTATATTTATTTTTTCTAGACAGCTACAATATCGCTGAGACAAACCCCTCCTGCTGCTTTCTTGTAAACGTGGTATTGGAATTGTCTGCAAGCCATACACATGCACTTTTAACCTCTGGTTGAGTGCTATAGAGTAGACATGTTGCCTTTGAAAAGAAAACGTTGGGTCTTGATCAAAGAAAGCATGTTTCTTTTTTCTTCTGTGCCAAACATAGATTTGATAGAAGTCACGGAGAGTGAAGTATGTAATGCTGAGGGCAAGAAAGTTTCTTCCTACTTCTAAAATTTTAGTACTGTCTACCCTGACACTTACTGTTATGATTGTGGCTTTTACATGGGGTAAATAGATGAACCGAAGCCAAACTGGTTTCATCAGCCGGAAAATGAAAGTTATTGGAATAGACACCTCTCCTTGGAGAATTTAGTTGCACTGCTATTGCATTTTTTCTTGCCTTATATATTGAGGTTTGGTAAGTTTGGATGTTGCTCAGAAAAGAAGGTCCAAAAATAATTGATCACAAAATGCCTTGATCCAAGTCACATGAGCTTTCAAAGTGCATTTCTGCTTCAGGCATCAAGACGCTTGAATGTTTTGTTTTTTTAATATATGTTTTTGTCACATTTATATTTTTACTATGCATCGGGCAGATACTTTCATTCAAAGCGACTTACTGTGCATTCAAGATATACATTTTTTTTTTTCAATTAATTTATTCCCTGGGAATCAACCCATGACTTTGGAGTTGCTAGCGCCATGCTGAACTGTATTTTTGTTTATCATTTTATTTGCCAATGACATTTGAATGGTGACACATCCACATTTTAAAGCCGTCCGTTTCTTTGTTTTTTTCCACTCTGTGAACAGCATTTAAATGCCTGGGGTGTTTGTGGGGACAGTTTTTAACACTACACGTGGCGTGGTTGTCGAATCTATCCGGGAACAGAATATACATGTACGTCCACATTCCACTGAGGTCATTGGTCAGCATGGCTAGCACCTTGTATACAGATTTTATGTGTCCGCAGGTCCTTCGAGCGGCCTTTAGAAGTTATACAGCAATCCTTGTATACAGTGTTCCCAAGCTGTTAAGACACAGCAGATGTAGAGAGCCGGGCTGTGTTGCCATGCCCCCGCCACCACTTCCAACCGCAATCATTAGCCACTAGCGCGCCACTAGTGTTTAAAACCAGGATGTAAATGGGTGGGTATAGTCTCCACAGATGGGTGTTGATGGGTTTGCTGAGAAAATATTGTAAAACGGAAACTGCCTGTTCATTATGGGTGGGGTTCATGTGATACTTGTCATGGTAGTCTGGTTGAGAATCTGGCACTTGGTCTATTTTCCCTTTGCATAAAGGTGCTAGTGTGTTAAAACTGGGGTCAGAGTTGACAATGTGGTGCTGATGGATGAAGTCGGACAACTTACAACTCACTGTGATGCCCGGCTGGAAAGTGTATTGATTTGACTGACAGAATGAGACGTTGGTGCTGTACCTACGGAACCAGATTTTTTTATTAACTTACTTTTCTGTGTCAGCACTTCCAGGTTCTTCTGGCATCCTGGAAAAGAGCTGTTTAAGAGTAGCTCTTTGTTAAAATTGAGGTGAAAATGACTAAAAATTGTCACACTGTTAACATACAATTCGATGGATCAGGACAAACTCTGATTTTGATGGTTATGATAATAAATTGTGGTAAAATATGTATTTTAACTTTTCTCAAGTTTTATATTGAGCAATTCTGTTACCGTGAAGTTGAAACTGGTTTAGTAAATACCCTAAATATGAACCTTTATTACATAAGATGAATCACTTGTTTAAGATGGTAAGATACCTCAATTGTAAATTGTCTCTCTGTCTTTTTCCAAGTCTTGAGATATCATGGATAGTTCTATAATTACAAGACTTGCTCTAGAAGCATTTTCTTTTTTCTAATGAAGTTTGAATCCTTCAGTGTCTATTTTACTCACACCATATTTCACCCCTTTCTGGAAAACTGACTTCATTCTGTAAAGTACCACTCTTACTCATTATCTCAACTCAATCTGTTTCTGTTTCTCAATCTGATTATCAGTCCAAGATCAGATCTTTTGAACATCATAATAAATTACATTCCAAAAGTACATTTTGGACAGCTTGGCCATCTGTGATCTTAATTAAACTAGCTAAACCGGCATAAACTATCAAAAATGTGTGTATTTCTTGTGTTCTGCATTATGCTTCCAAATGGACAAATTAGCAAGGACAGAGGATCACATAACAGCAAAGGAATGTAATGTTCATTATTGAGCACTGTGTTAAGTATTAACACGTCACGTACATAAAGAGGAAACAGATTGAGAGTGTTTTTGTGAGCTGGTTTTACAGCTCAGAATGTAGGCTGAGGCTTCGCCTTTGGATGACCTAGCTGGCTTTTGTCATCATCTGAGATAGTTATGGATTCCCCAGACCTGAGAGCTGGCCCAGTGCATCAGAAATGTGCTAGTGCATCTCTCCTGAATTTACAGAGAGCTTATGGGATAGACTGGTGTTCCCGCTCTAATCCAGGCATGGGACAGACATTACACATCACAAATGAAGATAGAGGGCTATCTTAAACTGTGTGTGTTTAGATCACTCTCTACATAATTAATTGAAATGAAAGATGCAGCCTGCAAACTATTGGATGAATCTCAAATGTAATATTTCTTCATTTGACTTAAAAAACATTTGGAGATCAGTCATTTGTAAAACAAACAAAAGAAGAAAAAAAAACATGGGGGATGTCCCTCCATCAAGTTGACTAATAATTCTTTGTTTGCTATTTGTAAACTATTTGTAATTTTATTAAATATTTCATAAATGATATCATATCACAACATATCTCTGGACCATATCTTCAGGCCAGTTGATGGAACTGACACTTTCTGGTCAGTACTACATTACCACTGAAAATTTTACATTCATTGATTTTGCATCCATTTTTATTCCCTTGCAAATTGAAATGTTTGGTGGTGTTTGTGTGTGTGTTTTCAGACTAACAAGGATGAGGTTTTGTCGAATTTGCAAAAAATTACTTAATGAAATTTATAGTTTTGCATCAATAAGAAAGTGTTGAACTTGAAAACTATATCAGTTGGTAGTTTTACATCATATACCAGCGTTTAATACATTTTATAAATTTATACCCGTTCAATTTTAGCCTTGTTGCAAATTTTCTTTCTTTTTTTTTTTTTTAAAGTGAACAAAAATTTACATTTAAATTCTCCAGTATAATAAAAAACAATTTAAAAATTGTTGTGCGTTCCTCTAATTTGATTGGATTGTGTTCAGAGTTTTGATATCCAGTAACAGCAGTTTCACTGTTTGTATCACTCCACTTGTCCAAAGTTCCAGACCAGAGTATGTTCGCGTTGCGTAGAGGTGAGAAGACATCATGTTTTTGTATTCATAGACTGTGATCATTTAATTTGTTGGGTTTGGAATGACTCAGTTTCTTTGTTAGAGTAACTTCATTCCATGTTGTGGTTTCTGGGGTTTATTAGTCAGTGCTCAGTCATTTTGATGGTTATGTGTCACAAGAGGTGGTCATACACTTTCAGATTTCTTTCTAAGCAGTACCAGAACGGATTGTCATAAAAGTTGTTTGTTAATCACAGCTGCATCATGAGTTGTGGGAATGAATATGAACCTTGACTGACATCCTGTGAAATTGGTGAGGATTTGATTCCAAAATCATTCAAATGCTTCTGCTTATTGGCACAGGAGAACGAGAGCGGGAGATCGTAGTGTAGAGAGTGCTAACCTTCATGTGAACTCGAGAAGGATGAGTAGAATCACAGATATGTCCTTGGCTCTGGTTCTCACATCTCCATGTGTGTTGCATTTGTAGGGTTATGTTTGTTGAAAGAACCTCTCCTTTGTTCGTGCTGTTGAACAACTATACATCTTGAAATGTTGATGGGTTCTCTCACAACTCTGCTAAGCTGCATGCGACATGGACATCTTCTTGTATTAGCAATTTCATTGAAAATAGCTTCTAGACCGGTTTCTGCTTTTTAGCTGATGTCTGTCGTCATCTGACGAGTTACCAGAGAAGTGGATCATAGCCACATTAACGATCTCCATTTCTGTCTTTCTGTCACTAAAAATGAGATCATTCATTTGTTTTGTTTAATATCTGAAAGACATCCTGACCAGCGCCAGATTGAGATTTGGTCAATGTGATCTCCAGTGAAGGGGAAACCCCACAGGATCTTTCTGTCACTGTTGGGAAGCGGATTTCTAATGAATACAAGGTTCCAGTTCAGTGATGCGTCATGGATGGAGTTAAAAACATGAGAAAAGAAAGGACAGTCCTATAGTTTCCCGCTGTTACACAGTGGACTGCACTAGAAGGAACCAAACTCATCTGCAGTGCACATTGTCAGTCTCCTTCACTGCACTTGGAAGAATGTTTTTTGGAGCTTGACTTCTATAGAAATGGGTTTTTGGAATGGATTAAGGCCATTTGCTACTGATAAGCATGGAACTCTTTCTGAAGGAATATTTCTTTATGGCTGAGCCTAGATGTGCTATTATTATTTCCCTTTTAAATCAGAAACTAATTTGTTTTGGATAATTATCTGTCAGATATACATTGAAGATTATATGGAATCCTGCTTCTGTCTTGGAGACAAAAAAATAAAAAGTCTATTTTAACTTTAGAATTGAAATTGTGATTATATTTTAGAGACAATTTCTACAAAATATTTAACAATTGTGACTTTAAATCACACAATTATATATTTTATTTTCTCATAATTGTGAAGATTGTACAGGCCACTCAAGAACACTCTACAACTGATCTCTGAACCAAGCTTTGGTAGATATATTTTGGGATGGCTGTCCTGAAGGAAAGTCCATTGATCATATAGTCAAGATTTCCACTTCCTGCAACACCAAAAAACCCCATAACTTGATTGGCAATAGAGATGGTGTTCTTCTGCTCAGAAGGTTTCTTTTTTGCACCAGACATACCGCTGATCCAAAAAGTTCCAGTTTGGTCACATCACTCCATTAAAAAATTCTAGAACTGTGGAGTCTAGAACTCCACAGGTCTTTCCAAATGAATTTTAGCATATTAAAATTTTCAAGGTTTCTTCTTGGTCAAGAGTGGCATTCGGCAAGATGTCCCAACATGAAGGCCATGCTTGTCTAGTGTTGTTCTTCTGCTCTGCATTGAAATGTTTTTCCTCCTTTCATTGGGTCATCTTGCAAGTCTTTGGCAGTAAATTGAGTTTTTTTTTGAGTTTCTCTCAAATATTTTAATCCCTTAATGATATTGGGCTTTTTCTTCAAAACCCTCAAAGGTTTTCTGGTACAACACATTTTTAAAGTTATGCATAAGGCTACCAGCTATGTCACTATAACACTTAGTGTTTTGGAAATCTTTTTGTTGCCAGAAACTTTATAATATAATAAAAAAAAAATTTGACTTGGCTATATTTGCTACTAAATTTCAGTAAACTTTCACATGCATGGGCTAAATGTATGTATTAATGTTTGTATGTGTAACAGCACAAGCTAATTCAGTGTTGTTATTTTCAGTTTTGAGTTTCCAAAGGCTTAATTGTGTTTTAACACAATTTTGTACCATACCTTACAAATTAGTGACTTAAAACAGCAGTGTTGAATATGGGTTATCACTTTTAATTAGCCACAAAACTGTTATAGATGCAATTTAATTCCAATGGTAAATTGCCTGTATTGGCTTTAAAAGGTATTTTCCATCTATGATCAAGATGGTGGTTTGCTTGCTAAATAAAACTTTATAACTTTTTATACATGTGTGCTTAAAGGCCTTAAATGCTTGAACCCCGATAAAAAAGTTGCTCGCAGCTTTAATTATTTATTTATTTTTAATTGTATCTTTAGAAAGGCTCACATTTGTAAATCATCACAGTCTCCGGGGGGTTGAATAATTTTTATTGCAACTGTATATTTCTCATAATCATGTCGTTTCTCACAACTTTCTCAAAATTGTAGCTTTATAGTCAGAATTGTAACTTCATATGACACAGATATAGTTTTATATGTTATATAATATTTCTCATAATTGTGAGAAATTATTTTATTTTTTTACTTATCTTCATTGCAACTACATCCCTCACAATTACGACCTTATTTCTCACAATCCTTTTTTATTTTTCATAACTGTCGCATTGTTTCTCACAATGTGACTATTTCTTATTGTAAACTTCACCTCAGAACTACCTGCTTTAAACTATCTTTCATAACTTGACTAATAGGTAAAGAATGTAAAAATTGATTTCAATCTCACCCTTCTGCTCAGTTACAAATCATGAATGAACTGGTGCAATTCTGCCCGTACTTGCTGTAAAATTAGCCAATTATGAGTTAGCTAGGGGTAATTGTACATCCGCTGAACCTCGGCAACCTTGGCAGCTTCGGAAGGCAACATGCAGAGATAACTGAGACTTTGTCAGATTCTATTATCGATAAACCCACATCACTCAAGAACCGTTTCGTAAGAGAGCTGGTCTTCCTCTCAGACCAGTTAAATAATGTTTACAGTTTGTTGTTTCAAACATGACCATGACTACAAGGTCAAAACTGTGACCGTGATTCTTCAAGATTATTGTGGGCTGTTCTTGTTTTGCTTTGGAGAATGAAGTTGGGTTGGGGGGGGGGGGGGCGGGGGTCACTTAATGAACTTGAACTCCAGCAACCCTTGACCTTCGCAGAGGAGGCTGGACAAACAGATGGGGTCAGGGATGTGCTGGTCACAACCCTGCTGTTTTCTCTATCAGCAGGGAAGAGTGGGACCGGGGTCACCATGTCAGAGGTCACAGTTCATCGGAGAGGGAAGAGTAACACATGTAAGCAGACATTAACACTCGGGGATATTAACTCGCATACTCTGAAACTGACACTCATATAGGAGAGAGAGCTGGTAAGCAGAAGGAACCAGAAGGATCGAGTCTGTAGGCCTGCATCTGGATACCAGATGGCAGTTGAGTCATGCCTGGGTTACCAGGGGTTGGGAGCTGTCTGTAAAGGAGAAGAGGGGGGTGAAAACACACACACATGATTTTTCTCTTTCATATATTAGCTTTCTTTTTCCCGCTTACCCTTTTCCCTCTCCCTCTTTTTCACTCGCTCGCTCGCTCTCACACACGATCTCTGAATGCATAAGAATGGTGTTCTCTCAGGAGAGCGAGCCCCTGTGGAGAGGCAGATTGCTCTCAGGCGCAGCTGACCTAGGGCTAAACCCGACACCTGACTTACTGTGCTGCTGACGAAGAGTTCAGCCCGAGGGTGACGCATACCACACTCCTCCATGTAGAAAAAGAAAAGAGCGAAAGACACTTTAACATGCAAAACCTTTACTTAAAACAAGAAAACACTATTTGAGTTTTTTAACTTAAATTCACGTTTATTTTAATGTTACTTTTCATTTCTTTGTAATTATTTGTGAAACTAAGTGAAAAAGTAAATCGTACACAATTTTTTTTCAGTGTGCATTGCGAACTTTCTATTATGAGCAAGGGACTTTTATCTACTTGGTTGTGTAAACAACATTTTTGTATGTCGCTGGACAAATGTGATTTTCTGAATAATATGTTGAGAGAAAAGCCCTAAAATCTAAATCTTACATGAACAAAGCATTTTTTGTTTGTTTTTTTGGTTTCCTTATGAAACATGCATTAATTTCAGTGAAACGGGATTTAATAAAACCAATTACACTAATACTTAGGTTTTTTTTTTTTTTTAAGTTCAATTCATTGATTCTTTTGGAATTGCACAATTTCATCCCTTTTGAAGGTCACTGAGTATGGTTGGTTTTGTGTAATTTGTTCACATTTCTTTGCTAGCTTATACTGTAGTGTTCTCCACTCTCCTCTTATCATAATTTCTTCACCTGAATTGTTTCATAACACAGATGATATCTTTTACTGTCAACGTACTGAACCCAGCGAGATGGGTCAGAAACTGACTTGAAAGAAGATCAAATCTGAAGAATTTGGACAATAAAGGTTGTGACCTCTTTTGATGTTCAACAACATGAAGGAATATTTTGTCTAGTTTCTTTTGGCATGCCCTGCATTCTTCAATACAAAGGTCAGATAACAGACAACATCTCAGTGTGTGATCTGACATGGAACTGTTTTATGAGGGAATAGTCCTAGGAGATAAAGAAATACAGCATGAAAGTTTGGACACAAACTCATACCTCAGCTCTCAGAAGGAACAAAATGAGTGTTTTTCAGTGTTAGGCATTCCAGGGTGGCTCTCTGATATTTCAAAGAATTGGACAGGATTAGAAGAAGCTTTAAGCAGTAAGGTCTACCTTACTTTAAACTAACCACCAGCCGCTACTCTGACAGTATGAGAAAAGTTCATAAATTAAACATTAGCTTTGATGAACTAAAAGAGACGGGGGAACAGCTTGTTCCTTTGGTCTAAGGAGAGACCACAGATAAAATAATTCAACATCACCAATAATTTATTGATGGTAAAACAACTTCAAAGTATAAAAACAATTCTGAGGTTTCTAGTCAAACTTTATATTTATTCGAATATTGTGGAATACTAACCAAAGTTGTTTGGTAACTTCTGGTGACATTGACAATACAATAACCCTAGCCTGACTTCGCCATACTCATATTCTAGTGAGAATATGAGTCTGAAACTGCTCCATAGGGCTTTGATTATGAGGTGTGTCTTAACCAAACCAGAAAAAAACAAAACTCTGCACTCAATTGGATAGTCGGTAGACCTACAACCAATCAGAGCAACGCAGTAAGTCAACTACTTTGCATGGCGCAGTTTTCAACTAACTTACTTATTTTAGAAGTAAAATAACGAGTGTTGCTTCTTTTACTTGGTCCTTCATGAGTGCGACCAAAGGAGAAATCACAACGACCACAGGCTTTTCAATACGTCCCATCTTCTTAGCGACCGTCAGAGCCAGCTGATATGTTACACTTTTGCCGAATCATGTAGGAAGGACGGCAAAAATATATTTCCGATCGACAAATGCCTTGATTGCAGTTTTCTGTTTGAATATTAAAATGAATGCGCTGTCGATTTATTTTACAACAGACGAGACAGCCGAATCTATACATCTCAATTCTCCAGATGTAGTCATCTTTGAGGGAAACCAGTTAAGTGCTCTTTGATAACGTGATGATTACGTCCTTGCAGATCATCTGTCCATCATCGTTTAAAGCCCGCCCTGGCAATTTCATTGGCCCGTTCATTTTTTGACTGATCATAATTTCTCCTCAATGGATCAAGTCCAGACCGAACTTCCCGACCAAAAAATGTTGTGGGCGGGGTTCGGGCTGGCATCCAGGCTACAATAACCCCCTTCTTTTTACTGTAGATTGTCAATCCCAAAAAGCACAGTGTGGTTATTCTGGTTCATTTGGTCTCTAATGTTTCCCCGAGTGTTGACATGGATCTGTGCTAAATGATCTGCTCATCCACACTGAAAAATAATTCAGTGGCTTAGTATATATCACAGTAATAATTTATAATTTAATAACTTTATTAACTTAATAAAATCTCTGAATATAATTTACTTGATAGTAGATTTAATTGACTATTCACTACAACAATTGGCTAAAAATCCAACAGTTCATTTTGTCTGAAATTTACAGTTATATTTAAGTTTTTTCAGAGAAATAATTTAGTATTTACCTAACCAATTATTTATTTGAAATACACTATGTATTTGTGAAATTTCCATCAAAATATTTTAAAATGGATAATTAAACTGTTCTGTTTCAAGAACCACAAATATTACTTAATTCAAGTCAATATTATTAATATTTAACACACATAAGAAATTAAGTTTTCTCTATTAAAACAATGCACCCCTCCCCCACTCTCTGACGTGATTACAACTCAATGGTTGAGTGAGAGTAACTCTCCAGTCTTCTGAACAGTTCTCCTCTTAACGTCACACCAGTGCGTTTGCTCTGTGAAAGTCAGGTGTGTATGTTTTATTTTATCTATAAAATCATTACTGTGCTTTAAATCATTTTATTTAATGCAAAATAACATACAGTTATGCAATGTGACTCTACAAGATCGCCAAAGACCTCTTTGTCAAGGAGAAAACCGGGAATCTCCATGTACCTGTGAGGGAACTGGAGGAGCACCTTAGAAAGTCCTACTCCGACAATCAGAGGCATATGCCAGCCACCATCCCAGATGGGATGCCACCAATCCAACCACCTGAACACTGGCTGGACACAAGACCCCCGACATGAAGCGAAGTTGAGAACACAGTAAAGCGAGCAAGAACAGCATCAGCCCCTGGACCCAATGGTGTTCAAACAGGCTCTATAATAATAGGCTCTATAATAACACACCAGGCGTTTTGAAGTTCCAATGGAAGCTAATGAAACACGCAAATGTTATCTGGCACCAGGTACAAATGGCCAAGAAGGAAAAGAAAGACTTCCATGTGGGTTTTCTTAGACCTTTGCCAATGGA
This sequence comes from Pimephales promelas, assembly GCF_988280905.1. Classification (NCBI taxonomy): domain Eukaryota; kingdom Metazoa; phylum Chordata; class Actinopteri; order Cypriniformes; family Leuciscidae; genus Pimephales; species Pimephales promelas. Next base: position 39,291,963 of record NC_142769.1, read on the forward strand.
TTCGGCTCAGTGCCTCATGAGGTGCTGTAGGCAGCCTTCATCTTCTTCCAAGTCTCAGAGGGCATCACAACGCTGGTTACAGCCTATTTCTAGGACCTCCAGTTCTGCATTACAACTCAGGCTAGTACAACTGCCTGGAAGCACTTGAAGATAGGCATAAAGGCAGGCTGCAACATCTCCCCATTGGCCTTCACCATGGTAATAGAGTTATAATTCGGGCATCTCGATGGATGGTTGGAGGGGAACGTCTTAAAAGTGGGCTGCGGCTTCCTGCACTCAGGTCATATATAGTGCCTTCAGTTTGGATTGTTACTCCGCCTCAAGTGGCCAATTTCCATATATGAGGTCACCTTATCCCACGCCAATCGGTTGGAGAATCCCGGAATCCCTTCGTCAGAGGGGCTGCTCCCGCCTTAGCCACAGGGAGCAGGTGGAGGCCAGGTGTAGCAGTGGCACAGGCAAAGTCTGCTCTGAGACACCGGGGCATAGTGGGCCAAGTCCAACATCGCAGAGGGGGCATGAGGTTGGGAGCAACACCCACATGGCAGAAGGCTACTCCAGCTGAATGCCGGAGCCTGGTGTTTGAAGAGGTGCACCACCAGGAGGAAGCGGACAGGTGTGCCAGATTGGTGTCCCAAGCTAGCTGTGGAACATGGAGTCCATTATGCTGAGCTTTACCATCAAACACATACTGGTGAGCTGCAAGACCAGCCTTACGCAAGGTAGATACACCTGGTGCCACAACCAAGTGCTGAAGTGCCTGGCTGCTACACTGGAGAGTAAGAGGGTAACCGTCAACATCCTTCGAACGGGAAGGGGAGAAACGGTCAACCAATCGATTTCCTCCAGACTCATACCCACTGAACGCATTCCGGGAATTGGAAATGCAGGTAGACTTAAGTCAGAGGCTCACCTTCCCACCCAAAATTGCAGCGACCAACCTGCACCCAGACCTGGTCCTTTAGTCCCAATCCTGTTGAAGTGTCTTTATAGTGGAGCTGACAGTCCTGTGGAAGGAAGCCATCAATGAGGCATTTGAAAGGAAAAGGTTGCGATATGCATGAGTTGGCTGCTGAAGCAAAGGACCGGGGTTGGAAGGTAAACGTGCGTCAAGTGGAAGTGGGCAGCAGGGGGTTTGTAGCTAGTTCCACTACAAGGCTACTAAAGGAGGTTGGAATCAGAGGACAGGTTCAGCAGAAGACCTTCAAAGACCTTGCAACTGCTGCCGAAAGAAGCAGTCTCTGGCTGCGGCTGAAGCGGAAGGAGACTGTATGGGGTGCCAAGTGACCTTGTGGAGGTCACACCCAGGACTTATCAGCCTGTGGTGGGCCTCGGTGAGGGTGCATTGTGATAAAAGGCCGAAACACCCAATGAGGCTGGGGTGCACATCTGAGGATGTGTTGAATTGGAGGCACCAGGCGGTCATCCCCCAATCCAACCCCACCCAAGAGGACATCTCCAACAACAGCGCTTGCTGAATATCAAGGGATTCCAACATCTAGTCCTAGTAAGTAAACTCACCTAAGTTAATAACCTAAGTTACCTAAGTTAAGTGCCGTGCCTGTCTTTTCTCAGTATTGTAACGCCTTGCATAAAAAAACCCACACGATTATATTCCTAAAGGTAATGAATATAACTAATTTAGATGATACAATGCTCTCAGAACTGTGCACTGTTTGTTTATTGGCAGGTTATGGAGTCAGCCGCAGCATCTTTTGGCTACGAGTGAAACGCACAACGGTCTAAAGTTAGAAGTTCATCCACGAATCCATCTCAGGCACAAGAACCAGCACTGATACGGTGGATACTGGATAACAGACCAGTTGTCTGTTATGTAACTGATTTCTACAAATATATGTAACTGATTTCACTGCTTTTAAATTGAATCAATGTATTTAAGTGTAAAAATGTTTCACAAAAAAAAAAATTGTAAATCATAATCATTGAAATGCTCACTTGAACAGTGCTGGTCAGATTCAGCAGCTGCACTGTCCCTGAAGAATGAGAGGAGAGCTAAAGGTCTGTGTCCCTAGTAGTAAAAAAGTAGTAATTAAAAGGTGGACAATTTTGTAGTATGCACTGAACCGGCTCCCGCTGAACTGGCATGTTTGCATTTGTCAGTTCCTCAGGTCCAGGTATCAGTCATGAGTGCTACTTTGCCAAAATCAATACCTGGTCCTTCTCCCCAACCAGAGATTCATATTCCATATGGCTCAACTGCCTGAGACATGGGAAGAAATGAATGTTCATTAGAAAAATAGTTATGCGCAAAAACAACAATAATATAGATAGATAGATAGATAGATAGATAGATAGATAGATAGAGATGTGTGTGTGTGTGTGTGTATACACTGTTCAAAAGATTTGTTAATGTTTTTGAAATAAGTCTCTTATGCTCACTAACTTAGGCCGTGTGTCCACCAAATCGTTTTTTCCACGCGCCTGGCGTATGGTTTTAATTGTTTTCAATGGGAGCGCTGCATTTTTAGAACGCCATGAGCGTTACAAGGCACTGAGCGTTTTTTTTTCACACTGAGGCCGTGTGTCCACCAAAGCATTTTTAGCCAGCTGAAAACGCTAGACGCTCCGCTGAAGATGCCTAGTGTTTTTTGTGTTGAGACGTTTTGTTGCCATACAGTTTACTTGGAACTGATTTCGCAGATAATTTGTTGCATACTAAAAAAAATGTTTTTCATCCACTTTGTTCAGTTAGCTCTGCTGGCTGATGTCGTTGTACAGAAAGAATGTTGTGACAGTTGGTCGATGTGGTATTAGCCCCGACCCCCCTCCTCTGTGATTGGACAGTTTGGTAAAAAAGTGACAGTGATGAGTGCTGCGTTTTATCCAGTGTTGAACATTTTTCAACTATCGGCGACCAGTAAAAAACGCTGGGCGCTCGACGCCTCAGCGTGAAAAAAATGTGTTTAAAAAACGCGGCGCTCCCATTTAGAACAATTGCAAACATACGCCATGCACATGGAAAAACGCTTTGGTGGAAACACGGCCTGAAGCGCTGAGAGCTCTGCATTTTTATAGGTCGCAGAGAGTTAAAGAATGTTCAATGTTCAGTAATGAGCGCTGTGTTTTACCCAAAATTGAACATTTTTCAACTCTCGGCGACCAGTAAAAAACGTTGGGCGCTTGACGCATCAGCGTGAAGAAAAACGCTCAGCGTATTGTGAAATAATGCTCAGTGGTATTGTGAAATATTATTGTTTATTATTTTTAAATTCATGCACATGTGCTATTTTTTGGAAACCATGATACTTTTTTTTAATTCTTGATGAATTGAGTTAAAAAAAAACAGATTTTTTAAAAAAAAATCTACCAATGTATCTAACAATGAACACTTCTGATCAATATAATGCATTCTTGTTGAAAAAAAAAACTCTTATTGACACCAAATATTTGAGTGTGGATGGATGGATGGATGGATGCATGGATGGATGGATAGATGGTATTTATACTTTACATAATAGCTTTCATCTTGGAGAGAATGAGAGGTCTTTATTACAGCATTACAACCAGAGAAAACAAAGGGAATAAAAGAAAAAAAATTCACTTTACCTGGTGTGGGGTAGGAGAGACACGCAGTAAAACAAAACGAAAGCTTCTAGTAATTAGGCAGTAAGATTCACATGGGGCAAATATTTGATTTAAAATGTGCTATCCTTTCCCAAAGTTGTCTTTTATAGCATCAATTTATAAACGTTGCGTGTCTGGAGCGTGTTTCTCAGAAACTAATGGTGTTTAATATACCCTCTAAAAGTGTGCAATATGTTCCTTAGTCTTTTACTACGCTGTTCGGTTTTATTTACTTGTTTGTAATTTTTTTTTTTCATCTCACCCAGGTGCTTGTAAATTTTCTCATTGACAGAGCACTCAAAGCATACACTTGTGAGTGGCTTTTTGAACTTCTGAGGCCCCTAAAGGCTCCAGATTGGCTGATTAAGAAAGGATTTATTTCAGATTGCTCCGAATCACACAATTTTTTTATGATGACAGTTTCTGGAAAATTTCCCATTTAGTAAGCAATCTCCTCCAAATATAAACTTGCATGAGATGCAACCTCTTTTTTTAATAATAAAAAAAGCCCAAAACTTGAAGCAACTTGCACCATTACACTTTAATATTCAAAAGTAAAAAATGGATTTAAAAAATACAAATAAAAATCTCTTTTCTCTTAGAAATATCTGTCTCTTATTATCATTGCTCATTCTGTTTCCCATCTGTTTTGTTTGACATTACTTTGGCTGGAGCTAAGTGGAGAGGAACGCAGTGTGGTCAAGTATGACCAGAATGTGTTTTCTTTATAGAGGTGTTTGCGTGAAATGATGCTCTGAGACTCCTGTAAATCAAATGTCGCATGTTTGATTTAGAGTGTGTCTTTAGTTCTCAGTGGGTTCTCTTAATGGGCCATGATATATTAACTTATGAGGACTATTTGTATTCTATTACAAACAGGAAGGAGAAGGATTGCAGTGACTGAAAGGAATTCATACAAAGCACAGTTTTTATAGTCAGTTAAAAATCTGTCATTGAATGGGTGGCTCCAATTAATTTGCTGATAGTTTCTCCAATAGGATTGCCAAATGCCAATAGCGCAGTAAATTACTTTACTGAAAGAAGTCTCTTATTGAAAGAAGTCCCTTTATTGAAAGAAGTCTCTCACCAAGGCTGCAGTTATGTGATCAAAAAGTAAAAACAGTCATATTTAAAAATAGTATTACAGTTTAAAATAAATAACTGTTTTATATTTTGAGGTATTTTAAAATTAAAAGTAGTTTAATTTATTTAATAAGGAATTTAGTAATTTAATAGTAATTTATTCCTGTGACGGCAAAGCTTAATTTTCAGCAGCCAACGTTGACCCAGTCTTCAGTGTCACGTGATCCAGAAATCATTCAAATCGAATAATTTGATTTGGTGCTCAGGAAACATTTCTCAAGATTTATCAATAGGAACAGTTGTGATGCTTAATTTTTGTAATGTTTAATCAATTTCTTTAAAAACTAATTTTATGGTCCCCAAAATTTAAACAGTTTTTTTTAACAGTTTGTGCTCTCATAATCTAGCTCTGAGAGCTGACATGAACTGCAGTAACAGTAAATGAACATCTGATGTTTTTTTCCTCTCACAGCACTATAATGTGGCTCCATAATTAAACCAGGTATATGTTTCCACTATCAGTGATTAAGCTTTTGAATAGGCATGCATGGTGTTTGGAGGCAGCCACTTCCTTAACAAGTCATCATGACCAAATGCTTGCACTCTGTGTGTTGAATGGAAAGTTCTAGTCTAGTCTATGTTATTCTTGCTCCAGGGGGAAGGATAACTTATATGGTAAATTATATTTAGGTTTGTATGAGGGCCTTTGTGTCTTGTTCAGCACAGGTGTACTTATTACCAACAAATCTGTATGCATATATACTGTATTTAAACTGGTTCCCACGTGTGTGTGTGTGTGTGTGTGTGTGTGTGTGTGTGTGTGTGTGTGTGGCTAGGATTTAGTGACTTTGAAGTGAAAGTATTTGATGAATGTATATGTGCGGAGAGCATTCACTCAATATTAGCTATTATCTCATTTTTGACATAGGTGGCTTTTAGAGGCTTTTGCATCTTCATATATCACACTTTAGGGCGAAACGCCCATAAAAACCGAGCGTTTCTGAGCTGGGCTCAAAACTAGGGTAAAAAAATAGCCTATTACTTATTCATTTTGATGTTTTTGAATGCAAAATTTCTCTTTTAGCTCTAGCTTGATTTCTAGTCTAGCTTTCTAATAAACATGGCATTGTATACTATGAAAATGGTTGCTTCTGTGACAAATTGCGTATTCTTCTCTAATTTAAGTCACTTCGGTTAACCTTGAGAATGGCATGGTTAGTTTTTGTTTCTTTTAATTGATTATTTTTCAGAACCACCTGCGCCACCGATATCCATGCTCTTCACAGACACTGGGTGAATGTCCAGTGTGCATTAGCTCATAAATTCTGATGTCCATCACCAGTACTGAAGTGAAAGCACAAATGTAGTGAATGTTCAGTGCAAAATCTGAGCTGGCTTGCCAGTGAAATGTGGAGAGGTGTTTTTAGGGTGAAATGTATATGATTATTCACAACATGCCAGATGGCCACATTGTGAACTCACATTTTTTTTTTGGGGGGGGGGGGGGGGGGGGGGGTTCACCAAAGTTCACCTGCTCTAGACAACACCATTTATATGAATTGAAAAGGACAAACTTCAGGTTCTCAACTTTAGAAGGTATGATCGCATATCATGTTGAGCAGCTGGAAGGAGAACCGTGAGAGAAGGTGTCATTTTTCTAAGTTAAATCTACATCTATTTGTCAAAATGATTTATGGAGAAGTGTAAGGTGTCCAGTCCAAGCATTTGCCGGAATACCAGATTAAATGAATCCAGGAATGCAGTTTTAGCTTAAAAATGGAGCAGCGAATAAGAAAAATGGGAAGACAGGCCGAGAAAGAGAGACAGGCTGCGATTCTATTTGTGGATAATTGACCGTAGGGCCAGAGATGGTGCATTTCTGAAGCTCGTAAAATGTAATATATTGTGCTCTGCTCCGTGGTGCGAGGTTATTCAAACAAACCACATGAATGCAAAGTTACATACCGGTAATCCTTCAGTGTTTTACTGGCAGCCTTTACAGAGTTCTCCAAGGTCATCAGCATTTTTAGAGCAAACGAAAATAAGTGGTTGAGTTACAGGCAGTGAGAAGGGCAGGCCGGTGGGGTCCTGAGATGGGTAGGGGGTGAAAGGGGGAAAGATGGAGGTGAAGACACAGAGCAGGAGGAACAGAATGGGGTCACGTAAGAATATTGGAAGACAGCAATGAATGCCTTTGGATAGATGCACTGAATCTATGGATTTTCCACTTATGGTTTCAAATGGCTCTTTGTTATGTGCTCAGCATTTTACCAGTCAAAATATGCAGATGAACTGCCTGATAAATCTGTTGCATATTGTTTTAGCCCCACGGAAAAATGTGCCTCTGGAGGTAAGAGCAAAATAATGCTTGTGGATTTTAGCTCTGACAGATTTACCTCAGCGGACTAGGGGACAGTTTCGAATGCAGAGAGCGAGCCAGACCCCCCAACCTCCAGGGTCTCAGAACCGAACCTGATATTCCTGGAGACGTTATTATTGTGTGTTTGCCAGCACTTGTCAAACCACCTAATTATATAATTATAATCATGCAAACTTGAAGTTAAATAAACAGTCTACTGGAGCAGGGCTTGAGGAGGCCAGGGAAAACGATTAAAATACATCTAACCAGCTCCCCTGTTGTGCTTCCTCTCTCTTGCTCTCTGTTACTCTCTCTCTATCACTCTCTCCTCAAGTATTCCAACAATTTGACAGTCTGATGGTATTTATATCTCATTCTGCCTCCCATTTTTTCCCTTTCTTTCACTGCTCTCCCAGAATATTGTTATGATTGGCGGTGTGGTACGAATATCGGTGCTGCGCAATAACCACCGCGGTGTGTGGCACTGGGAAGTAGACGTGACACGCAGCAGCAGGCTTTTCTTCACGTGGTTCTCCATTTGTACAACACATAGAAGATGCGCAGCGTTGTGACAGTTGCAGATCTTTTCTGGCAATTACTGTGCTTTAAAGACATTTACTAGAGATGTTTCTGCCAAGTGAAGAGTTGCAGTAGAGCCACTGTTGATGCAATGTTCCATTTGAAGGTCTAAGTGATGTCAAATTTGTGATTCATTTTGACATTGGCTAACGATTTTTATTTTTTTTATTTTTTTATTTAACCAGGTTTGTCTCATTGAGATATTACATCTCTTTTTCAAGAGAGACCTGGCCAAGATAGCAGAACAAATTAGATCAATCACAAAACAAACACAAACTATTGTTGTTTTTTAAAGAATAACCTCAAGTGAACATTAGAGCATTAGTTCATCTAAAAAATTTAATTCTCACCCTCAAGTTCTTCCAAACCTGTATGAGTTTCTTTCTTCTGCTGAACATAAAAGAAGAGGTTTTGAAGAATGTCAGTAACAAGACAGTTGATGGGCCCCATTTGCTTCTATAGTATTTTTTTTTTTTGCATACTATGGAAGTCAATGGGGTCAATTTTCTTCAAAATAACTTCTGCTAAAAATTATGGCAATAGACTCTCTGTAAACCAGCTCCTCCAGTTATCCTTCTTTCGTGGATATGACCACTTTGTTTTATAATCTATTTTTGCCATAGAAAAGGGAGCTGTGGAGACAAGCAGCATTGAGGAAAATTACAAGTTCTGGGAATCAGTGGTAGATGGACGCATTGCTGGCCGTGCAACACAGTAGAGTCTACCATCGCTTCTGCGACGACTCCAACACAAATGTGTCTGTCCAGTCGCCGGAGCCTCTACAGCTAATAAAACTAACCTTTTCAGTACATGCCAGTCCTCCTCACTTTAGAGCAGGCAGCTGCAGAAATCATTTTTCGTCTAATTAAACCGCTACTCTCTAAGGACTTCACAAAGGAACAAGGCAAGTGGATCCAACTCGAGACTGGCTTAATCCAAAGGAAAAAGATGAGGGGAAAGGTTGAAGAGTGTTTAACCGCATGAGCCCTCAGACAAGTACAGGTGGAAGCACCCCCACTGGAACCTGGAAAAAGTCGAGACTATTTGGAGTGGGGCGATGACAGGACACTGGCATAATGCAGAGAATTTAGCTCTATAGCAAATAAGGTTTAGATGTGGCGCAAAGGTTGAACACCAGCGGCAAAGATGTGTGTGTGTCGCTGACCATGTGCTTGGGATTGGCTAGAAATTTAGCAGGAAATCTGCCAGTGTCTTGCTTCTTCTATCCAATTATGAAATGGAGGGAGATGAAGGTTAATTAAACTAAAAGGGTCAAACTGTGTGGGACTGAAACTATGTACCACAGGCTGAGTTTCTTTCCCTCTATTCAAGTCATTAGGCTCATTTCCTCTGGCCTGCTGGAATCATATGATGCACAATGTAAAACTGGCCACTTACCACTCCAGCTGTGCTGGGTATGCAGTGAGAGTGTTTAGAGGTGGAAAGGAAATTAATAGATTTATTTAGCAAGAATGCGTTATATTGAAGTGACCGTAAAGACTGTTCTAAAGGGGTCACATGATGCGATTTCATGTTTTACTTTGTCTTTAGTGCGTTGTGTAGCTGTTTCTGCATGTATAAGATCTGCAGAGTTACAAAGCTCAAAGTGTCTAACCTAAAGAGATATTATAAAAGTATAAAAGTTAAGGCTTCCTAAAATGCTTCCTTCTAACACGTCCCCACAAATCTGCGTCAGTATGTGTTTTATAACACCGCCCAAATGTATACGCAAAGAAATTAGGCGTAACTTTTATTCTAGCCGTTATTTTTGCTGCCGGCGCCACCAGGCTACTTTGTTTGGCCTTCCAAAAGAGGACACAATTTGAAAAGAGTTTCATTATTTTATTTATTTAAGCTTTATTTACAGCACTGTTTCAGAACAGTACAACTAAAATTTTCGGCTGTGAGCTGAGCATTTTTCGGAGGACTGTTTCCAGAACCTGTGAAAGTACAAGGCCGGCTGTGCACAAAGTTTAGAGCAGTATAGAGTAGCGATTGTTGTTTCTACGATCACAAATGCAGACATAGTTTTATGTTTAAATAGTGTTCTCACCCCCGTAGCAGGTCACGACACATAAAAAGACAGTATAAGAAATGAAATAAATGAAATAAAAGCTTACCAATTTGATACGATCTGGTCCAATCGCGCTGGCGAAGTTGATTGATCAGCTTGGTTTTCAGCTTTTGATCAGATTCGGGCTTGCATTGATAGGGTAGTACGATACTGACATTATCACCTGCCATTATTGCTTTGGGAGCTGATGTTACAAATATTTTAAGAGGCTTGACATTTCTGTCACATGCTTAAGGTTTTTTGACCAATCACAATGCACTGGATTGCTGGCCAATAGAAGCACACATCCCTTTTCAGAACAATGAGCTTTGTAAAAATCGACACGTTCCAGAACGGCGGGGCATAGAGGAGCAACAATAATGTACAGTATGTGTAAAATTTTCTACTTAAAACCACGTAAACACAGTGGGTCTCATTCATGAAACATTCGTAAATATACGAGTAAATGTGTGTGTGATTTGCGCGTGAAGAGACCTTCCCGAAAACTCTTCTCCTGATTCACAAATACTTTGTGAACGTCAGAAGTTATAGTGAAATGTGTGTGTGTTAGTGAATTCCAACCAGTCGTAAATGGGATGCATGTGCACGTTCATTCTCAGTTACCATATATCCCGCCCATTATATCCAACTGACATCTATATATAGGCATATAATAACATGAATGCGAATGAAAAAGAAAGATTTCTCGGATGCAGAAATTGAAGTTTTAATATCAGAAGTTCATTCAAAACGCCACATTTTATTTTCAAGCGTACATAGTGGCATATCAGGTCCTAAAAAAGGAAGCTTGGCAGCATATTACAGATGCAGTTAATGGAGTTTCATCTGTTAATCGAAAATGGTTCGACTTTAAGCTTGACAGCAAAAAACGAATTAATTCACTTCGGAAAAATCGTATTCAAACTGGAGGAGGACCACCATCGATCACCAGATCTGCTATACTGGCTCTCTTAATAAAAGTAATAAGAAAAACCTATGTAATTACTATATAAAATATTTTTTTCTAAATGCTATTTAAATATGTATGTAATTAAGTGTAATTAAATAAATATGTAATTAAATATGTAATGATTAAGGTAATTAAATATGTAATGATTAAGGTGAATTAAAATGCAGCCTTATTAATGAGCAAAACGTTCGGATGTTAACCATTTACGCGTGGCTGGGAGCAGGTGTAGATTTCTTGCGTACCAACTAACATTTGGAAAATACGAACATTTTAATGAATCCGAAAATTTATGCCAGAACCACTTTACACACGATTTACACAAAAAATCGTTCTGCTCGTGTTTCATGAATGAGACCCATTATTAAACCAAATACACAAAATAATATTCTTTTTAGAACCATCATATGATATGACCCCTTTCATACAGGTTGTGTTCAAAGAGTTAGTCATACAGGTTTGAAATGATGAGTACAGAATTAGAATTTTTAACCAAGGGTTAAAAGTCCCCTTTCAAAATGACAAGTGTAAAAAATGGGTTAAAAGTGAGATTAGATGGAGTGTGAAAAGCCCCCCTCCAAAAAACAGTAAACTTCATCCTTCACCATGCACTGTTTTGTCAGACTTTCTTCAGCCGAGGTAGACAGAGCGGCTATTCTGCACGAGAAGAGACAGCATAATAACAGAGTGCAAAGAGAAAGAGAGCGAGACAGAGGGAGGGAGGAAAACGTACAAGACAATTATTCAAGAGCAAAGTTGTCCCAGTGGAACCTTCTCTGCATGTATGAAGTTTCACTTCCCATCTGTCCCGCCTTCTCGGTCTGAGGTCCAGCTCCAGTTCTTCTCTCTGCAGAGAGAACCTCACACACGTATACAAACAGAGACACACATACACACCCTCAAGAAAAAGGATGCTCTGTTTAGATTTATGCACCCTGGCTACTGGTTTTCTCATCATCAACTGTAAGGATGATCAGGGAGGCAAGGTCTGAAGTAATCTCACAGCACACTTGCTCTTCATTGAGTCGAAAGGATGGCAGGAGCGCTGGCCAAAGGAGCCTCAGGAACAACATGCGCATCCATCCATCAATCGCTCTTGACGGATGTCCAAGAAAAGCAAGACTGAGCATCTGGACAGGCACTGGAAGATGAAGACTGAAAGAAGTGACGAAGATACACAGAAGTTTTATTGGAACTCAATATAATGTGCTACTGAGGGTCATCCTACAAAATAAGCTTTTGTGAATGAATTAGTTTTCTCTTTGTTAACATTCCTTAATGGTCTGATTCTTAAAAGTATAGTTCACCCAAAAATGTAAATTATGTAATTATTTCAACATGACATCATGACTTTTGCGTAAACATACACGCCACTTTTGAGTCAGGTGGCGTGTTATCTCTACGCATTTTGAGCTATCAGCGTGTATCCGCGTGTATGCGTATATGTCTACGCCATTAACGTCCGCGTCATTCCGCGTGTCCGTACACGCAGTCAAATCTCCAGTCATAAATGCCATTAACCCCAGTGACGGTTAAGTTTAGGGATGGGGTTGAGCTAAGTCATATCTTTTTTTTACCTAGGATGGTAAGGGAACAGTCATAAATGCCATTAACCCCAGTTAGGTTTAGGGACGGGGTTGAGGTAAGTCATATATTTATATAACGTTAAGTCAACGGCGTTCATAAACATGCTGAAAAGCGATTATGGCCATGTCCACACTAATACGTTTTCGTTTGAAAACGTATATTTTTCTCTCCGTTTTGGCCTTCCGTCCACACTGAGACGGCGTTTTAAGTCAACAAAAACGTATCGTTTGGAAAACGCTCTCCAAAGTGGATAAATTTGAAAACGCCGTTTTCGCGTTGTAGTGTGGACAGTGAAACCGGAGGTATTTCAAAACGATGACGTAAGTTTAGTCATGTGATCCATGTAGTACCAATAGATATTCATGTTTATCAGTATTGTGCCTGTTATGTTATTCATTTTTACACTGTTGCTAAAATATGTTACTTTCTATGTTACTTAATATGTGCTATTCTTCATAGGACAGTACTGCAAAGATGACAGATAATGTACTTACATTTGCTGTCCTGCGGCAAAACAGACCTGCTGTCCTTGTGTTTTAGACCAAACATATGGTGACTGAATGCGACCTGATGGTGAGATATTTTGCTAAATAAAATTATCCTGTTATTGTGCGATAACATTATTATTTATTTTCCCATCTGTATCATCTCAGTGAGCTTTTGTGAAGTTTCACGCATGCGCAGTAAAGTGAATTTAGAAGTTTCTCATCCACACTGAAACGTCGGAAAATGCCTGAAAACGCTAGTGTGGCCGGAGAGCGTTTTTAAACGAAAACCCCGTTTTCAAATCTATCCGGATTAATGTGGACGTAGCCTATGCGTCTTGATAGCACGCCAAAAATGGAAATACGAATTGGCGTGGCATACACACGCTACTTCATGAGATCAGTCTGAATTATTTACCACCCTCATGTTCCAAACTTCAAAAGAGATTAAAAAAAGTCTTCTTTTTTTTTCCATACAATGAAAGTCAGTGGCGTACAACATTGTTCTCAACACCATTGACTTTCATTGTATGTACAAAAACAGTTGAAATATTCTTCAAAATAATCATGTTTTGTATTCTGCAGATGAAATAATATCATACAGATTTGGAACACAACAAAAGTGAGAATTTTAGTAAACAATGTATGCCAGAATTATTTTTGGGGGGTGAACTATCTCTTTAATACTCCTGGAACACAGTAATTGGATTTTATAAGATTTCCTTATAAGAACCTTCGAAGTCCGGCTCCAAACTAGCGGAGCGGCCATTCCAAACATTCTTTTTTAACAAACTAATAACAAACTTCCCCTTTCCCGTAAGCTGTGTAGACAGTTCAAACACAAAAGCATGCTACAGCCAATAACTTTCACTCTGTTCCTCTTATAAGTTGTTGTATTTTACTGAGCCTTTTTAAGAGCAAATATTTTTTTATTGGTCAAGCCCATTTTTGGCAGTATGTTGATCTGACAGTATAGGGAGCTAAATATGTCTGTTGCTGATAAGAGCAGTTAGCCTGTGGTTTAACTTTTTGACAGTCACGTTTCATTCCAGAGTACTTACTGTAGCTGAATCACACTGTTTTTGGATGTTGGCCTATTCTTTTTAGCCATGCATAATTAAAATGTGTTTCACTTTTTTCTACATTTAGAGCTTCTGTATTTCAGTCGTTTTTAAAATATCCAGTTGATTTGATTAACTGCGCCAACATCCCTTCAATCATGTGCCCCCTCTCCAAAATCCTGCTACCTAAAGACAGCAAACACGTGAGAGCGTTTCTGAATGGCTTAAAGATGTCAGCCTATTGTCAGGGTTACTTAGTTGGGATATTTGGGATATTTTATGTGCGGTATTAACTCACAGCACCTTCAATATTCTGTTTCTTGTCAGAAACATCTGTCAGATGTTGAAATGAACATCAACAATGGTATTTTGTAACACATTTAATGGAGGAACTTCAAAGACTAAAGTAAGTATCCTGTAGTAGTTTGGGAGTTATTTTTGGCACAGTTAAAAGTGAAAGCTGCAAGAGAACTAATATTCAGAACATCCTAAAACAAAAGGCCCAACTCTGCTCAGCCTATTTAGTCCGTGTAAATTCTGTTCATGACTTTTTAAAGCCAGTGTGCCGTTTTATAAGTTCATTCTTGACCTCGGTGAATGCAATCAAAGCAGATATTAAAAACTCTTGTTAAATTACAACATTTTTCTCACCAAATATACAAATACAGTCAGTTGAACTTGACAAAGAATGAGGCACTGAAATGCAAACTAGAAAATAACCAAAACAGTGTGTGGTGAAGACATAAGGCAGCTAACCTTGTGCTGTATTGTGATTTAATGACTTCCAAAGGGAATTGTATTGTTTGTAAGCTGGACTGATTGATAACCTTGAACAACTAAAGTTTTGGCCAAATGGATACCCTAGACAGAAAGAAAATTAACCTCACTTCTTCTGAGCATTTACTTAGCAAGTATATCCATCCATTTAAATGACGTGTTTAACACTATTACAATTACAAAGAATCTAATCTATTTCTATTTTGATGTGGTTAATAATGTGATTAAATAGAGGGCAATGCATACAATATGAATTAAAACACAATATTTAATATATATGTACTATATATATATATATATATATATATATATATATATATATTAGTTTATATTAAACATATACCATCTCGTTTTATAGAAAATCTCGGCTGTGTGACTGTTTAGATTGTAGCAAATTGTAAACAATATTATCACCCAGCTCTAATCTGCTAAATGTGAATATTGTCACAGATTTGCCATTTGTCATTTGCAAAAGCAGTAAAACTCTGTAATCATTCCTCATTGACAATCTGCAATAACTCTGAATTATCTACCTGTGTAGTCCATTTGCTCGTTGTTAAAATCTCTGTTTCTACAATAACATCTGTCTCAAGTCTGCGATTCCATAACAATTATAAAATATGAAAATGTCTAAACCTTAACATCATGATTTTCTGTGAACCTGCTTTGAGACAATATGCAATGTTAAAAGTGTAATACAAATTAATTTGACTTTTGCTAAATTAGATTTAGTGTATTCCTGCCATTTTCTTAAATTAACATACTGATTGTTTATTTATTTAATTTCTTATGGACAGATATATGAATAAAACCAACATCTGTCAAAGGATATGTACATTATTTTTCTATTGGCAATTTCTTTTTGCCTTCACAGTCTGTACTTCTCTTATGCATTTGATTCTTTTGTTTGCATGACTGGCAGTGCATAATTTTTATACTTTAACAGTTTAGGAAACACAACAGTTAATATTGAATTTAGCCCAGGTTAAATATTCTGTAAATTTTACCCATTAAACATGAAGAGTAAAAAAGGATGCAAACTGCCAAAACTGAAATATTGCTTGTATGGCAAATCCTTTTTAAAAATAGAATGTTAAGTATTTGTTAAGAGAATAATGTTATTATTGGTTTATCCATAAAAAAAAATCAGAATCTGCACTCAACCTTCCATGACTCACGGCTCTAGGAAATACCCGAATACTCGTCATCATTTTTTATGTATGTAGCTGGAAGATACTAGATACTCTTCACAGAAAAGCATAGGATCAGCTTGACCTGAAATAACCTTGGACTTTTACACACATATAATGTTTTATATGGACAACTGGCATGGGTTAATTCTTTAGATTCTGATGCAACTGTTACCAAGTTTACTTTTACAATACGTCTACATAATTTAGCAGAGTAGAAAAATTGAAGCAACTCTTGGACATCAATATCTAAGTGCTGTGACATGTCTCTGTTACTCTAGCAGAGTACACATTATTTTAAAATTGAAAAATAGACTTGAAATAGAAAAGTAAGTGTTATTATTAATTAGCGTTTAGCAATTTCTTGAAAAGGTCTGTGATAATGATAATGGGATGGCACAACAAGGCACCGTTCACTTGCAGAATGCACATTTCTGGAGGGCACATAGGTCTGAAGTAGTGAGTTTAGGTACAGGGGTGCAAAGCCAGTGATTGTTCTAGGCAATCATGGGTGCCTTGAATTTGAATATGAATTTGGATATAAGCAACCAGTGCAAAACGATGACGATAGGTGTGACTCTCTTTGGCTCGTTGCTGCATTCTGGATCAGTTGCAGAGGTTTGCAATAGTCTAGTCTGGATAGAACAAGAGTTTGAGCAAGAATTCTATAGCATGTTCCAATAGGAGATGTTGAATGAAGCAAATCTGCAGGACCGGGCAGTTCAAGCAATGTTTGTGAAGTTTAACTGATCATCAATCATAACTCCAAGGTTAAGCCTGTCCTGGAAGGAGTTATGGTTTACAAATCTAATTAAATGAAGATGTTGTGATGATGAAGTGTTGGATTTGCCAAGACCACAAGCAGTTCTGTCTTTGCCAGGTTGAGTTGAAGGTGGTGGTACTTCATCCAGTCAGAAATGTATGGCAGGCAGACTGAGATCCAAGTGCTGAGCCCTGTGGCACCCCAGTTGCTATGTAGATGTTGTGATTTAGATACCACAACCATTCAAGACACCCTGAAGGAACGACCTGAGTGGTAAGACTTGAACCACTGGAGGGCAGTTCCTGAGATGCCTTTTCACTGTATCACTAATGATTTGGAAACTGCTCTTGTCAGTGTCAGAACTTCAATAAGGAACCATTCTGTATTAATTTTTTGTCTAGGGAGAGGGTCACCCAACTTTTGTATTCATGAAAACAGCAAAATTTCAAAGTGGCTTGTTTGGTGTACATTTTTCCACGTAGGTCCATGTAGCTCTCTCAGTCTCAGAGTGTGTGTTTGCTGTTAAGATATGTTTGTCAGCATTATAATCAGTGATGCTGTCTACATTGTCCTGAGAGTTCTGACAGCTTTGAGTCTAAATTGATTAAAGGCATGGTGAAGGTTTGGGTAAAAACAAGCTTCCATGTCGCCCGTAAGACATGCATTTTCCCGGCAATGCTCCAGATTCACACAAGCCCAACAGTAGCCCTTCATTCGCTAACTCATTTTAAGTTCTCTGCAGCAGAGTGGGGCAATTTCCTGCCTGCTAAACTTTTCCCCCATCCTCGCTTTGGCTCAGTCTCGCCCAGAGATGTGGAGTAAGGGTCACTCGCTGCAAGACTCCTGTTTGCCTTGGAGTCCCAGGGAGCGGTGAGCTGAATATTCAACCTTGTCTTCTAGGGGGAATGAATGAAAATACTGAAACAAAGACTAAATCAACAGTTGCTCTACTTATTCTCTCAGTGGTACAATGAAACACATTATGTTTTTCGTTTTCCCTCTCCCTCCTCTCCACTTTAGCGCATAGCATCTTGCGCTCCGTTGTCTCTTGCCATTGTTATGATTAAGATTCTTTTCTCGTGGTGAACCCAGAGCGCCGTGTGATTCTTGGATGCCACGCTGCCAAGAGGAACAAGAAATAAATCTCAGGTCGGGTTTATTTTGTCTGCCGCCTGCGGCAAAAGAAAACAGAATGCCTAATAAAAGACTTCCTTCTAGAGGGGAGCCTTTGCAAATTTGCAGGTTATGACATATATTTTTACGAGGGAAGGAGGCCAGGAGATTGTGGAGAAGCATGAGGTGATTTGGGGGGCAGGGCAGTGGTAGTTTAGAATGGGTTGTCTATAGACTGATGTTAACATGTATTTTATGTTTTAAAATACTTTAAATCAAGCATAAGTAAAGAATAAGCCTGCTGTTATTTTTTTCCTTCTCCATGTGCATGTAAACCCTTCCAGCATTTTTTTTTTGTATCAAAAATAAAGGTCGAGTGTGATGCACCCTGGGCGGTCTTTATTAAAAAACAGCAGAACTTTACAACGCGACAAAGACTTGGAACGATCATAGCCATTTATCAGCAGAGTTGAGGTGAGCTCGCTGTTTCGGGTCCAAAAACAGTATTCCTGTGATATCTCTCCTCAAAAGTTCACACTTCTGAAAAAGGCAATGAACCAAATGTTGCAGAAATGTTTAAACATGATATTTTAAACATTTATTATACACTCTGGTCTTTAAATTTGATACCCCTTCTCCAAATTCCTACAAATGACAAGGCTCAGTTCAAAAATTGTGCAAATTTTATAAGCCTTTTCAATGTCGGGCCACCCATGTATCCACCGAGAGTCTATTGAAGGCGTCAATCACATATAACGCATCATCACAAAACTAGGGCATGGAGTCAAAAACATTTTTATTTTACATCTCCCTGGGTTACTATGAACAGGAACACATATTTCCAACAACCTGGTGGTTTTGTGTCCATGACTGCTGCTGAAATACAGATTCAAACATTAAAAAAGTCCTGTATGAAAAATTATTGAAGTGTGTGAGGTTAATATTTGATATTTAACTTCACACGCTCATTTCCTCTGTTTTTTACATTTAAATGAACTTTTGATGTCATGTAACACTCACTTCAACTTAAAACTATCTTAAAGATATTTAACATGTGAAATGTATCTTAAGCGAATCTCAAAATGAATATACGTTTTTCATAGGCTACTCTACATTATAATGTTGAGATACCTAAATTTATAAAGTTAGATTTAAGTGTTGTGTATATTTCAGACAAAACAATATTGAATTTCAGTGCACTGTAATTATCAGCACAGCATTTTTTTTTTTGTCGATGCATCCCTACAGAGAGATTTTGTTGCTTTTCTTTTACTATTCTTAGTCATAATGATCATCGCATCTCTGTTAGAATGATAAAGTAGTTAGGATTAAATCACTATAGTCTTTATTTGGATCTTCACCAGCAGAGCTCCATCCAAGTGCTTTTTCTACTCTGCAGACATGCAATAAGCCACTTGTCTTTTTTTAACTCTTACCCCTACTGCCTGCATAGTCCATTAGCCGATAGTTACCCTCTGCTCCCCTGGCCCCCAGAAAGAAAGAAAAAAACCTTTGCTGTCCACATAGTGGAAACTCTTTGGATCTCCAAACTCCAGTCTGCTCCATGTGCTATGGTTTTGCTCAATGGAGAAAAGAGGCCTGGATAGGCATGAAAGCAAAGGACAATGTTTAAAATAAACAGATATAATAAGTGTTTTAATCACCACGGGTTTAGGAAAGAATTTATAATGACATTAAGAAAGGACTATATCAAGAGCTTGAGTCCCACTAGTTTGTGGTCTTTGTATATGGGAGTATGTGCTGATGATTGTTTAGCTTGCATACCTCTCATTCATTTGCTGTTTAGGCCTTTCAGTTAAAGCTGCAGTTTTGAGAAAACGTTAACTTTGAACTTACAGGTCCCACCCCCTTGCTCTCTGCTGCGCTACAGCTCCTCCCCCACATAGGCTAGTGAGCAGTAGGGCTGTCAAAATTGCTCAAAAATTACGTTCGAATATTCCCTCGAAAAAAACATGCGAATATTCGAACTATTCGAATATCTGGTTGCGCATTTTTTCAGTGACGCGCATTACGTCATTAACAGGACGAATTAATACAAAGAGGCATAACTACTTAGGTACTTTATTTAATTTTAAACATATTTAATAACGTATTACCTACACAAAAAAGTACAACAAAGTAATGGGCAAGACTGCAAACCTCACGCTCCAACGCAATAGGCCTATCTAATTAGTTAGCCTACATGCTGTTTCTGTTTAAAGTTAAATAAAATGAGGCACACAATTCCGAGAAATGTGACAACGCCTTTACCCTGAGGTTCATAAAAAAATAAAGAACTATTAAAAACGAAAAAGGCTACTTACATTCTTGGTGCTTGAATAAAAAAAGGAAGAAAAAAAAACTGACGGCAATTTATTCCGTTGTCTTTTTAGTGCGCACTGTCACCGTCGGGTCTACAGGTTATTTGCCAAAAACACAAGACAGTCCACATTTGAAGGGGCCAGTGCTGATTTCTTATTATTTACTATATTCCCAGCGGAGGAAAAAACGCGTTCAGAGCGCACTGAGGATCCGGGCATGGAAAGATATTTCTTTGCCATCTGGGCGATGTGAGGGTAGACTATCTCCCAGAGCCCAAAGTTTTCCACCACATGAGAGGATTTTGTTGAGCAGGTACTGGAGACTCTTGTTCATACATTAACATCTCTTTTTGAAGCAGCAAATTGATGTCCTGGTCTGGGTTGTCCGCGCAATACGTGTCTCCGAAGAGACCATAGCAGATAACGCAGTTTTCTCAGCGGGCTGCCGATCACGTGTCTGTCCGGCAGCGGCCTCACTCATTTTGGGGGGTTAAAATCACTTTCTCTGCTGCGGTCGAGTTGGGCTTTCACTCTGCAGTGAGTGACGCTGTGCCAGTGCGACACCTGTCTCTGAACCCTAATCAGGCAGCGTGCACGGCCACTCGCAAAACAGACAGCCGCGCCTTTGCTTGCGCGGGCGTTTTTTTTTTTTTAATTCGAATATTAATTTTCACCTTCGAATTTCTGTTTTTTAAAACTATTCGAATATATATTCGAATTTAGAATATTCGTTGACAGCCCTAGTGAGCAGGACCACTGATGACGGGGAATAAAGTTATGGCACATTCACTAGTGGGGACAAAACATCAACAATGCTTTACATTGAGTCCTACCTGCCCATACTTAGACTCAAATCATTACGTATTTTGCAATGCATTTAATGTAACCTTTTATAACGTTGCACCCTTTCTAGCTATAAGTTATAAATAGCTTGTAAGATAAGATGACAGTAACTAACGTAACATAAGTAATTATTCTAGCGATATGTTGGCCTAATGCTAGATTAGGTTTGCTAGTAGTCAACGCATTCCCACCCCAAGGCGTCACCTTTGACCATGCTTCAATATTTGACGTTTTAAGGCCAATTTATACTTCTGCGTCGAGGGTACGCCGTAATGTGCGGCGTTGGCTACGCACGTAGGCGACGCCGTTATGAGCATTTATACTTCTGCGTTCAGGTCTTGTTGCTCTGCAGTACTGCTCCGAAACGCTAGTTGGCGGCGGAGAGTTTTAATGTTCCACTGTGTTTAGATTCCTCGCGGCTAGGGTACTACAAGCAATAGCGATTGAAAGAGAGTGGATCATGTTGGAGTTGGAGCTTTTTGAGGTGGAAAAACAGTTCACTTTAGTGAAATTACTAAAACTGAAAGGCAGAAATGAGAGAAGACGTCGGAGGAGATGGTACGTGTGGAAATCATAGACAGTGATGGAAATGCGTGAGAAGGTACGTGCGGAAATGCGTAGGAGGAAATGCGATGCTACCAAGCCGACCAATCACCGATCTTGCGGTCCGCGTCGTCGCGACGTGTAGTTACATTTTTGAGGAGGTGCGCGTCAGGCGACGGCGAAGGGTACGCGCAATGGGACGCGTCTGTGCGTATGCTACGCCGTACCTACTGCGCGCACCCTACGCAGAAGTATAAATCGGCCTTTAGGCGCCCTTTACATGACGCGATCCTACGGCGTCCTCTAACTGACGCTAAAGGAAAGCGTCAATTAGAGGACGCGGTTAGGTTTAGGTGTGGGGTGGGGGTAGGGTACACGCGATCCTAGGGCGTCATCTAACTGACGCTAAAGGGCGCCTAAAGCGTCAGATATTGAAGCATGGTCAAATGGTTCTCAAGGCGTCAGTTAGGTGACGCCTTGGGGGTGAGAATGGGCTGTAGTAGTAGTACATTATTTCAGCAACATGACAAACCATTAATTAGCAGCTTTCCAAAACAAAGCCAAATGTGTTCTGCCTTGGTTTCTCATGAGCTTTTGGAAGTTACTGTTAAGACAAAAACTATTATTTTCTCGAAAAAACAACGTAATTGTCTCAAGATACTTATCCATGTGATATAGGAGGTCTTGAATGTGCCAAAAAAAAAACTCATTTTCGACCAAACACGAAGTTATGGTCTTTTGCCTTTGCACAGCAGTGCTGGTCTCTTTGGTATCTGAACACAAAGAAATTTGTGACAAACACCACAGCGACTACAAAAACCTATATAAGATGGATGTTATGTTACCTATGTTATGGAGAGGAATTGCATGTAAATACTGGCTCTCTTCAGTGAAACAAGCGACTGTCAGAAGCGTAAAGTTGTGCAGCGCCACCTTGTATACCGGGGTATTTCTGTTTTTTAATATGCGCCATCTACTGTCAGGGAGTGAATTTGCACTTTCACCAGTGCATCACCAGTGAAATTCGCTTGAGTATGAACCTTAGACTGTAAAAAAGATGGACGACACCCCTTCGCTCTTTTCTATCGGAGAGAACTGAAGCCACCAGTGTCCCGATATGGCACTGACTTCTTGGGACTTGAGTCTGCGCACTTGCGTTTTTGGGACCAGACATGCACAGTCGAATGTGACTGACTGATAGGGAACTTGTTTTATTATTTCTAGAGTTGTAAAAGTTGTGCTGCTTAATATTTTTATATATTTTTTACAAGATTCTTAACAGAAAGTTAACAATGTTAACAATGTTAAAGGAACACTCCGACTTTATGAGGACTTTAGCCTATTCACCTTACCCCCCAGAGTTAGATAAGTCCATACATACCTTTTTCATCTCCGTGCGTGCTATAAGTCTGTTTGACGCACCCACCGCTAGCCTAGCTTAGCACAAAGACTGGATGTGAATGGTTGCAGCTTTCATACTAATCCAAATGAGTGACAAAATAACGCTAACGTTTTCCTATTTACATGTTGTGGTTTGTATAGTCACAGAGTGTGCAAATATCAAGGCCATATGAGACACAGACATCTTTTGACCGTATAAATACTATATTTTCTGAAGGGGAAGCACTGCTACTTGGGCAGAGTGATAACAATCACCTGAGACGCACCGTGACGAGGAGCAGAGAGTTCGATTCGCTCAGCGTTGGAATAAAGAGTCAGCAATTACTAACGTTAGATAGAAAAGCATAGTTTATCATGGGTGTTTGCTTTATTGTATGAGCTGTGACAATAAACAGGGGAGACCAGGTAATACAGTACCATGTTTCATTGATTTCCAACCAAAAACGGACCCAGATTTATAAATATCACATGAATAAATAATTATTATTACAGGAATCAATATATTTTAAATGCAATTTATTAGCTGAACCAAATGTATTCAACAGTAGCCTATATAACATACAGTATTGCATTACTATAGGATAGAATAAGGGGAAAGTAATAGCACAAATTGTTTTTGCACAATGAACTCACAGCCTTTCGTACCCTTTTGCACGCTCAAGTTTGTTATTTCCATGGTTATTTCAAATTTAGGCTACTAGGCGCGCCGCGCGCAGGGTGCAAGTTCAACGCGGTGAACGCGCTCGGTTTTTTTTCCAAAGCGCGTCCGCACCGCATCAAGATAAAAACATATTCATACCCTAATCATATAATAGTGTCACTAACGTTACATTAGATCTGGCTAATGGCACTGTTACAGTAGGTCATCTAAAAACATAACGGAACACTTACCTCAGCCGCAGGTGATCCACTTGTCCTGTCTGTGCTATCGATGGGATGGCCGTATCCTTCAGCACATTATGGTCCGTGTGGCAAATTCCATTTTTTCAAAATAGTCGTCCTCATTGAAATGTACCGAGCAAACATAATGTCCCTTGATAATCTTAGGTGTGTTTGGATAAATATCCAGAGTAAGTTAGCCATTTCTTCATCCAGTCAGCGTTTTTAGTTGGAATTCTGTGAAACATGGTATTACCTCCCCTGTTTACTGTCGCAGCTATTTACAATAGAGCGAAAACCCATGACTCTAAACTACGCTTTTACTATTTATAAATTGCTGACTCTATTACCCAAACACCGAGCGAACTCTCCGCTTCTCACCACGGCGTGTCTCCGGTGATGCGGTTATTACGCCGTCAAAGTAGCAGTGCTTCGCCTTCAGAGAATAGTTCCCAGGTTTTATACGGTTAAAAGATGTCTGTGTCTCATTTGACTTTGTTATTTGTACATTATGTGACTATACAAATCACAACATGTAAATAGGAAAACGTTTGCGTTATTTTGCCACTCATTTGAATCAGTATGAAAGCTGCAACCAGTCACATCGAGTCTTTGTGCTAAGCTAGGCTAGCGGTGGGTGCGTCAAACAGACTTATAGCACGCACGGAGATGAAAAAGGTATGTATGGACTTATCTAACTCTGGGGGGTAAGGTGAATAGGCTAAAGTCCCAAAAAGTCGGAGTGTTCCTTTAAGGCATTTACTGTGACTACTAATCAATTTATTAATTCATAATAGCTGAATAAAAGTATTTCTTCACAGAATTGTTATATATAAAATTAATTTGTTTGTTCGACTAGTGGGCTTATGTGTAGTCTCATCAGTTTCAAAAATCCATTAAATCCATAGTGTAAGAATGTGCTAATCGTGACAAGTCAGTTCTATTGATATTCACACAGAGGTGACAGACATATTCATAACAGTACTAGTATTGTTTCATTATTGCTTTGTGTATAAAATTCAGGAGCCAACAAAGGAAATTGAGTGGGGAGAATTCTTGGCCAAAAGTCTGCAGACGAGTCCTGCTCCTGACCATGTGTTTAGCATTAAGGACACAACTCAGGACAGTATTCTCTTCTTGCATCTCTCTACTCTCACTCACCTACACTCCAAATAGGCCACAGGAGACGGGAATGCTCATGAAGAGTCCAACTGATAACATCATCATTGTCTCCATTTAATGTCCTTCCTTGTCCACTCTTTGTTGGAGCGAGAATTTTTTTTAAAGCATAGAGAAAATACATAAAGGCTTGAGAGAGAAAAAGGGTGAGGAAAACAGTTTAAAATCTGAAGGAGAAACAGCGGCGACAAGACTAATAAAAAGAGTACTTTTGAACGTGAATGGGAAAGCGTTTTCAATGTTTTGATGGATGCTGTAAAGGAATGTGTTTCAGACCCGTCACATTTTTTTAAATTAAAGTGTTTAATCACTGTAGTGATGTCATATCCAGGACATCTACCATTTCTGTTTGGATATTGGTGCATATCAATTGGTGCATTCGGACCACAAATGAAGATATTTTTGATTAAATTTGAGAGCTGTATCACTACCACATAGGGATACTAAGGGATTGAAACTTGACCGCCCAGAAAGTGGCTCAACTTTAAATTTAATAAACGACGAGAAAACTTTTTGTGCGAAAAAAACAACTACAAATATAACGACTTTATTCGACTATTCCCAGTATTCTCGTCGCTTGATAAACTTATAGTTGAGCTACTGTAGTCACATTGAATATTTAACCCTTTAAGACAGCTTGTAAGGTCTCTCAAGTGGTTAGGAGTTACCAGTAGGGGCTTGTGATGGCACTGAGGAGACAAAGACGTGTGCAAATCTTTCAGGAGAGGAAGAACGTTTTTGAAATGTTGGACAACGAGCAGTTCTCAACGATCAAACGGTATCATTTCGACAGAGTAGGCATCATCTTTGTCAATGCTGGGCTGAACTTACCTTTAATGGTGCACTATATGTGTGTTGAATGTAAATTTCTCCATTCAATGTGAATTTATCTGAGAATATTCTTGAATGAGAAAATCTATTCAATGATTGGTCCATGCCTATGTCATCATCAAAATCCCGTTTGTGGCACAGAAAGTGTCATGAATCATCTTTTAGACTGACACTTAAGATTTAGTCCTACAATTCACTTAAATTACGACTGAGATGCTTGATAACTAACTTTTAAGCGCAACTTTGAGCCAAGAATGTTTTTACTCTCAAGTATTTTCTTAGAAGTGTTCTTGTGAGTAATTCTCAGAGGCTTGATAAATACGGCCCCAGATCCACAGTAAACCACAAAACTCTTTGAGGAATTCGAGAAATTCCCAAATGTTTTATTACTAGGACCAGTCCTGGGGTACAATCCATCTTGAGACACACCAAAAAACATTTTAGTGAAATATTTGTTTTCTGTTTGTTTATATTTAGATAAATATTTTATGGAAATAAACATTCATTTGTTTTTGTTATTCTTCTTTGGAATTGCATTACATTGAGTAGGCCTAATTATGAATTTCATTGTAGTTCCATTGTAGGGTTATGTTATAATTTCACTCTTATCTATCATTCATTCATTCATGCATGTTTATTGGCCGGCCGATTAATCGGGCTGAGGTTTAGCATTTTTTATTAATCGGCATTGACTGATTGTGCTGAAAATAGGCCGATAAATAGGCAGGTACATCTGCGAGCAGTTAAGCGCTGTTGTGGAACATGTGATGCTGCCACAGGTACCAAAATCTGGTAATGAGTCCAGCGGCTAAATTGTTATAGTAGCCTGCTACTATATAGGGTCAAGATTTCCCAAGATTTTCAAAAGATTGCGTTGTCCATATTCATGGTTTTTCTTTTTTAAAAAGTCTTATTTTTCATAAACTTCACCTTTATTGTAAGCCGCGCTCTCCTCTGTCCCCCGAACGACCGGTCGACTTCCTGATTCTATGAAACCACTCCCTCAGAAACAGGCAGTGGGCTCAGATTGGTTAGTTTGGGGCGGTGTGTGGTGATTGGCTAAACTGTCTGTAAGAAAAAATGAAGTGGACGTCGAAGATCTCAAAAATGAAGTTTATTTACGGAATAGCAGTGGCAAGGCACACGAAACACCTTGGGTTCACCTGCGTCAGAATGAACCCCGAACTCATCCCAGCGCAAACATTTTATACCGTATTACATCTGTTTTCCCCCTCAGCATGGAAATGAAGCTTTCTCTTAAATGTAAATCAAGACAAACAGATTCGTCTTCTCTATCAGCGTGGAGCTGAAACTCTGTCTTTAAATGTAAATTGAAGAGAACGATACAAGTGGTGCCTCCGTGTCTATATCTTTGTTATTCCAAACTCTGTCTTTAAATGTAAATCGAAGAGAACGATGCAAGTGTTAGAGTGATACGGTCAAATGTTTAAAGGTGATAATATCTCTCAGAAACTCCCTAATCAAGATGGTTCTTGAATACCTGCTGTCCTTCCCACACTATAGGTGATGTGATTATTTTAACATTGTAAGGAATTGATTCTATGATAAATAAGCTATTTTAAGTGAAGGAACCTTTCAATATAATCTATATTGGAGTGGAAGTTGGATCGGAGCAGACTATAATTTCTTACATGTCGCTCACGTTTTCGGGATGGTTAACGCCCATTACCTTTACGGGCGAAACGTGTCTGCGCTCCGATCCAGATGTAAATAATGGTCGATACTGCAGTATCAGTTTAAGGGCAGAATCAGACCGAGAAAGCGGCGATGAGGAGAGTCAAGCAGAACCTCACCACACATGGCTCTTGCTAAACGTTTCTGAATGATAGTTTGCTACATTTTTTAACTTTATACACGTTTGTTTAACACAGTAGCATCTGACTGGTAACAATAGCAACTGACTGGCTACTAATGTTATTCACAAACGTTGGCATTAGTTTATGTTCTTGATCAAATCGAAAATAACGTCGTAAAGCATATATACATGAAAAATATGTTTAAAACATGAGTACTTATGCAAAATTCAGGTCCATAATGTTCATACGCGTTTGTCGTAGACACAAAATAGCATAACTAGTAGCCTTGTGGCAGCAGCATAACTAGTAGCCTAGTCCCAGCGCTGGCATTTGAAAAAACTAAAACACAAGGCTACATCTGGTATTTTACATGCAAATACATTTAAAATGATTAAGTCTTAGCCTACTTACAGGTTGTGGCCCAACAACTGCTTCCTCTGGATTTAAAGTTGGAACTGTTTCATGTTTTAGTAACAGTTTCTTGTTGAATCCGGTATTGAATTTGTGGATTCTGGAAGCTGTCTTCCGTAAAATGCGCAGCACAGAGCGCTAAATTACGATCGTCATTTTCAGAAACATAATCAAACATAAATTGTATCCATTGTTGACGAAGTACAGCGTCCGTGGGAAGCTCGAACACAGAAAACCTGACAGCTGGATGAACATAACACACTCGACAAGCCGCAGAAATATGCGCATGCCCTTTTTTGCATTTTCCGGAGGGAAGTGTTGATGCAAATGTGTGGGTTAGTGACGTCTAAAACCCAGCTGTAGTCTCAATCGAGTTGTTTTTTGTAGGCAATATACTTCCTGATTTTCAAAAGACGATATCTCTGCTTACACTAAACTTTCAGCGCTGCAACTTTGCAGATACTGTTCATGCACCAACAGCAACATTACACACTGTTTAAAATGAAAAAAGTGAAAACTCAATCAACCCCTCCTTTAATATCGAGCATGTCCGATTTTATAGAAGTCACCTTACATATTTTTACTGATTTGCAAATTAAGATGAAATTGGACACGATAATAGTTTTTTTTCCTGTTTATCGTATTTTTATAGTTGTTTGAAGCTGAAATCTAAATCAAAACTCAAATTCAATTAACCACACAGCCCTAGTACTGGGCCAGTTGGATTTATATCTCGGATTTAGAATACCACAAGTTTTCCAGGCTGTCTCAACAGGATATAGAATGGCTAAACTAGAGTCTTCCACTAGAGTCCACTGCACTTGGTTAAATGTATTGCTTCATTAGGATAGCAAGTCCTCATCCAATCATGTTACATTTGTCCGACAATAAGTATCGATTTCACAAACTCATGGAAAACTCCAGATCTTTAAGTATTTTCATTTTTGGCTTTTGCAGAAGTCCAGGACTACCGTTATGGGCAGATGGAAAACCACATTTACTTAGTTGTAGCTTGCACTCCTTAGGCCTTTGAACACTGGTCATGAAGAAGATAGCAAGGGAGTACCCCTCATCAGGGGATTCTCAGTCATGGACCATGCAATCTGGAGTCTGACTCTGCACAAGGAAAAAGCAGAAAAAGATGAAATGAGTGAAGTTGAAAATGAGGAATGCCTTGGCAAAAATAAAGAAGTCAGAGCATTTTAAATCGCTGTCAGCACCTGACAGTTGGTTGGATCTACCGCAAATGCAGGCTCTGGGGAACAGCTTAGTCAGGCTTGTGAAATAGTTCCGAGAGAAGGAATGGAAGAAAGAATGGCACAGTCACGGTTATTTCAAGAATTCAAATCATAGGCAGGGAAAACGGTTCCAAGCCCACACCGCAGAGTGACGAATTTGAGAAGCTCTAATCACAGTCAAAGAGAGTCCGCATTCCCAGTGGTCTGTCTCCAATACGATGACCCCAAGAACTTTGGTCACAAGAAGGAAAGTTTGGCTGAATCAGCTTTTGACAAGTGTGATCTGTGTGGGAGAACTTGCAGGCTTGCTTTCCTTTTAGCATCCCCATGTTCATAATTACTGCTGGAGGTGGATTCGAGTGGGATGCAAGATCTTAAGGTTTGGTGATGAGAAAAAAAAAAGCTTTGATAATTCCATATTTATTTACTGAGAACTCAATAAAGAACTGGAATATAACAGTCACACTATGGCAGTGGTTTCATCATGTTTTACTGGCAGCACATGAAGCCGATTGTATCATTTTCACATGGCAGAGATGCAGCCCCACATTATACTAATCGAGACTGACCACCTACTGACAGAATAGGCAGCCACATTGGCTGGAACAGAAGAACTGAGAGAGAAATTGTCCAATTCCAGTCAACCCGTCAGCATTTTGGATCAGACATTGCCTCTGTTTATTTAAATTTTAAGTCAAATACATCTGTTTCAGAAATCATATTATCTTAAAGTAAGGTTTCCAATTCACTATCGCTTACACAAGGTTATCCAACAATTTTGGCGTCCCTAAATAGTAACAGTACACCCCAAAACAAAAGGAATGTCTCATGAATGTCTGTAACAGCCTGCACTCTACCAAAATCTGTCTTGGCAGGACTGAAATGCAAATGTTTTCTTCCTGAGACCCCAATAATGTCTAGACTGGCAGAAAGTTGATGTTACAAGAACACGACTGGGATTGAAAAGGCTCTGCTTATTTAGCCCTTGACAGTCTTTTGCTTCTCTCCCAGTTTTGCTTGTGGGGAAACATCTTAGACTTCAAAATATTGTGCATATGAGGCCTTAAAGTTCTCATACTGTATGGTATCTATTATGCACATATACATGTACACATTAAATGGTTAGTTAACTGAAAAAAAATATCATTTCATCATTATCGTTGTTAATCATTCATTTAATTCTCACATAATCCTGCTCCAAAACTTGGATGACTTTCATCTGTGGGACATAAAGAAGATACAATGAAGGTGATGATACACAGGGCATATTTTCGTTGCTGGGCACTTTTCCATTGAAAATTGGCAATAAATTTCTATTTGGAATATTTAGATTGGTCGAAGGCCCTGTGTCTTATCCAGTTGGCCGTTGACGGCAACATTGCCTACAGTAGCAACATTGCTCAAAAAGTTACCATGTGTATCATCAGCTTAAGAGTAAGTGGGGGCTCCTTTTGTTATAAACTTCACTGATGTTAATTGTTTGGGCCAAAACAGTTGGAACAATCATTAGAATATCTTCTTTTGTGTTTCACTGGACAAAGAAAGTCATACATGTCTGGAACGACGAGCAATTTTCAATTTGAGATGAAAGAGCTTAATGTCATAGCTGCTTGCATTTGTTTAATCATATACTGTTGCATGAGCAATAATGTTGACCACTCAGCACAGTCAATTTTTTTTTCCTCAGAGTAAGAACTACAGACTTTGACATTTGTTTGAGATCTTTCAGGGGCTCTTTAGAGCGAAGCATGACTTGCGGTAGTTGTTTAATTGTTGTTGTCTCCTGGCTCCTCTGACTTGGCTCTGTTGGAGAAAGATCTGTTATGGTGTTCACTTCCCGGCAGAGGGGTGAGCCCGCAGAAAGAGTCGGCATCTTGTCATCCAGACTCTGGTTACACTGTAAAGTGATTCATTAGTCTGTCTAACTTTTTCTAACCCCCAGACTGTTGGGTACTTAGAGAATACCAAGGATGGACTATATCAAGTCTTGCACGTACAGTATTTCAGCCTCATTTGTGATCAGAGGCTGACTAACCATTTTCATTTTAACCATAATCTTCCTTTTCTTGCAGGTGTGGTTTTACAGTCACAGTCTGGCATCAGCATGACAGTGCTTGTGGTGAAATATACTATGCAACCTATAATCAAGCAATGTTAATGAAAATCATCTGAATACATACCACTGTTCTCGCTCAAAAGTTTGGGGTCCTGAGGAATGAATCCATATGTATACATACATATATATATATATATATATTCCCCAAACATTTTAACAGTATACTTGTTATGGCTATTGATGTTATTATGAATGGCAATGTAGTGTATGCCCAATACACGGGTTTCCTGTTTACAAACATTACAAGGTGCGTGCGCTTACCAGAGGCAGAAAGCTAGATTGGTGAGCTGGTCCGCTACTGCAACAAAGTATTGAAGCTTTCCTTATTGTTTGTATCATTTGTATAACTGCTGACTCAATAAAATATGATTTTAGTTGGATCTGTTTGTTTGTCTTTAATTTTGCAGTGTTACTGTAATATGTATGAATTATCATGTTAGGCTAGTAAAATAGCCAATGTTAGCAGCATCTACTGGACCGCCCGTAAGCTTGTTTTGACTTACAGACACCACTATGCTACTAGTCTACTACATGAAACCATGAAACATGTCTTTTTTTCTGCCTCCCGGTTTTATACGCAAGCAGTGTTGACGTTACAGAGAAATCCATGTACATAGTAGTCATAAATAGTTGCCAAAAAAAAAACAACCACCTTATTACGATTACTTTGGAAACGAGTTGCACTAGCGGTCAATTGAATGACTGAATGATTTTAGTCAATTGAATGACTGTTTAGTCTGAAAGTATTTGTTTTATGTGGCCACTAGTGAGCACTAAGGAGTATATAACATGATTTCATTAGTTGGAGCTAGAGGTTGAGTTCCTGTGTTCTTTAAGCCTCTAATTGATTTGCTCATTAATTTCTTCATTAGTTTCATTCAGATGCCTAAAAGTGAACTTTATTATGATTTTTATTTTTACGGTTTTTAAAATGGATGCTGTTGTACGATGTATAAAGATGAGGATCATGATGTCACAATTATCTTCAGGTTGTCTTAGTTATTATGGACTTAAAGTTTTTCATTCTCACTTTGTTTGAATTTCCCGCAAATCCTTTGTTTCGAGGGTCACCATCATTATGAGTTTGTTTGGTTCAGCTATGTTCTGTTAATATTCTTGCTTGACTCACTGTTTATGTTTTGTCTTCAGTCTTTCATTGTTTGGTCACGTTTACGTGTAGTGTGTGTTGCTCCCGTCTGTTTGCCTGTTCTGAGGATTATTGCTATTAAACTCATGTTTGAACCTTATTCTTCATCTTCGTCTGTTTTCCTGTAACCACCATGACAGATGACCGAACCAAATATGGAATACCCTGCAAGATATGCTGCAGTGGTTTCAATGAGCCATGAGCAATTTTGTCGTCTTGCCATCACCAGCCTCTACAACGACAAGACTCTGAAGTCACTGTTCTGGATCGGGGGAAAATTACCATATTCTCATTGACTGCCCACACACCACCGGACTGAACTGGAAAGAAGCCATAATCTGGTGTCTGGAGAATGTCCTTCACTATCCAGGACACAGCCAGACACAGAGCACAAATCACTACCATCGACCGCAGAGAATTCGTGTGAGGCCCCCGCAGGTGGAGAGCAATAAACCCGCTGCGAAGCATCAGCCAGAGCCCAAGGAGAAGAGGACAGAGCTGACCCTCGTCCTCGAACTGGAGTTCCATAGTGAGTCTGACCAGGGGTGTGAGTCTGCAACATCAGCAGACCAGAGAATAGTGAAGATGGACAATGAGGACTGGCTGATAGAGTTCAATGAGGAAGTACTGACGGCCATCCTATCCCACCCAGTACCTTCATCATCACTGTTTCTGGACAGCACTAATGAATGTATGGATTAAGATTCATTAATTTAACCAACCTGCATGGACTGTGTTATACTCACCGTTATTTTGTCAGGATTCTTATTGCCACCACCATCGTAAAGATCAACCAGTCCTCCAGCCCCGCCTGGTCTACTGCGCCGCCTCTGGGGGGTCCCTGTAATGTCGAGCCTCTGTTCTTGTCGCTCAATCTCGACCTGTCAGCTCCCCTGGAGACACTCTGACACGAGTTCCCACGTCCTACCTGCTATCCCTTGGTCGGGCGACACTCTACTTCCACAACGGACTTACGGGCCATACTCTCGGCATTGCAGAGGACTCTAGTGTATTTTTCCGCCACTCCTTTGTTTTCATGGTCACCGTCATTATGAGTTTGTTTGGTTTAGCTGTGTTCTATTAATCATCTTGTTTGAGTCACTATTTAACTCTAGATTCTAGACGAGCGGTCTCGGCGGGATGAGACTCTACAACGGATCCAGTCGATGTAGTGATGATGCTGGTTGGGGTGTGTGGTTGAGTGGTGATGTCCTCATCAGCCTCACCTATGGTGAAGGTTGAGCCACTCAACCACAGCCCATGATCCAGGTATTGAGCTAAGGTGCCTGGAATAGCAGCCGATGGAGCTTGCTGGTGCAGATCATCCATACCAAGACAACCTGAAGTCCGTACCAGAACACAGACTTTAGGATGTTTTCTGCCCAGTTTACCCCTTGAGAAATCTCCAGGAACTGCTGAACTTATGCCAAGATTTTCAAAGTAGTCGGGTCGCTGTTTTTTTCACACTGCATGACTATCTTGGCCAGCATTCAGTCGCTGCTGTGTTCACATTGCACGATGGATTGGCGACAGAAGGTTTCACACTGCATGACTTTACAATAGAAAAGATCGCCGACAACTCTGTCTAGCACGCTGCCCGCAAACTAAGTTTCACAACAAACACACGTGAGATGTGACTAGGAAACAACCCAAGACCACATGTGCAAGACCGGAGTTCTCAAGTGAGACTTTTTTCTTTTTCAACCTGGTTGTGGTACAGCTCTGATGAAACGTCAAACAGACACGGGTGCTCCTGCCAAATTTCTACTGTTTTTTTATTCCATTTCTTGGGTCAAATAGACAGAGAAGAAACCTTTTTCTGAAACAATGCCATGCATGTTGATATGTGATCTATAACTCCTCTCCGAACTCCCCCCTGCATTGTATCTTGCTCTCTCATTGGCTGTCGGTAATTGCCGATGTAGTTTTCAGCTTTTCAGTCAGGACACTTTTCACACAGCAGGATTTTGATCCGCCAACAGGTCCAGATATTTAGCATGCCAAATATCTCACGGGCGTCGACGACTCATCTGCGATCTGCGACTCATCTCAGATCGCGTCTTTGCTCATTCACACTGGGTGATTGTCACTCGCGTGAACGAGCGCCGATTTGCCTGTGATTTAGGGCATTTGGCGGCGATTTCTCAACCTATCGGCGAGCCAAAATCGTGGCTAAAGTCGCACAGTCTGAACTCGGTATTACACTTCAATCTGACGGTCATCCTGGAAACAGGTTACCAGACAATTAGGTGCGGAGAACGCTCATCCTTTCAATTTCTTCGTCCGTTCTGCTGTCAGGGTGTGGTGCAGGTAGAAGGAGATGAGTCCAAAGTTCCGAAGCAAAGCGTTTACTTAAAATAATTTAACTCAAACTGGTACAGACAGGCAGAAGGTACACACTATATTCAGAGGACAACAGACAAAGACTGACTGAACAGGAGGGAACTAAATACAAACACAGATGAACATTGATTAACTAAACACAGGTGATACAAATGAACTGAAAATGATGGACACGTGACATGAAGATAAGCAGACAAGTCCAATGAAAACAAACTAAACAGAACACAACTGTGACAAATCACAGATCAAACGATAATCATTTTGACCAATTTTGTTGACTTCATTTTGCACTTTTCTACTATCGGTTATTTTTTTTTACAATTACTTTCCTACTGTGCATTAACTCATTTAATGACAGGGCCTAAATCTGTATGAATGATACAACTATTTATGTACAGTACACCTACCAGATGTGGAAATATATGTGTGCTGTTGTCTGATGTCCACATGGTCTTTTTAGTGCTGTAATTTTTAGTAATTAAAATAATGCAAAAAAAAAATAATAGTATTAAGGCTATATAATGCTAAAAATTAGTAGTACTATTTTTTATATTATAGAATATAAAAATATTATTAATAATTAATTTACAAAACAAAAAATAATTATTTTTGATAGTATGAAAATTGGTTGATTTTTTTTTAACGTAAAACATACATTGTCTTGACTTTAACTCTTAATCAAACATTTATTTCAATTATATTTTCTACAACCTTTATAAATGTCCAATCTAGTGGCGAATTATATAGTCAATTAAAGTAGTAAGGTTCCCCCTTAGTAGCACAAGCTGGTTAAGCATGAAATACTACATATTTTGGCTGTAGGAATTAAGACTTTATGCTTTATGATGCCCTGTTTAATCTGCTGGCTAAATGGTAAGGCATGTTCATGAATGGGAATGGAGAACAAAAGATTTTTGTTAGCACAAAACAAGAAAAAAAAATACATCTATTTTGTGCTTATGGACAGATGACTACAGACTCATCTCGCCATTTCCGTACTTTCTCTCTCTTTCTCGAAGCTGTTATTTTGCTCTGCAATCACAGTCATGTTTGTGTCTGGGGACCAGAAGTCCACTGCCATGAAATTCAATTAGTGTCTCCAGATCCACAGGCCTCCCCTTCTTTTGATTACAATTCTTTTTCTTCTTTATTTGAAACTCTTTTGTTCTCCATTTCTTCTCCTACATCTTCTCATGAGGGAAGTGTGCAGTCTAAAGTGCACTCGCACAATGTGCAGGGACCTCAACGTTCCCAAGATTTTTTCTTTCTGCTTTTCTTTTCTGAAGCTGAGAATGTCTGAAAGTTGCTGTTAAACCACATTGTCATTAGTTGGTTACATCAGAACAGAGGGAGACTGGAGGAGATTTTCTTCAATCACAGGCCATCTATACCCGGCAGACATACTGACTGCAGCTGTGCTTGTCTTCATCTGGGAACTGTTTTCACGAGCACCGCTCAAGCCCTTGCGCCCTAATAGGCTGATAATCCATACACGGTTATACAACATGTGATTTGGCCTCTCGCTGTGTGTTTATTATTTATGATTTTTCTGGGAAAGGAGTCACACCGCAGAATGTGTTGTTAAACTTGTGCAGATGGAGGGGTTCCTGTGTTTCAGCATTGATTACTCTTGCATTGATTGTTTAGCACTGATTGAAGTAGAACCCCATGCATGGTGACCTTACTTTCAACTCCAATAAACAAACTCTGCATGTGTTTCGCAAAGCTTCCAGCCATCATACTCTCTGATGATGGAGGACTGTTTCTATCACGGCACGTTAATGTAGAATATTTCCAATGCTTCCTCTAGAGGAAACTGTATACAGTCCTTAATGTAAGATGCTGTTCTCTCGAATAGGTAGATAGGTAGAAAAGGAGAGAGAGATACCCTGGTTTGTGATTTCCAGTATAAATTTATGAAATAGCATTTTTGATATAGGCACTGCTTTAAAATCCAGAGGAGATCTGTACATTTTCCCAATATCATAAATACTTTTCTGGTTAAAAAAAATAAAAATCAATGTGCTGTATGATGGTTGTTCTCTCTGATGTGTACATGTACTACACACACATAGACTCATAGACATGAACAGACACACAAATACACACTCCACCTCTTCATCTCTAAAAGTGGATTCATGATAAATTGAGGGTTTCTATGAATAGCAGGTTGACATTTTTACCGCAAGTTCCAGCGTTCAATAGCAGCATTTCAGAACCCCTCGGTGAAAGCCCAAAGACAAACACGTTTTCCAGCATACTTTCCAAAGTGTAGATGTTGCAGAAGTGTCACATTACGAGAATCTTACCTCTGTTTTTGTGTGTGTGTGTGTGTGTGTGTGTGTGAGAGAGAGAGAGAGAGAGAGAGAGAGAGAGAGAGGCCAAAACGAAAGGTCTTAAAAAGTTCACAGCCTGCAGTGGAAAGTGTTTCACCATCTCCCACAGATATCCTCATTCTTTCCCTCCTTTAGCTACCGAGCTGGAAGCAATTTGGTTGTTACTGAAAATCAGTTGACGTGGGATTTCTGACAGTAACAAAACAAATATTTCACCCATTCATGAACTTAACCAACATTTGATAAAGAAAATCTGACATGGCCAAGTTTAGGGTAACTCCCCGTCTGTTTAATTGTATTTATGTATTTACATACAATATAAATGCATGACATCGAGAGAGATATCCTGAAAGGGTGTGCTCACATCTGCCCAGGCATGTGTTTTTCTTTCTTGGTGAGGTCCTACTGATGTGTTTCTGTGTCTTTATTTTGCCTGTGCTGACATGTTTATCTATGCTGGCTGTTTTCTTAGTACACTCTAACCTCTGGCTGTCCCCTTGCTCAGTGTTACAGGTGGAAAATGCTGTTTGTGTCTCCGTCTCTTTCCCTGAGTCCCTCAGCAAAGTCAGCCAAGCTGATACATCACATCAGTCCTGTGAGCCTCATCTTCTCACTGTCTGCCTGTCTGTCCCTCTCTCTCTCTCACACACACACACACACACATTAATTCCTGTTTCATGATGCGCTTCAACATTTTTTCTTTTTTTATCATAGTATCTTTAAGGCTTATAAGCTTTGTGTTTCAAGACTTTCGCACGTTTTTCCGAACTTCAAACAAGGCTTTGTCAGATTCAGATTTTTACTATTTTTACGTTCAAACTTGAATTGCTATTGTGCATCCTGTTTGCTACATCAATTCTAAATTCTGTTCTGAATGACGCACAACTCCTGTAGCAATACTGTCACCCATTTATGCTACAAACGAAACCAAAACTAGATCTGTTCCACCATAACATTTTGTTAACGTGAATGAGAGTCATCATGTACTGTAGATTTTCTGTGTTGTGCCACCTTTTTCTTTCACCACGCTTTATTCCTTTAATCTATTTCATAAATATACACGCCCTCACCTGTTGTCTTTGTTACTCAACACAGTTGAGCTATTGCATTTGTTCTGTTTCAAATATATCTTACAGTTGTATCTGATGACTAACTTTTGGGGCAAACTGCCACATGTGGCTTTCCAGCATCTTTTGGTCATCAGTGGTGAAGACCAAAGGTATGACTAAGGTGCTTGTTTACACTATCCTTTCCTCTTTCCTGCAAACATCCTCTTTTCCGCCTTTCACTATTTCAAAACTCTGTTTAAACTCTCACTTTCATTTTTTGCCCATTTTGCCTTTCCTCCAGGTTTCTTTCATTGCCATTCTCTTTGAGAGGGGATCATGTTTATGTCTCCAGTCTGCGTTTTAGTCAGTCATACCAGTATGTCTCCAATACCTAAATCCAATTACATAGTCTGAGAAAAAATAAATTAATAATGGCCCTTAGAATGTTGGTTCCTCATGAAAGAAATAGGCACTTAAGATGTTTTATTCATATTTTTCTTTTTCTTTTCATATTTGTCTGTATAGCCAACACATGGGACATTAATTCAACAGATTATTAAAAACAGAACCATGCATAAACTCCACACACTGGAGATCAGTAATATAGTACGAAATGACTTAACACCAAGCACCAAAATGTATTTTTATTTCATTTGGCACTGCCAAGCAACAAAAAAGTTCCTAATCAACTAGAGTCAAGAGCAAGAGAATGAGGTGGAAAGGGTAATGTTGTGTTTAGTTTTTATAGTTTGAAACAATTTGACAAGTTTTACTGCATTATTTTATGTGTTAGTTAACAAATGATTTATGATTGTTTCTACTAAAAGTTGACTGGACAAAACGTATCTACATTTCACTTTTATATTATTAGTTCACACATTTATTCTGAGTAAAGTCCTTAATAAATATTAACATAACATAATAAATCTAATCACATATGATCATATTGTAGTAAGGTAAATTCAGCGATGTCCTACTAGATTTTTTTTTCTTCAAGTTTAATCTACTTGCCTTTTATTTTACAATAGGATGCAGAAATAACTGCTAGACTGGAATTTGCTAAGACAATGGAAAATATGCCTTTTCTGATTTTTTTTTTCTGATCCTTTTCTAGTTTAAGTAACTTTTTTTTTACAAGACAGATTTTTTCAGAAACAAGGCAAATTTTCTATATATTTTTTTAATTAAAACCTTTTTATGTGACCTTTGCCATTTTTTATTGAAGAGCCTCTCATTTAAATGATGTGGTTCTTGTGTGACATAAGATTCATGTCGTGTCTCGGCATCTTCCCTCCCTTTTCTCCTTTATTGTTGGTGGAATTCAACCAGTCCCCATACCCATACCATCACATCCCAGAGTCCCCAAAACCAGAGCATCTGGTTGTGCCTAAGCACCCACTTCCGACCACAGTTTTTCAAACAGGCAGAGGGCCTTCGTTCCCGAAAATAACTTGGACAGCGAGAGGCAAGCATGTAGCTCTCAGTGGCAATAGCAGTTTCTATCTCAGACGTTACTGTAGTGTAAAGAGTGTGAAAAGGACATCTTATGCTTCTGTTGCATATGACCTTTGTGTTACTTGCATAGTTATTTTCAGGCTTTTGGTTTGAAATTAGCATGCATTGCACTCTAACGAACTTGAGAGGGAGGAACAAACAAAAGGAAAGTATTCATTAGCAAAGCGCTGTAATCATGCTGATGGTTTGGATGTAGTCAGAGGCCTAAACACAGTCTATACAAACAAAACAAAGATTGAAAAGCCTCTGTGCTAATATAGACTCATAAACAAACCATCTCACATTTTCTCTGTTATATGTAGCTAAGCTCACTCAAATGTATTTATTTTATCTACATAACAAACTTTTAATGGTCGATACGTAAAGCTTTTAAAGCAGCAAGGCTGCCAAGCAACTCAAGCCGACCCCAAAGACATAAACACATATGGAGGAAACTCTCGGCATCGCTTGCCTGTTTATTTGGTTTTTGAAATCAAAAGAATTGCACGAAAATATTGAGAGCAGAAATTTCTCAACCATATCTTCAGCTGTGCCTTGTCATCTAGTGTGACTTGTGTGTAACATGCAAATGTTAGAAAGTTTGACTGTTTTTCTTAAAAAGGGCACAAACTTAATCCACAAAAACTGTGCCTCTGAAGAAAGTGTGTCAGTAACACACATTGAGCAGCTGTAGCACTTAATGTGAGATAGATGGAACTCAAACCAGTAGGCAATTCCCATGTTGGTCCACTCAATACTTCTGTCCCTACCACAGGATCATTAGGCTTTCATTTACCGTTTCCCCAAACGACTTTTCTTAGGTCAGTTTGGGGTCAATCCAATAGTCAGCAGAGGCTTGGGGAGAACTGTAGTGGATCCGAATAGGCAAACCAGATCAGATTTCAGTCACTGTACTCCACTTCCCCATCTCATCAAGTACCCCTGGAGAATGAGGTCACACAGAACTATATTCATTTATGGCTGTTTCTATGGGCACTTTTTGGACTTAAAAAAAGTATTTTAAAACACTTTGGACACTTCATTTTATTTGGCCACAAAAAGTGAACACCGACAGTACTTTTTTCTGAAAGTAGTGAACATTTCCATCCACCACGCAGCTTATCCTAAATAGGTTTGCATCTTGTGTCACAGGCAGGAAAATACCCAAGTGGCCCGTCCATAAAAGAGACTTCAATCCTAAAATATGACTAGCCTTAAAAATATAAATCAATACATGTTTAAAACCATAATCTAACAAATAATGAAATAAGAAAAAAACATGACTGTCCCACAACTATGGCATCATTTCCACCGCACCAAACAATTCTTAAGTTAGTGTGAGGAGAAAACAGTTTCAGAAAATACAATTTAGAAAATTCGCCAAAATATCGGATGGGATGTGAGAAGGAGAGCTCAAGGTGAATATTACTTGTACACAAAATATTTTTGTGCGTTATTTCTTATCTAACAAAAATTTTGTCAAATAATAAAAAAGTGTGCTAACTTTGCAACAAAAAAAGAGATTGCCAGTGATTTATATTTTTTAACTTTAGTATAGCTGTATTAAAATGATTAGAAGTCTCTGATGGACTGGTCACTGGGGTATTTGGATGGATTGAAGGAAGGAAGGAAGGAAGGATCTGTGACAACGGTAAAGCAACATAATACATAGCCTATGTAATTTCAAGGTCAAGGCTTTCAAGGTCAGTTTTATTGTGACTTCCTACAGCAAAACAAAATACTGAAAACTGTAAATAGCTTCATCCTCTGAAACATGAAAGTGTCCAAAGT
The DNA here is from genome assembly GCF_988280905.1 of Pimephales promelas. Classification (NCBI taxonomy): domain Eukaryota; kingdom Metazoa; phylum Chordata; class Actinopteri; order Cypriniformes; family Leuciscidae; genus Pimephales; species Pimephales promelas. The sequence continues at coordinate 39,333,304 of NC_142769.1, forward strand.
TGAAGAAACATCTACTATATATACAACAAAACATCAGTTAGTAAAACTGCTACTAATACTATATTTAGATGGTGTTTTTGTGCTTCCCGCAGTCTACAGCATTCTGCTTATGTTCCCAATTCCCACATTATTGTATTTTATAATATCCCTTTCTGTGGGCAGATATTCCACTGCCTTTCAAAAGCTTTAAGAGGGAAATGACTGGTGTTTAGAAGGTGTTAATAGCCATATTTGTTTTTGCCCAATTTTATACATAGCAGTCTCATTAAAAATCATGTACAGTACATCCACGAAAGGTCATTAAACAGGGGTGGAGTCGGAGATTTAAGTCTTGGCATGTGTGCTCGTGCCTCTGTGTTTTCTCTGGCTTCTTCAAACAGCCACTTGTCCTTCACTGCATTGTTATTCGCATGAAGTTCAGGGCCATTGTTTGAACTTTAAACAGTTTCTGGTGGCTTCGCCCTGTGGCCGTCTGAACCCTGGGTCTAATTTCAAACCTCTGCTCTAGTGGTATGATGTAGTAGCCTTGCTATGTTGCGGTTTTGCCCTATGCGTTGAAAACATAAGCTCGTAAAAACAACATGGTTGAGAAGAAAAGAGCTTCCTGGAAGGAGGACAATAGTTACCTTGAATAAGTCCCAGGTCCCAGAAGCTGGCCAGTGAGCACTCGTGTGCGTGTGTGTGTGTGTGTGTGAAGGTCTGCAGTCATTTCACAGTTTTCTCTCCTCCTTCTCTCAGCCGCCACCACTCTGGAGCTTTCTGATTATTTTACTGGGAAAGAAAAAGTAAACATGGCAGCTATGTGTGTGTGTGAGTGCAGGACAATTGCAGTTCTCACAGGGATCAGCCAGAGGTAGACATAATGTCCTGGTCAGGCACGGGTCAGTGACGGCCACGTTTACCAACATACACACACTTCTCACTGCCATGACGGTGGGTGCACGCCGTGCTGCTCCTCTATGGTCATTATTGCCCAAAGAGAAGTACAAAGCATCGGTCCAAAGACTCTGTAGGTTGGGATCGAATTTATTGTTGTGTGGGAGGGGCCGATTCTCTCTTGTGCCAGGTTGTAGTATGGCCGGAGGTGGTCATGTTGGCTCAGACTGGGTGAAGTGGGTTGGAGACACACATCCGAGCTGAGAGGTGGTGATGAATGGATGTGGTCATTCAGAGGTAAAAGCTAACGCAAATGATGGTGATTATTGAGGTTTCTTCAGGACTAGGCAGAAGGGCATAACTAGGTTAAGCTTGTAGTAGATGTACTGGACCACCCACACCCATAGAGAGGAACGAAACACTGTGATTGAGGTTGTTTTCAGTAAGTGTTGCTCTCCATGACCTCCAAACACACATATTACAAAACCTATTGAGCTGCCTTTTTAGGCTGCATTTTAAGAAATCATAGGCACACTATTAGTTATGCAAATATCACTTTTAACCCTGTTTAAATCAGGCATTGTCAACTCTGACCCTTGAAGGGACACTGTCCTTTAGAGTTTAACTCCAATTGCACACCTGAACAAGCTAATCAAGATCTTCGACTAGAAAGTAACCCACCTTTTTTCTAATGAGCCTTGTGCATTTTAGATCATGCTTGTTTGGGGAAGTTCCAGTCAAAAAGACTGAAACAAATACTTTCGAATCATAAGGTTGCACTACAAATAATCCTTACAGCCGTCACTTTGACTAAATGAGCAGTAAAATTTCCATCATATTCTATTTTCAGACTTCAAGAGAATTATATAATGCTTAATGTGACGTGGTATAATAAGAATGTCTATGGCAAGAGCTCTTTTCAGTTGCTGCATTATTTTCCTCCTGATTGTTTTCTTTTTCCTGCTGTAACTATTAAAAAGGCCAACATATACTGCGCATTTGTGGTTTTCTCTCTGATTTAAATTAGGATTCTCCCCAAATCCTCATGTCTCTTTCCAAGTTTGTTTTCACATGGATGCTTAAAACAAAACAAACAAAATGTAATTGTTTACTGCAATATTTCTAAATCAGGTAAGTACAATATATATTGTCTGTCAAAATGAAAGAAATCACTTTGAAATATTATGAATATTTTTTATTAAGGCAGCGTGTTACATGATAAAGACATATATTACTACAGTGATATTTTACACACAACGTCGTCCGTAATATTGATGGCTGCTTATTCGTGGTATTTCATGGTCTGTTGTAGTCTTTTGTTAATGCTTTTACACTTTTAAATGTCCTTATGTTCAATGGTTGAATGGTGAGTAGAATAATGTCATCTCATTGTACCCACTTTTTGAATAGTTTTATTATTTCATTGAGTGAACCTTTGAGTGAGTTTTGAGTGAAAATTACAGATACATTTTGAGTGTAAGATGATGGCAAAGGGTTTCTGAATGTAAAAAAAAGGGAAATGAGTTTAAATCAAAATAACCTGATAAATTGTGCATTCCTGGAAATGTTCGTAGTAAATATAATTATTTTATGAATACTGAATATAGATATAATAGTATATATAGATTTATAAGTAATAATCTCTGTAAGTTTTTAATATTTTTGAATATTTAATTTTTTGGAATATTTGAATATTTTCTATTATGTTCACTAATGCTACATTTATTTAATCCAAAATAAAGTAAAAACAGTAACATTGTGACATTTCGGAAGATTTACCTTTCACTAAACATATTTAGATATATTGAATATATTGATATATTGATTTCCCGTTTATCTAAATATGTTTAGTGAAAGGTAAAACTTCCGAAATCTCCGTGTAAACAATGCGTGACGTAGACGCACAAGAGATCACTTCCGGCGTAACGTCTGGAGACGGTTCAGTTCGGTTCAGTTGGACATCTGATTCAGATCAGTTTGACGGCTGTTAACAAGAGGTAAAAACTATATAAATACTGTTCGTTTTCTCACACAAACCGCTCGTTTCGTGTCTTAGGCCATCAATGTGTACTTACATTTACGAGTCATTAAATCATGTTTAATTTTGACTTCTCTGTGCATGCTCTTTGAGGTGGACCCCCTAAAACTGCATTGTATGACTGACAGACAACACCGGTTTGACCGAAAAATGTCAAAATTGAAAATACTGTGGAAACAAAGACACCTACATCTTGGATGCCCTTGAGGTAAGCTAAAACATATCAAAAATTAATTCCAAAGTGAACTATCCCTTTAAGTGCATTTTTGCTGATTATACGTATTCATTTATAATACTTTTTTTTTTTTAAAAGAAACGTACTAGGCCCAAACCTTTGAACAGTGTATATTTTACTCAAATCGTGCATGGGCCACACATATTTATACCTAAATCATCATTCCTCTCATGTTGCCTATATATGGAAATGTTAATTCAAATGTTAATCACATTTCGTTTGATGAATTGCACAGAATGTCTGCCTATATAGACCATTCCATATCGGTCACTTACAAGGTTCTGTTTCAGGCAGCTCAAACACACATTACACTCTCAATCATACAGTATATGCCATTTTGACTCTCACTCAGTGAGAATGTATCATCTTGACCCAATATAAACTTGCTCCTTTTTTCACACTCTTTCATGCGCTCATACACACTCACAGAAAAACACACATAAACACAAGGTCTCATTAATCAACTTTCTGAGATGATTGATTATTTCAGTCTACGTATTTGTATTGCGCTGGCCCACCTCAATTCGACCTGAGCACTTTTCTGCGTTCCGCTCCAGCAGAGCTTACACACACACAGATGCTCATGTACACAGTTGCTCTCCATCACTGCACTGTTATTGTGAAATAAGAGCAGGGCCTCAGCGTTAACAAAGGAATAATTGTCAAACACATTTTTCCTCTCTTTTTCTGCCCTCTTTCTCCAGCTCTCTCTTTCTCTTTCAGAAAGCAACGGCAAAGTCAGCACAGTACACACATTTCAGACAGCTGTGAAAACAGATTGGAGGGAAAAAAGGGAATCATTTTTCAAGGTGGATGAGGAAGGGAGTGGGTTGACATGCCGGTGTCGTGATTCGCACTCTCACTCAATGGGGCGAGGGAACATTAAATGTAAAGTAGCCATATTACACCCATGGTGCTCCAAGATGTCTGCCACAGCTGGAGCAGTCACAACACACATCATTCAGACTTCGGCCAGGCGAGAATGAAAACTTCCCTCTGGGGTAATTGGGCTGTAAACGAGATGGTGAATGGCTACTGGGATGATGTTGCATATCTAGACAGTGAGAAAGATCCTTAATGTACAGTTCAGCTTGAAAGAGGAGGGATGTCAGGCAGAATACTCATGCTACTTTTGTTGATTAAGATACTTTTAAAGACTCTCTGAGTGTGTTACACATGGCACATTGGGATAGATCAGCACCTTGGACAGCTCTCAGTTGTAAAAAGTGTGTGTGCATGAGTGAGCATGTGCGTTTGTGGGTGGGCTTGTTGTTTGGGTGGGTGTGTGCGTGAATGGAAAGAAAAGGTAAGGAATGAAAAAACGAGCGATGAAGAATGGGAGAAACGAGGGTTGCTGGATTAGGTTTCTGCAGGAGAGCGTTTGTTCGCAGTTCTCTGAAGCTCAGTTTAATCTCACCACAGTGAGGGGCTATAATCAGCTTCACCTCAACGCAACTTTCACTCTCTGACACCACATCCACATTTTTCCATCTGTTCAATTCGCTTTGGCGTGCCATTTCCACCAATCACCTTTATTTTGAGTTTTGGCTTAAATGACAGTTCTGGGTATAGTTCAGGGGGATATTATAGCTGAGTTTAAATGAAAAGTCAAATCTAATAAGTCTACATTGCTTAAATATGTGTTGGGCTTGTTGTAGATAATGTTGTTTTATTGGCTTAGGAAGGACTGCTGTGCTCCAAAAACCACTGAGGTCTGAAATCCCTTGCCATATTGGTCCTAGAGCAATGAAATGTGACTCAAATAGTTTTCTTTATCAGCACTTTTCCATAAGCTAATACGCTGAGAGACATTCCAATGCACACAGAGAAAGACAATCTTCTAGATTTTGGCTTTGTCAAAAGGCCAGAGCAGACAGGGATAATAAAAAATACAGTAGAGCAATTAGAGAGTTTTGACATATAAACTAATATTGTATGTTCAAAGAAAGGAAGATATGGAGTGGGGAGAACAAGTATTTGATACACTGCCGATTTTGCCGGTTTTCCCACTTACAAAGCATGTAGAAGTCTGTAATTTTTATCATAGGTACTCTTCAACTGTGAGTGATGGAATCTAAAAAAAAAATCACATTGTATGATTTTAAGTAATTCATTTGCATTTTATTGCATGACATAAGTATTTGATCTCCTACCAACCAGTAAGAATTCCGGCTCTCACAGACCTGTTAGTTTCTCTTTAAGAAGCCGTCCTGTTCTCCACTCATTACATGTATTAACTCTACCTGTTTGATCCCGTTACCTGTATAAAAGACACCTGTCCACACACTCAATCAAACAGACTCCAACCTCTCCACAATGGCCAAGAGCATGAGCTGTGTAAGGACATCAGATAAAATTGTTGACCTGCACAAGGCTGGGATTGGCTACAGGACAATAGGCAGGCAGCTTGGCGCAACAACAGTTGGCGTAACAGAGAAAATTATGCACTGATTTTCTGCTAAAGATTTTGGTAACGCTTCCTTTTACAGTACAGTTTTGTTGCTTTAATAAGGATTAACCTATGTTTATTTTTCAATTTATGCAGTGCAGACTGTTTTGATAACTTTATCCAATTTCTGTAGGCTACATTTCCTAATGTTACCTGTTAGAGGTATGAAGGGCACAGGTAAAAATTACATTTATTATGGGTTTGTGTGAGGATTAAGTTCAAATCTCTTTTTTAAAGCCTAATAAGTATTAAAAAGCTTTCATTAACAATTTAATTAAATAATTAAATTAAAATCTATTTCATTGAGACATCAGTTGCTGTAATAGTATCAGTGATATTAGCCTTCTGTCATAACTTGAGTCTGATCGGCTGTGTTTTTGTCTTTTCTCTGTGTCTTTGTGCCTTGTTGTCTGAGTGAGTACATGTGCTTTGTTGTGACAGCTCACCATGTGCTCTGCTGTCATTGTGGCGTTTCCTCTCCCAATCGTTATCCTCAATTATCTATTGATTGCACGTCACACCTGTTGCTAATTTATCCCTCATTAATCTCCCCTACTTAAGATCCTCTTGTGTTCTTTCTTTTGTCAGTGGAATAATGAATCTAAAGGGAAGAAATCTTTATCAGATTCAGGAGTGTATTGGAAATGAGAGGAAAAGATATGGAAGTAGGAAAAATATATAGTCATTTCAAGGTTAAAGGGATAGTTCACTTTGAAATAAATTTTTTATATGTTTTAGCTTACCTCAAGGGCATCCAAGATGTAGGTGTCTTTGTTTCCACAGTATTTTCAATTTTGATATTTTTCGGTCAAACCGTTGTTGTCTGTCAGTCATATAATGTAGGTTTAGGGGGTCCACCCCAAATTAAACATGATTTAATGACTCGTAAATGTGTATAGCGATAAAACTTTAACTAAATTAATTTTCTCAGAAACGGAGACAACGATTTTAGAAACTGATTCGCTAGTCGGATTTCACACGAAATGAGAAGTATTTGACATACTCGCCCTCAAAATTGTTGTTGTAGCTCAAAATATAAAATTTAAAGCCCTTCTCTTTTTTACTCTTATGTGTGACAGCTAACTGCTTCACAGTGTTGTTAACATCATTAACGTTTACCGCAGGAAGTTTTTGTAAACAGCAAGTGTAATTTGCCACTATCTGCACCTAATGCAAAACCAGCTTCTGACGCTCAATATTTATTTATTAACAGCACTAATATATGTACATAAGCTATTATGTAGAAATTACATTGGTTTGATTCTGGTAATTAGTTCAGAAGTCAATTGATGACCTTATATTGACCTTTAGTTCTGCAGGGTTCTCAAGTCTCACGCATTGGCCGTGAGACACACGCATTTCGACCGGTTCACACGCCACACTGTGTATTTCTCACGCTGAAAAGGCAATGCCAACCAAGTTGTCCTGGCTGAAAGCTTTCTAACGTTGTATACGAGGCAGGCGCAGGCAAACAAAGTGAAGTTTCCTGCCGCCAGCGCGTATCTCCGCCAGATTGCGTTCGTTACTAGGCAACATATATGCGCGCTGCGTGCACCACTGTCATTCAGTAGCGCGACCACACGGAAATGGACGGAACATCCTCGGCCACCGTACGTTCGTTACTAGGTAACCAACAACATCGCGCGAACACATGTGTCGTGATGGAGAAGAAGGTAAGTTGGAAGAAGCTCGTCTAACATTTTTGGGCTAGAACATTTAATATCAGCCCATTCTCACCCTCAAGGCGTCACTTAACTGACGCCTTGGGAAGCATTTGGACATGCTTCAATATCTGACGCTTTAGGCGCCCTTTAGCGTCAGTTAGATGACGCCCTAGGATCGCGTGTACCCTACCCCCACCCCACCCCTAAACCTAACCGCGTCCTCTAACCGACGCTTTCCTTTAGCGTCAGTCAGATGACGCCGTAGGATCGCGTCATGTAACTGACGCTAAAGGGCGCCTAAAACGTCAAATATTGAAGCATGGTCAAAGGTGACGCCTTGGGGTGAGAATGCGTTGTTAATATGTAGCCCATCGTACATTATTATTGATGCAGTCAAAAACTCTACAACTACTTTGCAACCAGGCTCAGTTTGGCTATCTTACGTTATCTTAAACTAAGAGAAATGTTAGTGGGTATGGAAAGGAATGAAGATTTACTGATTTTATTTTAAATTATATTATACTGTAATATTAATACGTGAGCTTAGAATTATAAGGTTCTATCTCCGTTTCGGTTAGTTCTGGGATATTGAGCATCAAAGTTTTTACATCCCAGCTGGCAAAACTGTTATGTAGTATAATCTTCTATTATAGCTTTATCTATTAATCTTTTTTTTACAAAAATAACACCACACAGGCATTAATAAACACCTAATGGATCAGATTATGTCAAAAACTCAATTTTGACCAAAAGTGGAGATAGAACCTTATAATTCTAAGCTCACGAATAGTCTTTCTAGTTACATTAAGGATGTATTACAGGCTTCATTATGGCTCCTCCCCTAACCGCGTGTGATCTCACTCCAAGCTTTTGCTCAAACTTGAGAACCCTGACAGTTCTGTGCTTTGTTTGGTCACATACAGCAAGTCACATTCTCTTCAACAGAACAATGGTTTTGTTGACCAACTTCTTTTTGTCTTCACACTGCCTGTGATTCATTATCAGTAGTTCAGTTGATTCCTATCACAATAGCATCTGCGTGGGCAGAAAGGGAATGTGGCCTGACTTTCCTATAATCGTACTTCAACTTCATCTCAGTCAATTGAGGAAGTTCAGTGATTAAAACTTCACATTCAGACAGACACACAAGCATCTTCACACAGTCAGCCACACATCACTGATTTCTGAGACATGAGACAAAACGTGCAACAACATTACTACCATTTGTATTTAAGATCCATCTCTATAATGCAATTCATGTGATTTTCTCTTTATTTTATCAGGAATATCAGAAATATAAGCAAGTATTTGACATTAATTCCATTACTGCATATCCTGGCAAAAGGAAAAGGTTAGCCATCGAGGTTAGAAAGGTCCCTACTTTGTAACATCAACTGAAAAACTTTTTTTTTTTAAATTCAAGCTCTTGCTGCAATGATGCATTAAATTAATCATGGCAATAACAGACTGATCTCATGAAGTAGCGTGTGTATGCAGCCCATTCTCACCCCCAAGGCGTAACTTAACTGACGCCTTGGGAAGCATTTGGACATGCTTCAATATCTGACGCTTTAGGCGCCCTTTAGCGTCAGTTAGATGACGCCCTAGGATCGCGTGTACCCTACCCCCACCCCACACCTAAACCTAACCGCGTCCTCTAACTGACGCTTTCCTTTAGCGTCAGTCAGATGACGCCGTAGGATCGCGTCATGTAAGTGACGCTAAAGGGCGCCTAAAACGTCAAAAATTGAAGCATGGTCAAAGGTGACGCCTTGGGGTGAGAATGCGTTGGTGTATGACACGCCAATTCGTATTTCCATTTTTGGCGTGCTATCAAGATGCATAATCGCTTTTCAGCGTGTTTATGAACGCCGTTGACTTAACGTTATATAAATATATGAATTACCTCAACCCCGTCCCTAAACCTAACCGTCACTGGGGTTAATGGCATTTATGACTGTTCCCTTACCATCCTAGGTAAAAAAAAGATATGACTTACCTCAACCCCATCCCTAAACTTAACCGTCACTGGGGTTAATGGTATTTATAACTGGAGATTTGACTGCGTGTTCAGACACGCGGAATGACGCGGACGTTAATGGCGTAGACATATACGCATACACGCGGATAGCTCAAAATGCGTAGAGATAACACGCCACCTGACTCAAAAGTGCCGTATATGTTTACGCAAAAGTCATGATGTCATGTTGGCAATAAAGACATTTTAAATGTTACAAAAGATTTCTATTTAAAATGAGTGCTGTTCTTTAGAACTTTACATTCACCAAAGAATTCTGAAAAACATAAAAAAAATTATGCAGTTGTGCGCTGCTTTAACACTGATTTTAATAAGAAATGTTTCTTGTTATTATAAATAGGCTAATTGTAGATTTGCCAATATAAATATAATATATTGGCAATTATTTGACACATTATTTGCTGTTAGACTGTTATTGCCATACTGAATTGTAGATAATAGAAAAAATATTGTGAGAAAAAAAGCAGGAGACTGGACCCAAACACATGTACACCAGAAGTAGTGTCAAAATATGGGTGGAAATGCGATATGATAGGTTGACATAAACAGCTCTTATCATACTTCCCGGTTATCTGATTATCATACCGTCATCTAAGTTCTCCTCCCAAGGCAGTCACTTACAGTCTCTATCTCCTTGTTCTTTCACTAACATCTGTGTATGTGCTGTGAAAAAATAAATACGAAAGAGGAGAATGAATGAGCAAGATATTATCCTTCGGGACATGCATGGGTAAATCTTTCAGGGGAAGAAACAAACAAGCGACAAGCCACAACTGGACTCCATTATGATTCATGGTTGAATTAGTGTCCTTGTTTGGGGATGAGGAGGGTCACAGGGCATATACCCCACACACATACATGCTCACCAAGACCACATTTGCGGTTGGGCCCCAGTACACCCTCATGTGCTCACCAGAATCGAACATTGTGATTGCTTTCCTGTAGAAAATAGAAACAAATAGAAACAAAGTTTTTGGTCACCGACAAGCAGAGAAGAAGAAAACAAGTGAAAGGGAGAGTGAGAGGGCAGAGGACAAAAGGTTGAAATCAGGGCAGCATAACAAAATTTCTAGATGCACCTAAGTGATGTGTCACATAGGTGACAAAAGGTCATCTGAGGCAGTGCAGGTCAAAGTTGAGAGAGTTACATAAATGCTATCTGGCCTCTGGATTGGTGCTGTTTTAGCTGTGGAGCTTTAACTGCCTTCATGAAACACTTAATTTTGAGTCAACACATTTCACTTTCTCTCCCGAGGTGTTTTGTCAAGGAATGGGATGCCAAAGATTTTATAGTATGACTTCTGCCCTGCTCTTTGGTGTTAATTATAAGTTCTCAACTCGCTTATAGTTTCTACAGAACTGCAAATGTGACACAATCATAAAATGTTATCTGTGAGCATTCTTCTACACTTTTCAGTGTGCGACAGACATTGTCTAGTAGTTGTTGCACTTAAAGATTCATGTGAGGTGAATTGAGCAACAGCAGCTGGGACTTTGCCACTTTTGCTTTTACCAGTTATTCTGTCTTATGTTTTCTCTTTATAAACACAAATGACAAAATTGAATTAAGACATCCAAAAAGTGCTGTAAACCATATCAAACTTGCATGTTATCCACTTTTTGCATTTTATAGGCATTTTAATATACATAAGGAATTTAAATTATATTAAAGCTGCAGTCTCTAGTTTTTCCTCTTTGTTGCCATCTCTGTTCAAAATCTACAATTGCAGTTATTCGCGGAATTATCAACTTTACGTGGGTTGTGCCTCGTCACGGCACAGCGCGGATGAATCCAATGTTTTGAGGGGAATGTGCTGCTGTCAGTCACCGCACCGGATTGTATTAAAGCCATTAAATCTATCCGGTTATATCTAACCATCGCTTAGAATATCACGTCAAACCGTGCAAATTATATTTTGTTCTCAAATTGTTAATGTTAACAGCATCAGCATTGCGTGACAACATGTAATGTTCTTCCGACATTAGGGGGTCACAACACATGCTTGCCCAGGATCAACGGTCAATCTCTGCAGGGCCAGCAACACTGTCATCAACTCGGGGCAATTACATTTACATTTATTCATTTAGCTGATGCTTTTATCCAAAGTGACTTACAATTGCTATATATGTCAGAGGTCGCACGCCTCTGGAGCAACTAGGGGTTAAGTGTCTTGCTCAGGGACACATTGGTTTCTCACAGTGGATTCAAACCCGGGTCTCTCACACCAAGGGCATGTGTCTCATCCACTGCACCATACACCACCCCTGCCCGTGTGGTGGCAATTAATATGCCACCACACTCGAGTCCCTGTCTAGGAGCCCAGAGCTGCATGCCCATTGACTTGCCCATCTAGTGTAACAACAATGTGCCTGGACACTTGTTTTAGGAAATCCCTGCCCGCAGGAATGCAAGGTCTGTCCAAGTTCTCTTCAATGTGTATCACGATGCCATGCCCATCTCGGGACTCAAGTCTAAAGCCAGAGCTGAACTGGTCTCATATGTATCCACCCGAGCAGTGTTACTTCCACCGAGGACGCTATATGCCCAGGCCTCTGAAATTGTTTCAGTGGGATTGCCTGTTTTTCCTCTGAATAAATTCAGGCAATTCAGCCCGACGGGGTGTGCTTGTGCTTGTTCACCATTATGGAGACTGAGTCCAACTCCATCATGTGAATGACCTGCACTGGAGAGAGCTTGTTCTTTTCCTAGTTGACCTGAAGCTCCATTCAGCTGAGAAGCCTGAGCACCATGTCCCTATAAGCACACAATGAGCTAGTTTAAGCCAGTCATCGAGATAATTATGAATGGCAGGTGCCCTCTGAGACAAGCAGATGATGAGCGTGACCCTGGCAGCCTGTTGGCATCACGCCAAGGCAAGATGTGTTTAATTGCGTAGGTCTTCTTCTTTTGCTGTGGGATTTTTGACATTGTCTGGCTGAGAGCCTGCTCCGCGACTTTCATTGCTCTGAGAGTGACTTCAGGCGCTGAATGCAGTTCCTGCATCAATCCTGATTTTAGAAGGACTAGCGTGAGGAGCGGCAGAGGTGACTCCCTCTCGAACTAGAAAGGAGAGTCGTTACCACAACGCCACCTTGGTCATGTTCTCACAGTGAAATAAGGACAAATCATACATGTATGAACTACTCAGACACAGGAGGCAGCAATCATGGCTGTCCGAGTCTGACCGGTATCAACTTCAACCAGAAACACACAGGCAGATTGGCATCTTTAAATTCATCTTTACATTCCTTTTTATTGCATACAACGATCTATGTACACTGTAGTGTTTCAGCTTAGCTAACTAGCCTATTTATTGAGTTCAAGCTGGGATTGCAGACCGAACACAGTTGCCCTGAGCCCTTAAAACCCTCCAGGGCTAAACTTTTAACCTCTCTCTTGTTGAATCAGGATCAGCTGTAGGTTTTTAAGTGTAGGGGAGCCCCATGGAGGATGTGTAGGTAGCTCATCGCTCTCTAGCAGAGGTGAGAAGAGGATTTATCTGTCCCTGGTGGGGGTTAGCTCTGGGTTTAGTTAATCCCAGGCTGCTTGTAAGGTTAAACTCACAGATTTCCTGCAACAGATGTGCTGGAGTTAACGTGTATGTGTGTGTGTGTGTGTGTGTGTGTGTGTGTTTATTTTTTCAGGGGCCATCGAGGCGGTGCATAGATCTGTATACAGAACGCAATTAAGAGATGTGAAAGTGTGGGAGTCATCAAGGAATTGCCAACTCCGTTTGACCTTATTCGTTTGTTCACACTGTTCTCTGACGCAGGTGCCTCCATGTTACAAATCTAACCAAATACTCTGTGGGAGAGTGTAATTAAAAGTTTAAAAAAAGTGAGAGAGAGACAGAGAGGCTGCTGGGTAATCCAGTACTTTGGGGGCTCGGTGCAATTCTGATGACCCAAGATGTCACCCTTTCTGTGACCTTGCTGCCATATTTCACAACCCTTCCATAAATCTCTCTCCCCAGGCCGCAGAGGTTTCCAGCGTCCAGCGCCTTCCAAGAATGTCTGACACACATAGTGACCTTCCTTTCCTATTGCCTCAGGTTTGCATGGAATACAGGCACATTCATAAATTTCCATTAATTCAAATGGAAAATATTCTTTTTTTTTTCTTCCACACTATTTCATTCCTCTGTCTCTCCGTCTGCCTGTGTGGCTAAGCACGTTTGACTGATGGCTCTTTAAGTGTCTGGACCATCATATGCATGACATCAGAGGTCAAAATGGTCCTCTGCATTGGCGGTGACATCATCAAAGCCAGACGGTCTTGTGCCATCACAGGCACCTTTCCAAACCAACTAGGGATTTTTACTCCGATAAACTTCAGTATGCTTTAAATCAGATTAAATTTAAGGTCTATGATGTCAGCACATTTTTGCGGCGTTATGCGACAAGCCCCCTGAAATCATACATTCGACCACTTAAAACACTTGTCATGGCTGTTTATCACTCGACTTGGCCACTGTGACCATTACGAAAGCTAAAAGCATTTGAACCTATGCACAATTTGCTTTCACAATGTCTAAACCATGAATCAGTGTTTCTGCAGATGTAAAATATGTATTTCTCTTGGTTCCGAACCACATCACTTGAAGAAATTTGACCATAACTGTAATTATTTTCTCTTCATCTGTATGATTAATGGCTTGTCACATGGAAATGAAAGGATGGAGGATGAAAAGAAGGTTTAGATGTAGGAAGCACAGTAAACCTTACGCCGACCACAAAACCTTAACCGTGAGTTTACACGTCATTTCTGAAGATTATTTGAAAATGAATTTGACTACTGAGTTCAGAGCATGTGTTTTATTGGATGAAAGTCATTTTGCATTTGTCTACATCAGCGAGAGAGCATAAAAATGTATTAATCAGGGATGTGATTTTTCCGGATTAATCCGGAATTCCGGATTTTCCGACCTGAAAATGTGACCTACGTGAATCATGCAGATCTGTAAAAAAAAAATAAAAAAAAAAGAAAAAAAAGAGGGGGATGGGTGTCGGCAGCCGGAGTGAAAAGGAGAGAATATGATGAGGACATAACCCATAACTGACTGACGTGCGTACAGAAAGTTCCTTTCAAAGTATCAGCAAGGACATATTTGCGATTAGCCAGAGAATGTCTAATTGGTTCAGCTTGTTCACCAGGTCAATTTCGTATCTCAGGGGGGGCTCGGTATATTTTCCTGCTTTTTTGTCCTTAGCCAATCACATGCCTGATTAATATGGAGATATGTGATCTATAAATGTTCATAAAAATCGTAAAAGCATGCAGAGACAAAGTGTTCTGAATCACTTTTTGCTGTCAACTAAATCTCTCACACACTCAGCAGTGAACTGAATTGTCAATATGCAAACACAAAAAGGCCTTTTATTGTTTCAATTAGGAAATGACGGACAGTGACCAGGTCGTTGAAAATCATGATGGAAAAAGTGATGAAAAACAGGACTCGGGTCTTCAGCCAGCACCTTGTGCACACTCTCACTCCCTAGTGTAAGTAATCTGTCTCTTAACTCCCTTATACTTGACTTGATGCCTCCATTAGTTTCTCAATAGTGTAGTTGGACACATTAGACTTCAGCTGTGCCTGCCACTTATTTGACGTCAATATGACTATGATGTCATGTCACTTCCTTCAACAAGGATTTTTCTGTTATTAAGTGTCTTGAAACTCATGGGTCAAACTTTGGTGAAAGGGAAACAAGAATGAATTGAGAACAGTGATTGGTTTTGAAAAGTGTTGATAAAATAATGTTGATGTCTTATTACATGCATTTCATTTTCATTTCCCCAGTGTCTTCTAAGAATATTGAGAGGTTGTTCTAATTGGCGATCTAATAATAGATAATTCAAACTCTTTTACCATTGCTGTTATAGAGCAGTTCACAGAGACCCTAGTTGGAGAGGTTAGTTAGGTTAGCAGGTCAACTGTAGCAAATAGACTGCAGGTATTGGCAATGTTTCTGTTAATAATGCTGTTAATGAGAACAAAAACTGTTTAATTTTGCCTATTTTCGTTCTTTAAAGTTATTGAATTATATTATGCTTCAATTTGCTTTCAGCTTGTTGCACTCGCTTTTTTCCCCAATTTTTTGTTGCTGTTGTTCTTACACTTGCCAGTAATGTCCCTGACCTTTTTAAGTAAAATGGCATAAAAAAACACTACATATTTGTTGTCAAAATAATATCAAGTCAGACGTTGTTTATAGGGCTATTTTTTTAGGTCTAGTTTATAGGGCTCACAATTACATGCTCACATTCAGGACTCGAAACAACGTAGACAATCTGTTTGGGAGACAATCAGTCTGGACCAGAAAAAAAAATAATATTTGGTCATTAGAAACAAGCTTTCAGAATGTGTTTCACTCTTTAACATCTACACCAAACGCAGCACAACTAGTAGTTGTTGAGGGATTAAGGGTAGATGAACACCAGTGATGCTGTATGTTCGTCATCTGAGAGAACCGTGGGGGAGAACAGAGAGAACAGGGTTTCTGATGAGCGATGAAAGCACCCTGTGAGCTTAAAAATCTGCCATTTATGTGTACAGCTTGGTTATACAGCCTAACTTTGACTTGGTATAGAATTAGCCTAAAAATAAAAACTGTATCATAATTTACTCACAATAACTATTAAATAATAAACACACAAGTTCAAGTATCGTCAAGTATCAATATCTTGATGCACACACTTCCTGAAGCATTTTTTCACAAGCCGTGATTACCTTTTTGAAGATTTCAGGTTGAAGCATACACACAAAACAGTGTCCTTGAAGACGAAAAAGCTCCCCTTACATACTTCCAGATCGCACTAGTGATGTCAATAGGATTGCCGTGATTAGGTTGTTTCCAATGTGTTTGATGGTTATTTAATTTATTAATGCTGTTAAACTGTATATACAAAGCAAACTGTCTGATTTTTGCAAAAATAGGTAGAGGTGTTTTCCAATAAGCCTGTTTCATAGAACGGTCTTCAATCACAGCATTGACAGTGTGCTAAGTTGTGTGGATATGAGCTCACACCAGCATCAGCATATGGTTCAGTCATTTCTCATGGCAACAAGTTACCATGGCTATTTTTTGCTGCTGTCCTAGATTGAACTCAGAGAGCGAACAACACCAAGGTGAGAGATGGCATTTTCAAAACGATAGGACGTGTGTGTTTTTTGTGGTGAGCACTGCATATAATTTAGCTTGTTAGTTTTTTCAGGTTTTCTCAAGTCTTACAAGTATACTCCATTCCTGTAATGGCATAAATGCTGGGAAAAAAATCATTAGTGCTCATCAATACTGGTTGTGTATTGACAACCTCATATGAGACATCAGAGTTCTAGTGTTTTTAAATTAATGCTCCTTAAAGTCAGTGACATTTAACCCCAACGGATGTAGTGGCTTTCTTCTAAATGACAGCAGCGTAAAATAGAGTGAATCATATCTTGTCGCACACTGATGCAACTTCTCACAGCGCTGCTTGGACAACTACCTCAGAGTCCATTGTGTGCAGCCTCAAGCAAGAGAGAGAGAGAGAGAAAACCACAAAGATGTTCTTAGGTCCACAGAGAGAGAGAGGAGCATAATGTATTTTATTGACAAAGTCAGGGTTATTACAGTCAGACGTTGAGGGGTGTGTGTGAGTGAGTGAATAAAACAAGCCAGATCTAAAATAAGGCATGAGAGATAGAAACTGAAACACACACTAGGAGACCAATGGATGATGTAATAAGTGTGTGGAGATAAAAGCAAATTGGGCTGATACAGACAGTGCGTGCTATACAGCCGTGGAGAGCAAAGCAGCTTCCAGCCAGATGGTGGATCTCCAGCGGTCACCGGGTTACGTGGGGGACACAACTAGTCATCTCAGTTTCCACACAAAGGTGTACAGAACTGCATATCTGTAAATCTCTCAGTGTGTTATTGTGTCCCATATCTGTTCCTGCTAGCACCCACTGCTGATAAGCATGCCAACACCCATCTTCCCGAGAAGCCAACTTTAAAGCTGTCCTGATCCCATTTCCTCCCTTTTCTTAGTAAGACAACACAAAGGTTATTTAGAGGGTATGACATTGTGTTCCCAGTCACTGAAAAGAAAATATGTGGTAATTTGATATGCTGCTTCATATTATAGACTGGAACTGCACACTGTCAGCCGTAAATCAAACATGTCAAGAGCATGTGATGACAAGACGCTGTAATGAGTGTTTTAAATATGGCTGCCCAGAATTAAAAAAGCACAATTAGGAGAGTGTGTGCACATAGGTCATTCACAAAAATTGTTGATTGAATTCAATTAAGTTTTTGAACTTAAAATGTTGTTCACTTTTGTTTTGTTGACTTTATTTTATTTTATTACAGCCCACCAGACACCAGCAGAGATGTATTAAGTACTAGAAACCCGGACTTGAGTAAAAGTACAAGTGCTCTATCAAAAAAGTGACTTGAGTAGAAGTTGAAGTGCTCTTTAAGCACCACACTTAAGTGGAAGTACTAAAGTATTCAACCTTTTTTGTACTTAAGTATTGCAAGTAGTTTATTTTAAAATTCACTACTTGAGTAGTAAAAGTAAAAGTACAAGTATTGTGTCATGTAATTATTAAAGAAAGCAGTCAAAAGTTTTAACTAGCAATCAAATAAGGCGCTTTGGCGGGATACAAATTTGCTTTGGCGGCCACCAAAAAATATCATTGCAGGACAACCCCTGCATTAGTTGTCAATGTGTGTGTTAGTCAATACCATTACCCTATAAAACTGGCATGTGATTTAGGCAGCATGAAAGCCAACTTGCAACGAATGATTCGTAAAATTTTTATAATTGTAACGAGTAACTAGCAGAACATTAAAAAAAAATATCAAAGTAAAAGTATTAAAGGTTCTCTAAGCGATCCTGGGTGTTGACGTTCGGAATATTTTCAAACAAATCGGAGGCTAGCTAGACCCTCCCTCCTCCGCATCTCATCTCCCCCTCCCTTCCGTGCTTCCTGAAATAATTGTGAACGTGCTTTTCTAGCTAATTATATCCTTGTGTGGGTTTGGCGAACATAAGCGTCAATTTAGAAGAAAAAAAACAATTTGGAAAAAAGAAGAAAAAAAACTGCAAGCCCTTCTGCCACCGGAGTTCTCGCCATCGTTCAAAAGCTTTGCTACCGATGTAAATTCGGAACTTCGCACGTTCTTTATCCGACTCCTTCTTCTTTTTAATTTGTTCTTCAGAACGACGTCTCTTTGGTCGTGTGTCGGCCATTTTTCAAACTTCCCTCTGATGCTTCTATCTCCTTCACACACAAACACACACACACACCCTTCATGTGCACGCGCACTAACCCCCCAGACCCACCCTCAAATACTTCTTGCCAGTGATTGGCTGGAACACTGTTTGTTAGGTTTCGTGGTCCGGGTGAGACATGATTGTTTTTGTTGCCGTTTGTGAAACCTGTGGTGTCTACAGAGACCGCGTTTTTTTACAGTGTGTTTAGGGGACAGGCAGCTAGCCGATAGTGAGGAGACGTTTGATGTATGTGACAAAAAATGTTTTGGCCCCACATCGCTTAGAGAACCTTTAAATTCATCGAAAATATCTACTGAAGTAAAAGTAGAAGTAAGAGAAAAAAACAATACTCAAGTAGAGTACAGATACAGCATTTTAGTACTTAAGTACAGTACTTAAGTAGTTCTACTTCGTTACTATACATCTCTGGACACCAGTGACAAAAAAGTACAAATATCATTTCAAAATAACAAATTAAATTAAACTGACATTGACACCAATTACCAAAATAAATAACCGGGGGTGGATGCGTATCTCAAGTCTCTGGTTGTTGTGGGGCTGTCTTGGTTGACACGCCTCTGCAACATCACATGGAGGTCAGGGACAGTGCCTCTGGACTGGCAGACCAGGGTGGTGGTCCCTCTTTTCAAGAAGGGGGACCGAAGAGTCTGGTCCAACTACAGGGGGATCGCACTCCTCAGCCTCCCAGGGAAAGTCTATGCCAGGGTACTGGAGAGGAGAATTCGGCCGATAGTGGAACCTCGGATTCAGGAGGAGCAGTGTGGTTTTTCGTCTCGTTCGTGGAACACTGGACTAGTTCTATAGCCTCTCCAGGAGGGGTCTGCTGGAGGGTTCATGGAAGTTTGCCCAACCAATCCACATGTGTTTTGTGGATTTGGAGAAGGTATTCAACTGTGTCCCTTGCGGCATCCTTTGGTGGATGCTCTAGGAGTATTGAGTCCGGGGCCCTCTGCTCTGCTAAAGGTTGCCTGGTTCCTCTATGACTGGAGCAGGAGCTTGGTTCGCATTGTCGGTTGTAAGTCAGACTTGTTCCCCGTGCATGTTGGACTCCGGCAGGGCTGCCCTTTGTGTCCAGTTTGGGGACCACACAATTTTGTCTCTGCTTTTTGCGGATGATGTTTTTGTATTTGCCTCACCAGACCAGGACCTTCAGCATGCACTGGGACGGTTTGCAGCCGAGTGTGAAGTGGCTGGGATGAGAATTAGCACTTCCAAGTTCAAGGCCATGGTTCTCAGTCGGAAAAGGGTGGCTTACCCACTTCAGGTTGGTGGAGAGTTCCTGCCTCAAGTGGAGGAGTTCAAGTATCTTGGGGTCTTGTTCACGAGTGAGGGAAAGGTAGAACAGGAGATTGACTGAGGTGAGGTGGCTGAGGTGGCTCGGGCATTTGTTCCGGATGCCTCCTGGACACCTTCCCGGGGAGGTGTTCAGGGCGCATCCCACCGCGAGGAGAACCCCAGGAAGACCTAGGACATGCTGGATAGATTATGTCTCCTGGCTGGCCTGGGAACACCTCAATGTCCCCCCGGAAGAGATGGAGGAAGTGATGAGGGAGAGGGAAGTCTGGGCTTCTCTGCTTAGACTGCTGCCCCCGCGACCTGTCCTCGGATAAGCAGAAGAAGATGGATGGATGGAATAAAAACAAGGAGCAAGTGTTTTTATATATATATATTAACTGTTTTTTTTTTCACACAATTGTTGAACCTTGCATTATTGCAAGGCCCAGGGAAAAATACTGAAAAGTAATTATAATTAAATAAATGTAAATTTCACAGAATTGGTGTAATTGATGCAAGACTTTTTTCTGACACTTTGATACCTGTTATGACACTGTTGATAACATTGTTAAAATGTTGCTTTTTATTTGAAGTTTCATGACTGCTTGAAATCATTCATCACTGTTAAATCACAGGTCATGTTAGTCACCGTTCTCCAAATGATCATTAAACTGCTAAATGCGTGTCTAATACCATCAGATCTGACCTTGAATCCTTCATCTACCCATCTCTTCACCCATCATCTGGATTCAATTCTCTATAGCTCTTATTTTGAAAGGCCAGAGGCATGTGTGTGTCCATGCTATGTGCGTGCATGTTTGTGTGGACAGGCCTCTGATTGAGGTAGATGGCAGAAATTCTTTAGGCTAAACGAAAATAAATAGCGACTGCTCATATTAAGGCAGAATTTCTTCAGAAATGATCCCTGTGCTTGGTTTGTGCATGTGTGTGTGAGAGAACTTGAGTTTGCCAACGTTTTTGGAAGTTTTAAAGAAAGGGTGTGATTCAAGTTTAATTTAAAATGGTGGATGTTAACATTGTTTACAGCAAAAAAATTGAGATTTTAGAAAAAAAAATTCTAGTGGAGCCGTAGATCATGGACAGCAAGTCAATTTATATGATAATGCAAAATGGTAATGCGAACTCGTGATTTTTCTTTTCTAAATCTCTTATTTTTACAGCGACTCCGCCGTTTCACGTGTGTTGATTTGCGGAGTTGGCAGGGGGGCTTCTTGTAGATCAGTATCACCCCATCGCACGTCCTGAAATATGAATCCAATTACCGACTCCAGACTGGCCTTTACCAAGATGACTGGATAAAATACCCAAGGTTTTTAGACTCTTCATTCCCTCTCTTTTTCCTCAGTGCTCCTACAATCCGTCCACTCCTTCTGTTTTTCATTATCTTCTCACATCTCTCCTCTTTTCCCCTTACCTCTTCAACTTCTTTTTTCCTTTCTCCTCTGTTTGTGTCTTTGAGGTTCCTGCATGTAGACAAAGCACTCGTGTCACTCTTTCGCTGCAGAATATTTTGGCTGCTTCGCTGAACCACAGAATATTTCGTAACTGCATTGGAGAATATGGATATGAAACATATGTTTCCAGTATAAGGGAAGAAAAGCCCATCTATTAAGAGACACCTGCCAGCAGAGGAGACGACTGCATTAATGGCAGCCTAAAACAGCTTGCACCATGGGTATGGAAATAAAGTATGATTCCATTAGTCTTTCAGGGTTTATATTTAACTTACATGACCATAATTTCAAGACATTGGTAAAGAACGGCCTTTCAGATCCACTTTAGAGTGAACCCACCCTGGGGTAAACTCCAGACGTTTTGTGTTAAATACAAGTCTACATTAAGTGCTCTAATTTAGAAATCTTTCCCTTTGGTTTAATGCTGCACCCTGATAAGTTAACCAGTAAACCACAATGGAGATGAAACCACCCCAGTTTATTAAAGACAGAAAATTAGATTTTCATCCTGCGTCACAACAGCTATTCCATTTATTATATGTTTCAGTTTTTAGATGTGAATTTGATTTTTTTTTTTTCAGCGCCACGACCAAAAGCTTCACTTAGCCTACTGCTGTGCAGCATAGTTTATTGATGTGAACTTTACAGATGAACTCATCTTGACTTATGGTCGGAGTGCGAGCGCATTTGTGTGAATGAGCGTGTGAGGTCATCAGCGAAGCAGCCGACAGTGGGGTTTGTAGAAGTTAATCAAAGTTCATTCCCTGACCCCTTAATGTGCTACATGTGGCACTAAACTGTGACATCGACACACTGAGAGCATTGCGATTAAACCATCTAGTGTCCCTGCAGTTTAATGATCTTTTTAAATGACACAGAAGAAATCTTATCCTGTGAATGCATCTTAACACAAAGACAGCATAGCGCATTTATCTTTTGTTGGACAGACAGAGAGAACCAAAACCCTGTGACGCTCTTGTTCTCAAACTGACCTAATCGAGAAATCAATGTTCCTACAGTGATAATAGATGCGTCTGAAACTAAAGCCAGTTCCCTTACCGCATGCATGGTTGCCAGGTCGGTATTTTGTGTAAGAAGGTACCTTGTAAGGAAAAAAGTTTCATACACCATATCCACACAAAATATATACATAAATATTTGTATTTTTTTGTATTATATATGTATTTAGAATATTATTTCAAATGTTACAAAAATTACCAAAAATATACATTTGAATACATATTTTTTCTATTTGTTTTAGTTCCTTACATTTTATCATATATTTTGGCCATTTTAAAAAGTATATTTTGTCTTTCCCCAAAATTAATTTTCTTGATTGTGTAGTATATTTTTGGTTTGAAAAATAAATTTCCTTATGCAATGAATTTATAATATGAACCAAGCAAATGTTTTGTAAACTAAAATGTTTAAATGTGCTCACGCGATATCACACGTTTTTTAGGCCAAATTATCTTTTGTCACATACAGCGAATATCTCCTCACTACCCACTAGATGCCTGTCCCCTGAACTCACTGTAAAGAAACGCAGTCTCTGTAGACACCCCAGGCTCAACAAACAGCAACAAAAACAATCCGCAACACAAAACATCCAACCAATAACTGCCAAGAATGATTTGGGGGCGGGGTTAGTGGGGTTAGTGTGTTTACACATGAAGAGGGAAGTTAGAATTATATTCTCTTTAAGTTTGATATGGCCAACACGCGACCAAAGAGACGACGTTCTGATGAACAGATTGCAAAAATTCAAAGAGGAACACGCAAAGTCCCGAATTTACATTGGAAAAGCCTTTGAAAGGTGGCGAGAACTCCGCCGGCAGAAGGGCTTTCAATCCGACATTCAGGTAGCTCTGTTTTTGCTGGACAGGTGGGTTTGTTTTTTCTAAATGGATGTTCGTGTTAGCCTAACAAACACAAGGATATAATTAGCTAGAACTATGCAGTCAGTGCTAAAACTTTGGTGAATACAACATATAGGTTTCTTGCAGCTAGCGATCGATCTCTATCGTAAATGATCAAGCAAACTCACTGTAGGGCAACAGATTGTGAATGATTGTTTTCACCAACTGTTTGTTATGAATTTGAATGTTCATATATAGCCTATTGACAACTTTGAATAAATTTGTTTACGACGGAGCCGTTGTTAATGCTCACTGGGAAACGCTAACGTTCTCTTGCTATTATTGTGTCCTTGCTTGGGAGCTAAATGTATAACCTCAGGTGGCAAAACGTTTTATCTTTCTCTTTTTCTGCATTCAGTTCTGCATTATATGAAAGCATTTATCAAACTTGGCGACATTACACCTTGAGTGAAGTAAAACTACAAGGGGAGGGGAACGGTCTAGCTAGCCTCCATTTTGTTTGACAATACTTTGAACATCAACAAGAAGTGACGGTACCCAACATTACTTAGAGCACCTTTAATTCTCTGCAAATGTTGGTTCTTCCCTGTATATTTTTAATAAATGCAGTTTACAATGTAGCCCCGCACCTTTTACGCGCTGCACTCTTTCTCCCAGTTTGTATGGAGGTACCTCCATGCTTCACACAGCATGGAGGTTAGATTTTACGGATTTATGAATGAACCGCTAGTTTTAAAATTATCTCGGTTTACTGAAATTTGTTATGACATCTGCTTCAAACATTACAATGAAAAAGTTACAATAACTTTTGTGAACTTCAAAAAGTAAATCCACTTCACCTGGTAATATGCCATAGAAATATACAGAGCTACCGCAAAAACAGAAATTCAAAGACCAATTCTAAAGGTGTCTGCGTGCTTGTTTCTCTGGCGAATAAGATCTATTTGAAAAGCATTTATTTATTAGAGATTCACATTTATTAGACTTTTTGAACTATACTGTTTGATTTCCAGGGTCGTAGGAGGTTAGCGTGACTGGGCATTTGGCTTACAGGATCCAAGAAAAGTTTAATTCCCGGTACTGTTTTTCCCAATGACACTGGGAGCTGACAGACAGGGAGGTTTAAATGCTCCAACTGATTGCGATGGCCAAAGAACGAGCCAGATGAGAAATGAAACCTCAGATATCTGTACTTGAGCAGGAGAAGATAGACCAGCGGTGCACTAATTAGCTTAGCTTTCGTACTCTCGGGGCAGGAGAGAAAGAGTCAATGAAAACACAGGATGAGGGGCTTTGGTTCACTCAGCCAATTCACATTAGCAATACCTCCGCTGGGCCCGTCCAGAAAAAAAGTGCCCATCCAGAAACGCGTCTGAATGTCTCAGTTAAGAATTTGCAAGCGGTTAAGAGAGGGTGAATGGAAGCAAAGAGAGGTGCACACATCTGAAGTTTATTTCAGTGTAAATCTATTCCAGACAATGCTGTTGCGATTTGGAGTCCTGATGATTTAGGGGTTGTGACCTGACATGACACTTCAGCAAATGAATAAACCTGTAGACATGGGCTTTGTCCGAACGTTAGTGGCCAGTTTGTGTCCACCAAGACAAAACAGTTTGACAGATACACCACCGCAAAAGAGTGCTGAACTCTCATTAAACTGTCAGTGACCTTAATGTGTCATTTAGCACGTTTTGTTGAGACTAGAGATCAAACGCATGTTTAGAAGCAGCTCAAACAGGGTGTGGTGTCCCGATGGTGTCACTTGGACAAGCTTTATTTGATAGGGAAGGCAGGAATATGTTGCTGTGATGTGCTAATTGAATTCTGGACCCTTGACAATTTTGTGACTCATCATGCAGTTTGTCAGAGACTTTAGGATCTGCTACTCTGCTACAGAGACAGTGTTCAGACTACTCATTCAGCTCAATTGTACCTGCAGGTAAGATGCTTAAAATGTGTAGAAAGTTATCAAACGCAAAGATAAAGTGTGTCGAAAAACAATCTTCCATTGTTTGAACATAGACATGCCTCAAACTCACTTTCATGACTGATGTTATATATCCGCCAGCATCAAGCTCAAACTGATTGATTAAAAAAGTTTGGTGCTGCTAGTTCATATTACTGAAAGTTCATTACTTAATCGGAAAAAGTTATATGAAAACGATTTGAATTAATATTTTTAACGGTTTAAAGCTTCTAATTTTAATTACACTATTTAGGTATTTTAATTAAAGTTAAGCTTTGTCACAATTTCAATTAAATTGCAGTTAACATGCTTGTTTTTATAAAATCCAAATTTTAATTTCTAATAACTTAAAGGAATGATTCACTTTTGAAAAACCTTTGTCTGATAATTTACTCACCCCCATGTCATTCAAGATGTCCATGTCATTCTTTCTTCAGTCGAAAAGAAATTAAGGTTTTTGATGAAAACATTCCAGCATTTTTCTCCATATAATGCACTTCAGTGGGAACCAAACGGTTCTAAACGGTTCCCAAAGCTTATAAAACTTAAACTTTGTTATTTTTTTTTTTAAATGAGCGATCGTTTCGCTTGATAAGACCCTTATTCATCGTCTGGAATCGTTTGAAGCCCTTTGACCAGTTTGCAGTTTGTACTGAAAGTGTCTTTTGGACCTTGAACCGTTTGGTTCCCAATGAAGTGCATTATATGGAGAAAATGCTGGAATGTTTTCATCAAAAACCTTAATTTCTTTTCGACTAAAGAAAGGAAGACATGAACATCTTGGATGACATGGGGGTGAGTAAATTATCAGCAAAGGTTTTTTCAAAAGTGAACTACTCCTTTAGTCTTCGCGTTTGTTAACTTTGTTAATATTGAGTTTGTTAAAAATTTGATGTAATTTATTCCATTTTTGTTGTTGTTGTTGTTGTTGTTCTGCTAACTTATTAGGATTTGCAGTGTAGCATGAATTCATAGAGAAGGCTTAGATTAAGCCATGATTAGGCCTTAGCTCATTTAAGTAGCTTTTATACATAGAAAAAAAACATTACTGGTGTGAATCTTGAGACAAGATAATGGCATTGACATGTTTTAAGATATGCCAGTGTAAGCTGATTTCAGTTAAAACAACTCAAACACTTCAGACTAGGACTATAGCTTTAAGCCTCGTCTGTGAAAACGGGGGTGTTGTGTGTATACTTCAAATAAATAAATAAAATATTTTCATCTTTTCAATATAATTTCATCAGAATAATGCTTCTCATTGGTCAGTTGTTTTTTTCTTCCAGTGTCTAACCATTGAGAAAAAAAAATTAAACATTGATTTCCACTCAATGTAATTTGAGCCTGAAAAATAAAGCAACCCTCTTTCAACGTTCTCATTTCGCTGGCAGTACATGCTTTAGATCTCCTCCAGCTTGGACCATACATCTGCAACATTTGCCCACAGATTTTGTCTTATGTGGTTTTTGACAAACTTAACGCTAAATTCTTGAAATAAAAAAGGTACAAACAGAAAGTGGAAAATAAACAAGTTGATATGACCAGACATGTCCTGTGAAGAGATTTTGTTTATTCTACAGGAACACCGCGGAACTGAGAGTGATGCAGTGAAGCAAACACTGACGTTTAGAGATTGAAACAGATCTTTTCAGCTGCATTACTTAAATATATATTAAAATATTAGTATGTTTTTACTTGGCTCTGCTGTAAACATTGTGTATGACAGTTCTTTTAAAATAGATTTGCGTGAAACAGTATCTCAGCTTGAGCAGCAAATAAGCAGCAGACAAATAAAATTATGTAATGAACTGAATAATTTTCATATGGAACAAATTTGAATCCTGTGGATATTCAAGATCAGTATCACTCACTGGAACCTCATAGCATTTTCTTTTACATTGTGGTTTTAAGTTGTCCTCATCTTCTAACCAGTCATTTTCTTCTACAATATCATGGTTTTGCATTTCTTCATTCATTCAAGTGATTTGGGCTCCAAGAATTTAAACAGCATTCTAAATGTTTATGATATGGATTTCATTCCTCATCTGTGAGTGTTTTTTTGCTAGACAAATGATCAATGCAATCATCCAGATCTAACCTTTTGAAAATTGCTCCGTTTCCACCCGTATGTTTATGTCAAATCTCCACCTACACCTCTTGCAAAACTCCTCTTGCAAAACTCATACCTGAAGAGGAAAATGTACTTATGGAAAAGACTTGAATGTTATTTTTATCTGGAATATCTAAGCAGTGTCAGACCAGAGTTTATTTTAGTCTCCAACTTGACCCTGCTGTGTCAATGAATCCATGCTGTGAATTTCCAATCATTATTCCCAAAAAACTGTACCTGACTGAGCAGACACATAGATGGCCATTCACTGGAACGTCTGGACATGGTGTGAAGCTCTCTCCAGAAAGGTCATTGTTCATAAACAAGCCAGAATGAAAGTCTGAATGCAGTCACACACAGACATGCACACTCTCTCTTGTTCTACATTCTGTTAGCCAGACCCAGAGCACAATGAGGGCTTTGTGAATTCAGACTGAAAATTAGAAGGGAAGTTAATATGGTTCGGTTTAAAGAATCAAAAAACAAAAGATGAAAGATTGAACCACTAGTATTAAAGGAACACCCCACATAAAATCTCCCTGCTTGACAGATGCTGTTCTGAATTAAATTGTGATTCTCCAAACCACAACTGATTCAGCTATCCCAAACTCCCTCAGCCAAATCAAATTTGCCGTTTAAGGTAGTCAGGTGTATGATCTCATATAGTGTTTCTCCTAAAGAGATGTTGATCTCCTCCAATGCAAGTATACTTACCTCGGTGCAACCCCACCGAATGCCTGTTGTTTTGCAGGTTTTGGATTGATTGTAGTTCTATGACCAAACATGGACCACGCATGTCCTGTCATCACTCTATCCTGGTTTCTGAGCTGAAAGTTTTAAACCCCAAATCAGCTTGTAGCAATTACCCACAAATTGAAAGCGTGCATCGCCGTGACTTTGTACGATACACGTTGCTCCCAATGTTAGTGTACTTCTTTGGCAAGTCAGGGGTTGTTCCCATCACAAATTTGATGCTAAACAACCTCAAAAATGTAAAAGCATGGGCTCCCTTGCCATGAATATAGAGACGGCCAGAATGAAAAAGAAACTTATCTGAAAATGAATAACTGGATAAATCGATTTTCTCAAGAGTTGAAATGAGAAGTGAAAAGTGTTTTGACACGTAACTCATGTCCACTTGCACTTCGAGTCTTATTTTCAATGTATAATCTTCAAGAATTAACTATGCAGCAATGATGAGAATGTGCAATGGTCAACTTTATTTTCGTAATTGTTCTGTCATCTGCAGTTAACAAAAGATCCAATCCGACCAGCTTGTGAAACCCAAATCTGTTCAGTGTCTGTATGGACTCCAGACATGTGCTTTTCCAAATGACAGCCTTTCGTACCCAAATGTAGTCCAAATCTACTTGCTGAAACTGTTTAAATGTGCTTTCATCCATGAAAAACGTGCAAACAGAATGGGAACATCTTGAGTGCTCATCAAAAATGTTGTGGGGAAGAGGGGTGGCTAGCTCAGAGCAGTCTCAGTAGTTATCATGGATGTCTCAAAGGGTTCTCCCTTGAGAACAATGAGAAAGCCCAAGAATCCTGGAAGCATCTTCATGTCCTCCTAATATCTGCTCCCAGGCGTACTCACAGACATTGTGGTTGGAAATGTGGATTCCTGGGAGGGTTGGGAAAGGAGGGTGGAAAACTGAAAGGAACCCATTGTTCTCAGAGCAGATAAGACAAAGAGAGTAAAGGCTGGCCCACACTAAAAGATATTTAAAATCCTATCAGATTTTGATTTAACAGTTTTGTTCCTATACTGTAGGTTTGGATAAAGTCATGTTATGCTTCCCTCTTTCATCAGCTCGCTTTCTGATTTGGTATTGTATCACTTCTTAAATGTGATTACTTGTATTTTAGAGAATGAACTTACACACCAAAAAAAAATGTTCTTGAAATTCATTAATTAAATGTTGTGTTGAAACCGCCCTACATGGATCTTGAAATTGTGCACAGCTGAATTGTTTCTGATCTCTGCTTTGCAAACGTCACCTAATTCATGGCATTGGCATAAAAAAGAGCACCAGTCAACAACATCCAAATCCTTTACTTGAAAATGGCGAGCGGCAAGAAGTCCTTAGATTTCCAAATACGTACTCCGACTTTCTGCCACAAGGAAAATGGCGTACGTTTGCTCAGACCCTGATGTGACACTAGACTTGTAGTCAAGACCGCCTAAACCGAGACCAAGACACTACCAAGGCCAGAGGGTATCGAGACCAAGTCGAGACCAAGACTAAAAACAGACTAGTGTTGTTGAAGCTAAGCAATAACTTTGCATTTGCATTGCCTGTCTATCTCTGCCGATTTCAAAGTCTCCAAATGAATCCATTCTGCAACTTTTAAATACATATTTTTAAAAATGAAATTATAAGCTTAAGTGCAGGATCTGAAAGTTCATTGTTTTGTCACTATGGTTACACACAGACCGTTGGCGGTGGGCTTAAGGCCAATTTATACTTCTGCGTCGAGGTAACGCCGTAGTGTACGGCGTTGGCTTCGCACGTAGGCGACGCCGTCGTGAGCATTTATACTTCTGCGTTCAGGTATTGGTTGCTCTGCAGTATTGCTCCGAAACGCTAGTTGGCGGCGGAGGGTTTTAATGTTCCACTGTGTTTAGATTCCTCGCGGCTAGGTTACTACAAGCAATAGCGACTGAAAGAGAGTGGATCATGTTGGAGTTGGAGCTTATTGGGGTGGAAAAACAGTTCATTTTAGTGAAATTACTAAAACTGAAAGGCAGAAATGACAGAAGACGTCGGAGGAGATGGTACGTGTGGAAATGCGTGAGAAGGTTCGTGCGGAAATGCGTAGGAGGAAATACGACGCTACCAAGCCGACCAATCACCGATCTTGCGGTCCGCGTCGTCGCGACGTGTAGTTACATTTTTGAAGAGGTGCGCGTCAGGCAACGCGGAAGGGTACGCGGTATGGGACGCGTCTGTGCGTATGCTACGCCGTACCTACTGCGCGCACCCTACGCAGAAGTATAAATTGGCCTTTAAAGTCATCTCTCAGTTGTGCAGTTACCAAAAATCTCCTGAATGAAGTTAAAACCCATCATGTCACCAATATGTGTTTTACTAAATATTAATACATCAAAAACTACATGATATGTGTTTTTTAAATCAAGTGATAAAAGTGCTCGTTGCCGCTGCAAATAGTGGCGTGGATACGATGTTTTCTTGTGTGGCTCGCGCACACCACACTGTCGTCTTCACTCGGACGCGCGCTTCAATCCGTTACGGATATCGTCGTGGATATTGTAGTAGTATTGTATTGCTAAATCCCTCGACCACAATGTCGGTCTGAGACAGCGAGACCTAGACAAGATCAAGACCAAAGACTGTCAAGGCCGTGACAAGACGAGACAAACATCACTATGATGTTTCATCAGTAAGCACTTTTCCATATCAAACTCCGTTTTAATAAATATGAAGGTTGGCATGGATTTTAGCGTACCCACACTCTGAGTTCAGATCTGCGCGTACGCACGTTTTATAAAGGAGGACCCAGATCACACAACACCTGGCTATTATGGACTATATATAGATTATAGACTATAGCCACGTTTCCACCGCAGGAACTGGAACTTTGTAGGAACTTTGGGGTGGTACTCAGTGTGTTTACACCGCAGGGACCAGGATTGCGTGCGCTCCATTATCCGGAACTTCATTTAGATCCTGGTCCCATCCATCTCACGGTTAATGTCCGCTGATAACAAACGTTTACTTTTATATATAGCATTCCGAACTTTCTAGCATTCCGGTCTTGTAGTCGCAATGTCTTGTAGGGCACAATTTCTCCTGGGCACATGTCTTGTAGGCCAAATAAGCTAACAGTTTTACTGATTTAAACAGAATTTGTTTTGGGAGTAAAGTTCATAAATTATTGTTCTTTCCCATATGATTTTGTACAACTATGTTGAGACATCTGTCCCTCTAGGGGGGTTCGGGGGCATGCTCCCCCGCAAGAAAATTTTGTACATTTTAAGGTTAAATGCATCAATCTGGTGCACTTTGAGAGCTCAAAATTAAGAGCTTTAACTGGCTTCAACCCATGAACTGTGACATTGATCAAAGGAAAAGCCTCGACTTGTACCTGGACATTAAAGAGGGATCAAACATCTTTTTAGTTATGATATAATCCTCTGTTTTAGGATGCCAACAAACGATTATTATAATAATGTAATAGGCCTAATGATTTATATAATTATTCCTATTACGTAAAATCCATATAGGCCTAGGCAATAAATGTACTGTATAAATGAAAATGAATATTTCAAAAGCATATTTTACTTACACTACTTTCAAGTAGGCTACCTCACGCCCTCGCCCTACGCCACTATAGATATTCAGTGTAGGGTCTTTGTAGGGTAGTGTAGGGTATCTTTTTTGCTAAAAAGACGCTCAAATGTACCTAAATGTACGCTCTCAACTCACGTTCAAAGTCCACTCAAAGTCATAGGCAGCGCAGCGTCTATGGAGCGAAGTATAAGCGTCTCTCTGTGCATCGCAAAAGCCCGTGTCGACAGTTTGTTTAATATAAAGCGAGATTACCAGATACAGTATTTTGCTCGTGCCCTGTGGGTGTTGTAGCCTAGGCAACTGTATCACTTGCTGTCTGAACTGACGCGCTACTGCGATCTGTCACATTTAAAAGCGCCAAAGCGTTCCATATCAAGAGCAAACTTCTCTGTCTGTCGTTGTCCGTGTCATCCTTTTCCGCGCTTTTTCTCTGCGTGATAAAATGCAGTGGTCCAATCAGTAGTTAAGAGCCTGAACTTGCTTATAGTAGGCTAATACAAAAAAATACAGCACAGAATAATTTCTAATTTAGCGTGAGATTCCTTTGTTGAGCGTGAGACCGTGAGATTGAGGCTGAATGCGTGAGTGTCACGCCAGATGCGTGAGAGTTGGCAACCCTGCCCGAGAGAGAGTTCAAAGCAGCTTACTGATGAAATGAAACAAAGTCTCAACTTTCAAATATTGTCATTTAAGTAATTTAAACAGTACCGTTTTCAAGTTCACATCCACCGACGTTACAGCTTTGTTGTCGGACAAAGTTGCTTATTCGGCGTTATGATTGGCGAGGCCACCTGTCAATCAAACCCCCGTGGGCAGCAGGGCAAAATTAAAACGTCAGGTTTTAATTTGATATGACAAATACATTTATTCTATATTTAACTTGTGAACGATCGACCTGCTGCTGCAAGTAGGCCTGTTATATGATGGCTGTCTGCGCCTCATTAGAATACATCAACCAATAAATCGCCTTTACTCTTCACTTCATTCTAGTCTATTCTTAAAACACAGCGTCATCATCGACCCCACAAACTTTCGGTAAGTTTGAATATTAACTTGATGGATGTATAATTTTGCTTTTTGTGTTTGATTAAAGTATTAAACTCTATATTCGCCTAAAGGACTGGCGATAATATATCCCAACCCGGTATCACGACATTAACCCCTTCAAACGTGAAACTTACACGTTTGCGTTAACACTGTCCAGTGGAGAGATACCCGGATGTTAACCTATTTTAAATGTATAACATTACAAATGCCGTGAACACACTAATGTCTCCTAATCTGTAAGCACTAAGGTGCTAACGGCACTGAAGTTACAGGAGTTTCTTCCCGTTGCTAAGCAACGGTAGGTCGAGTATTTAAAAGGTTATGGTTAACACGGTTAATGTGGTTTAACGCAGAGCCGGCTGCAGAAACAAACCAATGGACGGGCATTTAATATTGTATGTACCTATGACATCCAATACATTTTTCTAGGCTATAGGACAAAAACCAACTATTACGCCGATTTCAAGTAGGCCTACCAGGCGTAATTTGCGGGTGGGATATGTCCCCACCGTCGATAGTACCCACCACTTTTGAAACATTCCGGCACGAATGTACCAATACAAATAAACAAAACATAATCAGTTAACTAGCAGAGCATTCGTTTCGTTCGTTTTTTAAATAAGAGACGATCTAGCGCTGAAATGTGTTTTTAAAATCAACTGTTCAAATTAATGCTCGTTGCCGCTGGCGCGGATAGGCTAATGTGTTTTTTTTTTTTTTGGCTTGCGCACAGTCTTCACTCGGACGCGCAATCCGTTGTGGAGAGACTCTATTCATTACGGTGAAATTAAAACACAAAATGTTCTGAAGATGTTTTGTCTGTGCCTGATATACAACCACTGATAAACATAATCAGTTTTGATGGGAAAAAAAATGTTATTAGAACGGATTAGAACCCAGAATCTCTGGCACGCTTGGCAAAAGTTCTACCCCTGGACCATTATTTACATTCACGTTTAATACAAATATAAAGGCGTAATTGAACGTAAACCTAACACATAAACCTAAATCAATAACTATTTAAATCGATTAAAGGATATCGTAATGTTATTGTACATATCTGTTTTATGATTTAGCATTGTGTCAGGGCTGGTGCAACTTAAGAAGACTAATAAAAATAACTGGCCCACTCATGTTCTTAATACAGCTGAAGTCGACGTTTTTGGGAGTGGAATCTCCGCATGAGTTATTCAATACATTATTTTTATTTTTAAAATAAATTTCTTTTTAAAATTTATTAATTGCAAATTGCATGGAGAGGGGGGCACAGGCGCTCGGTAGGCGGGCCCGGCCCCCTAAGGCCCGCCCATAGCGCCGGATATGGCCATGAGACTTAGACCTGAGTGCAAAAATGGAGGCTCTAGCCCCTTCCAGAGCTGAGATATCGAAACTCAAAAATTCGGCCCGAAAAAAAACCGACAGTGGTACCCCTTACGTTTTTCTTTTTTTTCAAAGCCTCCATTTTTGCACTCAGGTCTAAGTCTCATGGCCCTCTATCAGAATCCAGAGTTTTGGGAAGATTGGAAAAACTTAATTTTTCGCCCAAAAAAAAAAAACGTAAGGGGTGCCACTGTCGTTTTTTTTTCGGGCCGAATTTTTGAGTTTCGATATCTCAGCTCTGGAAGGGGCTAGAGCCTCAATTTTTGCACTCAGGTCTAAGTCTCATGGCCCTCTATCAGAATCCAGAGTTTTGGGAAAATTGGAGAAACTTAATTTTTCGACAAAAAAAAAACAAAACGTAAGGGGTACCACTGTCGTTTTTTTTTTCGGGCCGAATTTTTGAGTTTCGATATCTCAGCTCTGGAAGGGGCTAGAGCCTCCATTTTTGCACTCAGGTCTAAGTCTCATGGCCCTCTATCAGAATCCAGAGTTTTGGGAAGATTGGAGAAACTTAATTTTTCGCCCAAAAAAAAAAAACGTAAGGGGTACCACTGTCGTTTTTTTTTTTCGGGCCGAATTTTTGAGTTTCGATATCTCATCTCTGGAAGGGGCTAGAGCCTCCATTTTTGCACTCAGGTCTAAGTCTCATGGCCCTCTATCAGAATCCAGAGTTTTGGGAAGATTGGAGAAACTTAATTTTTCGCCCAAAAAAAAAAAACGTAAGGGGTACCACTGTGTTTTTTTTTTTTTCGGGCCGAATTTTTGAGTTTCGATATCTCAGCTCTGGAAGGGGCTAGAGCCTCCATTTTTGCACTCAGGTCTAAGTCTCATGGCCCTCTATCAGAATCCAGAGTTTTGGGAAGATTGGAGAAACTTAATTTTTCGCCCAAAAAAAAAAAACGTAAGGGGTACCACTGTCTTTTTTTTTTCGGGCCGAATTTTTGAGTTTCGATATCTCAGCTCTGGAAGGGGCTAGAGCCTCCATTTTTGCAGTCAGGTCTAAGTCTCATGGCCCTCTATCAGAATCCAGAGTTTTGGGAAGATTGGAGAAACTTAATTTTTCGGCCAAAAAAAAAAAAAACGTAAGGGGTACCACTGTCGTTTTTTTTTTCGGGCCGAATTTTTGAGTTTCGATATCTCAGCTCTGGAAGGGGCTAGAGCCTCCATTTTTGCACTCAGGTCTAAGTCTCATGGCCCTCTATCAGAATCCAGAGTTTTGGGAAGATTGGAGAAACTTAATTTTTCGCCCAAAAAAAAAAACGTAAGGGGTACCACTGTCGTTTTTTTTTCGGGCCGAATTTTTGAGTTTCGATATCTCATCTCTGGAAGGGGCTAGAGCCTCCATTTTTGCACTCAGGTCTAAGTCTCATGGCCCTCTATCAGAATCCAGAGTTTTGGGAAGATTGGAGAAACTTAATTTTTCGCCCCAAAAAAAAAACGTAAGGGGTACCACTGTCGTTTTTTTTTCGGGCCGAATTTTTGAGTTTTGATATCTCAGCTCTGGAAGGGGCTAGAGCCTCAATTTTTGCACTCAGGTCTAAGTCTCATGGCCCTCTATCAGAATCCAGAGTTTTGGGAAGATTGGAGAAAATTAATTTTTCGCCCAAAAAAAAAAACGTAAGGGGTACCACTGTCGTTTTTTTTTCGGGCCGAATTTTTGAGTTTTGATATCTCAGCTCTGGAAGGGGCTAGAGCCTCCATTTTTGCACTCAGGTCTAAGTCTCATGGCCCTCTATCAGAATCCAGAGTTTTGGGAAGATTGGAGAAACTTAATTTTTCACCCAAAAAAAAAAAACGTAAGGGGTACCACTGTCGTTTTTTTTTTCGGGCCGAATTTTTGAGTTTTGATATCTCAGCTCTGGAAGGGGCTAGAGCCTCCATTTTTGCACTCAGGTCTAAGTCTCATGGCCCTCTATCAGAATCCAGAGTTTTGGGAAGATTGGAGAAACTTAATTTTTCGCCCAAAAAAAAAAATGTAAGGGGTACCACTGTCGTTTTTTTTTCGGGCCGAATTTTTGAGTTTCGATATCTCAGCTCTGGAAGGGGCTAGAGCCTCCATTTTTGCACTCAGGTCTAAGTCTCATGGCCTTCTATCAGAATCCAGAGTTTTGGGAAGATTGGAGAAACTTAATTTTTAGCCCAAAAAAAAAAAAACGTAAGGGGTACCACTGTCGTTTTTTTTTTTCGGGCCGAATTTTTGAGTTTCGATATCTCAGCTCTGGAAGGGGCTAGAGCCTCCATTTTTGCACTCAGGTCTAAGTCTCATGGCCCTCTATCAGAATCCAGAGTTTTGGGAAGATTGGAGAAACTTAATTTTTCGCCCAAAAAAAAAAACGTAAGGGGTACCACTGTCGTTTTTTTTTCGGGCCGAATTTTTGAGTTTCGATATCTCATCTCTGGAAGGGGCTAGAGCCTCCATTTTTGCACTCAGGTCTAAGTCTCATGGCCCTCTATCAGAATCCAGAGTTTTGGGAAGATTGGAGAAACTTAATTTTTCGCCCAAAAAAAAAAAACGTAAGGGGTGCCACTGTCGTTTTTTTTTTCGGGCCGAATTTTTGAGTTTCGATATCTCAGCTCTGGAAGGGGCTAGAGCCTCAATTTTTGCACTCAGGTCTAAGTCTCATGGCCCTCTATCAGAATCCAGAGTTTTGGGAAAATTGGAGAAACTTAATTTTTCGACAAAAAAAAAACAAAACGTAAGGGGTACCACTGTCGTTTTTTTTTCGGGCCGAATTTTTGAGTTTCGATATCTCAGCTCTGGAAGGGGCTAGAGCCTCCATTTTTGCACTCAGGTCTAAGTCTCATGGCCCTCTATCAGAATCCAGAGTTTTGGGAAGATTGGAGAAACTTAATTTTTAGCCCAAAAAAAAAAAACGTAAGGGGTACCACTGTCGTTTTTTTTTTCGGGCCGAATTTTTGAGTTTCGATATCTCAGCTCTGGAAGGGGCTAGAGCCTCCATTTTTGCACTCAGGTCTAAGTCTCATGGCCCTCTATCAGAATCCAGAGTTTTGGGAAGATTGGAGAAACTTAATTTTTCGCCCCCCCAAAAAAACGTAAGGGGTACCACTGGCGTTTTTTTTTTCGGGCCGAATTTTTGAGTTTTGATATCTCATCTCTGGAAGGGGCTAGAGCCTCCATTTTTGCACTCAGGTCTAAGTCTCATGGCCCTCTATCAGAATCCAGAGTTTTGGGAAGATTGGAGAAACTTAATTTTTCACCGAAAAAAAAAAACGTAAGGGGTACCACTGTCGTTTTTTTTTCGGGCCGAATTTTTGAGTTTCGATATCTCAGCTCTGGAAGGGGCTAGAGCCTCCATTTTTGCACTCAGGTCTAAGTCTCATGGCCCTCTATCAGAATCCAGAGTTTTGGGAAGATTGGAGAAACTTAATTTTTCGCCCAAAAAAAAAAAAAACGTAAGGGGTACCACTGTCGTTTTTTTTTTCGGGCCGAATTTTTGAGTTTCGATATCTCAGCTCTGGAAGGGGCTAGAGCCTCCATTTTTGCACTCAGGTCTAAGTCTCATGGCCCTCTATCAGAATCCAGAGTTTTGGGAAGATTGGAGAAACTTAATTTTTCGCCCCCCCAAAAAAACGTAAGGGGTACCACTGTCGTTTTTTTTTTCGGGCCGAATTTTTGAGTTTTGATATCTCATCTCTGGAAGGGGCTAGAGCCTCCATTTTTGCACTCAGGTCTAAGTCTCATGGCCCTCTATCAGAATCCAGAGTTTTGGGAAGATTGGAGAAACTTAATTTTTCGCCCAAAAAAAAAAAACGTAAGGGGTACCACTGTCGTTTTTTTTTCGGGCCGAATTTTTGAGTTTCGATATCTCAGCTCTGGAAGGGGCTAGAGCCTCCATTTTTGCAGTCAGGTCTAAGTCTCATGGCCCTCTATCAGAATCCAGAGTTTTGGGAAGATTGGAGAAACTTAATTTTTAGCCCAAAAAAAAAAAAAAACGTAAGGGGTACCACTGTCGTTTTTTTTTTTCGGGCCGAATTTTTGAGTTTCGATATCTCAGCTCTGGAAGGGGCTAGAGCCTCCATTTTTGCACTCAGGTCTAAGTCTCATGCCCCTCTATCAGAATCCAGAGTTTTGGGAAAATTGGAGAAACTTAATTTTTCGCCAAAAAAAAAAAAAAAAACGTAAGGGGTACCACTGTCGTTTTTTTTTCGGGCCGAATTTTTGAGTTTCGATATCTCAGCTCTGGAAGGGGCTAGAGCCTCCATTTTTGCACTCAGGTCTAAGTCTCATGGCCCTCTATCAGAATCCAGAGTTTTGGGAAGATTGGAGAAACTTAATTTTTCGCCCCCCAAAAAAAAACCGTTAGGGGTACCACTGTCGTTTTTTTTTTGCGGGCCGAATTTTTGAGTTTCGATATCTCAGCTCTGGAAGGGGCTAGAGCCTCCATTTTTGCACTCAGGTCTAAGTCTCATGGCCCTCTATCAGAATTCAGAGTTTTGGGAAGATTGGAGAAACTTAATTTTTCGCCCCAAAAAAAAAAAAACTTAAGGGGTACCACTGTCGTTTTTTTTTTCGGGCCGAATTTTTGAGTTTCGATATCTCAGCTCTGGAAGGGGCTAGAGCCTCCATTTTTGCACTCAGGTCTAAGTCTCGTGGCCCTCTATCAGAATCCAGAGTTTTGGGAAGATTGGAGAAACTTAATTTTTCGCCGAAAAAAAAAAAACGTAAGGGGTACCACTGTCGTTTTTTTTTTTCGGGCCGAATTTTTGAGTTTTGATATCTCATCTCTGGAAGGGGCTAGAGCCTCCATTTTTGCACTCAGGTCTAAGTCTCATGGCCCTCTATCAGAATCCAGAGTTTTGGGAAGATTGGAGAAACTTAATGTTTAGCCCAAAAAAAAAAAAAACGTAAGGGGTACCACTGTCGTTTTTTTTTCGGGCCGAATTTTTGAGTTTCGATATCTCAGCTCTGGAAGGGGCTAGAGCCTCCATTTTTGCACTCAGGTCTAAGTCTCATGCCCCTCTATCAGAATCCAGAGTTTTGGGAAAATTGGAGAAACTTAATTTTTCGCCAAAAAAAAAAAAAAACGTAAGGGGTACCACTGTCGTTTTTTTTTCGGGCCGAATTTTTGAGTTTCGATATCTCAGCTCTGGAAGGGGCTAGAGCCTCCATTTTTGCACTCAGGTCTAAGTCTTATGGCCCTCTATCAGAATCCAGAGTTTTGGGAAGATTGGAGAAACTTAATTTTTCGCCCCCCAAAAAAAAAAACGTAAGGGGTACCACTGTCGTTTTTTTTTCCGGGCCGAATTTTTGAGTTTCGATATCTCAGCTCTGGAAGGGGCTAGAGCCTCCATTTTTGCACTCAGGTCTAAGTCTCATGGCCCTCTATCAGAATTCAGAGTTTTGGGAAGATTGGAGAAACTTAATTTTTCGCCCCAAAAAAACAAAAACGTAAGGGGTACCACTGTCGTTTTTTTTTTCGGGCCGAATTTTTGAGTTTCGATATCTCAGCTCTGGAAGGGGCTAGAGCCTCCATTTTTGCACTCAGGTCTAAGTCTCGTGGCCCTCTATCAGAATCCAGAGTTTTGGGAAGATTGGAGAAACTTAATTTTTCGCCGAAAAAAAAAAACGTAAGGGGTACCACTGTCGTTTTTTTTTCGGGCCGAATTTTTGAGTTTCGATATCTCAGCTCTGGAAGGGGCTAGAGCCTCCATTTTTGCACTCAGGTCTAAGTCTCATGGCCCTCTATCAAAATCCAGAGTTTTGGGAAGATTGGAGAAACTTAATTTTTCGCCGAAAAAAAAAAAACGTAAGCCTAACGTTTTTTTGGGGGGGGCGAAAAATTAAGTTTCTCCAATCTTCCCAAAACTCTGGATTCTGATAGAGGGCCATGAGACTTAGACCTGAGTGCAAAAATGGAGGCTCTAGCCCCTTCCAGAGATGAGATATCAAAACTCAAAAATTCGGCCCGAAAAAAAAAACGACAGTGGTACCCCTTACGTTTTTTTTGAGGGGCGAAAAATTAAGTTTCTCCAATCTTCCCAAAACTCTGGATTCTGATAGAGGGCCATGAGACTTAGATCTGAGTGCAAAAATGGAGGCTCTAGCCCCTTCCAGAGCTGAGATATCAAAACTCAAAAATTCGGCCCGAAAAAAAAAACGACAGTGGTACCCCTTACGTTTTTTTTTTTTTCGGCGAAAAATTAAGTTTCTCCAATCTTCCCAAAACTATGGATTCTGATAGAGGGCCATGAGACTTAGACCTGAGTGCAAAAATGGAGGCTCTAGCCCCTTCCAGAGCTGAGATATCGAAACTCAAAAATTCGGCCCGAAAAAAAAAACCGACAGTGGTACGTACCCCTTACGTTTTTTTTTTTTTGGGCGAAAAATTAAGTTTCTCCAATCTTCCCAAAACTCTGGATTCTGATAGAGGACCATGAGACTTAGACCTGAGTGCAAAAATGGAGGCTCTAGCCCCTTCCAGAGCTGAGATATCGAAACTCAAAAATTCGGCCCGAAAAAAAAAACGACAGTGGTACCCCTTACGTTTTTTTTTTTTTTGGGCGAAAAATTAAGTTTCTCCAATCTTCCCAAAACTCTGGATTCTGATAGAGGGCCATGAGACTTAGACCTGAGTGCAAAAATGGAGGCTCTAGCCCCTTCCAGAGCTGAGATATCGAAACTCAAAAATTCGGCCCGAAAAAAAAACGACAGTGGTACCCCTTACGTTTTTTTTTTTCGGCGAAAAATTAAGTTTCTCCAATCTTCCCAAAACTCTGGATTCTGATAGAGGGCCATGAGACTTAGACCTGAGTGCAAAAATGGAGGCTCTAGCCCCTTCTAGAGCTGAGATATCGAAACTCAAAAATTCGGCCCGAAAAAAAAAACGACAGTGGTACCCCTTACGGTTTTTTTTTTTGGGCGAAAAATTAAGTTTCTCCAATCTTCCCAAAACTCTGGATTCTGATAGAGGGCCATGAGACTTAGACCTGAGTGCAAAAATGGAGGCTCTAGCCCCTTCCAGAGCTGAGATATCGAAACTCAAAAATTTGGCCCGAAAAAAAAAACCACAGTGGTACCCCTTACGTTTTTTTTTTTTTTGGGTGAAAAATTAAGTTTCTCCAATCTTCCCAAAACTCTGGATTCTGATAGAGGGCCATGAGACTTAGACCTGAGTGCAAAAATGGAGGCTTTTGCCCCTTCCAGAGCTGAGATATCGAAACTCAAAAATTCGGCCCGAAAAAAAAACGACAGTGGTACCCCTTACGTTTTTTTTGGGGGGGCGAAAAATTAAGTTTCTCCAATCTTCCCAAAACTCTGGATTCTGATAGAGGGCCATGAGACTTAGACCTGAGTGCAAAAATGGAGGCTCTAGCCCCTTCCAGAGATGAGATATCAAAACTCAAAAATTCGGCCCGAAAAAAAAAACGACAGTGGTACCCCTTACGTTTTTTTTGGGGGGCGAAAAATTAAGTTTCTCCAATCTTCCCAAAACTCTGGATTCTGATAGAGGGCCATGAGACTTAGATCTGAGTGCAAAAATGGAGGCTCTAGCCCCTTCCAGAGCTGAGATATCGAAACTCAAAAATTCGGCCCGAAAAAAAAAAACGACAGTGGTACCCCTTACGTTTTTTTTTTTTTTTCGGCGAAAAATTAAGTTTCTCCAATCTTCCCAAAACTCTGGATTCTGATAGAGGGCCATGAGACTTAGACCTGAGTGCAAAAATGGAGGCTCTAGCCCCTTCCAGAGCTGAGATATCGAAACTCAAAAATTCGGCCCGAAAAAAAAAACGACAGTGGTACCCCTTACGTTTTTTTTTTTTTGGCGAAAAATTAAGTTTCTCCAATCTTCCCAAAACTCTGGATTCTGATAGAGGGCCATGAGACTTAGACCTGAGTGCAAAAATGGAGGCTCTAGCCCCTTCCAGAGCTGAGATATCGAAACTCAAAAATTCGGCCCGAAAAAAAACGACAGTGGTACCCCTTACGTTTTTTTTTTTTTTGGCCGAAAAATTAAGTTTCTCCAATCTTCCCAAAACTCTGGATTCTGATAGAAGGCCATGAGACTTAGACCTGAGTGCAAAAATGGAGGCTCTAGCCCCTTCCAGAGCTAAGATATCGAAACTCAAAAATTCAGCCCGAAAAAAAAAACGACAGTGGTACCCCTTACGTTTTTTTTTTTGGGCGAAAAATTAAGTTTCTCCAATCTTCCCAAAACTCTGGATTCTGATAGAGGGCCATGAGACTTAGACCTGAGTGCAAAAATGGAGGCTTTAGCCCCTTCCAGAGCTGAGATATCGAAACTCAAATATTCGGCCCGAAAAAAAAACGACAGTGGTACCCCTTACGTTTTTTTGGGGGGGGCGAAAAATTAAGTTTCTCCAATCTTCCCAAAACTCTGGATTCTGATAGAGGGCCATGAGACTTAGATCTGAGTGCAAAAATGGAGGCTCTAGCCCCTTCCAGAGCTGAGATATCGAAACTCAAAAATTCGGCCCGAAAAAAAAAACGACAGTGGTACCCCTTACGTTTTTTTTTTTTTTTCGGCGAAAAATTAAGTTTCTCCAATCTTCCCAAAACTATGGATTCTGATAGAGGGCCATGAGACTTAGACCTGAGTGCAAAAATGGAGGCTCTAGCCCCTTCCAGAGCTGAGATATCGAAACTCAAAAATTCGGCCCGAAAAAAAAAACCAACAGTGGTACGTACCCCTTACGTTTTTTTTTTTTGGGCGAAAAATTAAGTTTCTCCAATCTTCCCAAAACTCTGGATTCTGATAGAGGACCATGAGACTTAGACCTGAGTGCAAAAATGGAGGCTCTAGCCCCTTCCAGAGCTGAGATATCGAAACTCAAAAATTCGGCCCGAAAAAAAAAACGACAGTGGTACCCCTTACGTTTTGTTTTTTTTTGGGCGAAAAATTAAGTTTCTCCAATCTTCCCAAAACTCTGGATTCTGATAGAGGGCCATGAGACTTAGACCTGAGTGCAAAAATGGGGGCTCTAGCCCCTTCCAGAGCTGAGATATCGAAACTCAAAAATTCGGCCCGAAAAAAAAACGACAGTGGTACCCCTTACGTTTTTTTTTTTCGGCGAAAAATTAAGTTTCTCCAATCTTCCCAAAACTCTGGATTCTGATAGAGGGCCATGAGACTTAGACCTGAGTGCAAAAATGGAGGCTCTAGCCCCTTCTAGAGCTGAGATATCGAAACTCAAAAATTCGGCCCGAAAAAAAAAACGACAGTGGTACCCCTTACGGTTTTTTTTTTTGGGCGAAAAATTAAGTTTCTCCAATCTTCCCAAAACTCTGGATTCTGATAGAGGGCCATGAGACTTAGACCTGAGTGCAAAAATGGAGGCTCTAGCCCCTTCCAGAGCTGAGATATCGAAACTCAAAAATTTGGCCCGAAAAAAAAACCACAGTGGTACCCCTTACGTTTTTTTTTTTTTTGGGTGAAAAATTAAGTTTCTCCAATCTTCCCAAAACTCTGGATTCTGATAGAGGGCCATGAGACTTAGACCTGAGTGCAAAAATGGAGGCTTTAGCCCCTTCCAGAGCTGAGATATCGAAACTCAAAAATTCGGCCCGAAAAAAAAACGACAGTGGTACCCCTTACGTTTTTTTTGGGGGGGCGAAAAATTAAGTTTCTCCAATCTTCCCAAAACTCTGGATTCTGATAGAGGGCCATGAGACTTAGACCTGAGTGCAAAAATGGAGGCTCTAGCCCCTTCCAGAGATGAGATATCAAAACTCAAAAATTCGGCCCGAAAAAAAAAACGACAGTGGTACCCCTTACGTTTTTTTTGGGGGGCGAAAAATTAAGTTTCTCCAATCTTCCCAAAACTCTGGATTCTGATAGAGGGCCATGAGACTTAGATCTGAGTGCAAAAATGGAGGCTCTAGCCCCTTCCAGAGCTGAGATATCGAAACTCAAAAATTCGGCCCGAAAAAAAAAACGACAGTGGTACCCCTTACGTTTTGTTTTTTTTTTGGGCGAAAAATTAAGTTTCTCCAATCTTCCCAAAACTCTGGATTCTGATAGAGGGCCATGAGACTTAGACCTGAGTGCAAAAATGGAGGCTCTAGCCCCTTCCAGAGCTGAGATATCGAAACTCAAAAATTCGGCCCGAAAAAAAAAACCGACAGTGGTACGTACCCCTTACGTTTTTTTTTTTTGGGCGAAAAATTAAGTTTCTCCAATCTTCCCAAAACTCTGGATTCTGATAGAGGACCATGAGACTTAGACCTGAGTGCAAAAATGGAGGCTCTAGCCCCTTCCAGAGCTGAGATATCGAAACTCAAAAATTCGGCCCGAAAAAAAAAACGACAGTGGTACCCCTTACGTTTTTTTTTTTTGGGCGAAAAATTAA
Organism: Pimephales promelas; assembly: GCF_988280905.1. Lineage (NCBI taxonomy): Eukaryota > Metazoa > Chordata > Actinopteri > Cypriniformes > Leuciscidae > Pimephales > Pimephales promelas. The sequence goes on from NC_142769.1 coordinate 39,377,674, forward strand.
GTTTCTCCAATCTTCCCAAAACTCTGGATTCTGATAGAGGGCCATGAGACTTAGACCTGAGTGCAAAAATGGAGGCTCTAGCCCCTTCCAGAGCTGAGATATCGAAACTCAAAAATTCGGCCCGAAAAAAAAACGACAGTGGTACCCCTTACGTTTTTTTTTTCGGCGAAAAATTAAGTTTCTCCAATCTTCCCAAAACTCTGGATTCTGATAGAAGGCCATGAGACTTAGACCTGAGTGCAAAAATGGAGGCTCTAGCCCCTTCCAGAGCTGAGATATCGAAACTCAAAAATTCGGCCCGAAAAAAAACGACAGTGGTACCCCTTACGTTTTTTTTTTTTTTTGGCCGAAAAATTAAGTTTCTCCAATCTTCCCAAAACTCTGGATTCTGATAGAAGGCCATGAGACTTAGACCTGAGTGCAAAAATGGAGGCTCTAGCCCCTTCCAGAGCTAAGATATCGAAACTCAAAAATTCAGCCCGAAAAAAAAAACGACAGTGGTACCCCTTACGTTTTTTTTTTTGGGCGAAAAATTAAGTTTCTCCAATCTTCCCAAAACTCTGGATTCTGATAGAGGGCCATGAGACTTAGACCTGAGTGCAAAAATGGAGGCTTTAGCCCCTTCCAGAGCTGAGATATCGAAACTCAAATATTCGGCCCGAAAAAAAAACGACAGTGGTACCCCTTACGTTTTTTTGGGGGGGGCGAAAAATTAAGTTTCTCCAATCTTCCCAAAACTCTGGATTCTGATAGAGGGCCATGAGACTTAGATCTGAGTGCAAAAATGGAGGCTCTAGCCCCTTCCAGAGCTGAGATATCGAAACTCAAAAATTCGGCCCGAAAAAAAAAACGACAGTGGTACCCCTTACGTTTTTTTTTTTTTTTCGGCGAAAAATTAAGTTTCTCCAATCTTCCCAAAACTATGGATTCTGATAGAGGGCCATGAGACTTAGACCTGAGTGCAAAAATGGAGGCTCTAGCCCCTTCCAGAGCTGAGATATCGAAACTCAAAAATTCGGCCCGAAAAAAAAAACCAACAGTGGTACGTACCCCTTACGTTTTTTTTTTTTGGGCGAAAAATTAAGTTTCTCCAATCTTCCCAAAACTCTGGATTCTGATAGAGGACCATGAGACTTAGACCTGAGTGCAAAAATGGAGGCTCTAGCCCCTTCCAGAGCTGAGATATCGAAACTCAAAAATTCGGCCCGAAAAAAAAAACGACAGTGGTACCCCTTACGTTTTGTTTTTTTTTGGGCGAAAAATTAAGTTTCTCCAATCTTCCCAAAACTCTGGATTCTGATAGAGGGCCATGAGACTTAGACCTGAGTGCAAAAATGGGGGCTCTAGCCCCTTCCAGAGCTGAGATATCGAAACTCAAAAATTCGGCCCGAAAAAAAAACGACAGTGGTACCCCTTACGTTTTTTTTTTTCGGCGAAAAATTAAGTTTCTCCAATCTTCCCAAAACTCTGGATTCTGATAGAGGGCCATGAGACTTAGACCTGAGTGCAAAAATGGAGGCTCTAGCCCCTTCTAGAGCTGAGATATCGAAACTCAAAAATTCGGCCCGAAAAAAAAAACGACAGTGGTACCCCTTACGGTTTTTTTTTTTGGGCGAAAAATTAAGTTTCTCCAATCTTCCCAAAACTCTGGATTCTGATAGAGGGCCATGAGACTTAGACCTGAGTGCAAAAATGGAGGCTCTAGCCCCTTCCAGAGCTGAGATATCGAAACTCAAAAATTTGGCCCGAAAAAAAAACCACAGTGGTACCCCTTACGTTTTTTTTTTTTTTTGGGTGAAAAATTAAGTTTCTCCAATCTTCCCAAAACTCTGGATTCTGATAGAGGGCCATGAGACTTAGACCTGAGTGCAAAAATGGAGGCTTTAGCCCCTTCCAGAGCTGAGATATCGAAACTCAAAAATTCGGCCCGAAAAAAAAACGACAGTGGTACCCCTTACGTTTTTTTTGGGGGGGCGAAAAATTAAGTTTCTCCAATCTTCCCAAAACTCTGGATTCTGATAGAGGGCCATGAGACTTAGACCTGAGTGCAAAAATGGAGGCTCTAGCCCCTTCCAGAGATGAGATATCAAAACTCAAAAATTCGGCCCGAAAAAAAAAACGACAGTGGTACCCCTTACGTTTTTTTTGGGGGGCGAAAAATTAAGTTTCTCCAATCTTCCCAAAACTCTGGATTCTGATAGAGGGCCATGAGACTTAGATCTGAGTGCAAAAATGGAGGCTCTAGCCCCTTCCAGAGCTGAGATATCGAAACTCAAAAATTCGGCCCGAAAAAAAAAAACGACAGTGGTACCCCTTACGTTTTGTTTTTTTTTTGGGCGAAAAATTAAGTTTCTCCAATCTTCCCAAAACTCTGGATTCTGATAGAGGGCCATGAGACTTAGACCTGAGTGCAAAAATGGAGGCTCTAGCCCCTTCCAGAGCTGAGATATCGAAACTCAAAAATTCGGCCCGAAAAAAAAAACCGACAGTGGTACGTACCCCTTACGTTTTTTTTTTTTGGGCGAAAAATTAAGTTTCTCCAATCTTCCCAAAACTCTGGATTCTGATAGAGGACCATGAGACTTAGACCTGAGTGCAAAAATGGAGGCTCTAGCCCCTTCCAGAGCTGAGATATCGAAACTCAAAAATTCGGCCCGAAAAAAAAAACGACAGTGGTACCCCTTACGTTTTTTTTTTTTGGGCGAAAAATTAAGTTTCTCCAATCTTCCCAAAACTCTGGATTCTGATAGAGGGCCATGAGACTTAGACCTGAGTGCAAAAATGGAGGCTCTAGCCCCTTCCAGAGCTGAGATATCGAAACTCAAAAATTCGGCCCGAAAAAAAAACGACAGTGGTACCCCTTACGTTTTTTTTTTCGGCGAAAAATTAAGTTTCTCCAATCTTCCCAAAACTCTGGATTCTGATAGAGGGCCATGAGACTTAGACCTGAGTGCAAAAATGGAGGCTCTAGCCCCTTCTAGAGCTGAGATATCGAAACTCAAAAATTCGGCCCGAAAAAAAAAACGACAGTGGTACCCCTTACGGTTTTTTTTTTTGGGCGAAAAATTAAGTTTCTCCAATCTTCCCAAAACTCTGGATTCTGATAGAGGGCCATGAGACTTAGACCTGAGTGCAAAAATGGAGGCTCTAGCCCCTTCCAGAGCTGAGATATCGAAACTCAAAAATTTGGCCCGAAAAAAAAAACCACAGTGGTACCCCTTACGTTTTTTTTTTTTTTTGGGTGAAAAATTAAGTTTCTCCAATCTTCCCAAAACTCTGGATTCTGATAGAGGGCCATGAGACTTAGACCTGAGTGCAAAAATGGAGGCTCTAGCCCCTTCCAGAGCTGAGATATCGAAACTCAAAAATTCAGCCCGAAAAAAAAAAACGACAGTTGTACCCCTTACGTTTTTTTTTTTTGGGCGAAAAATTAAGTTTCTCCAATCTTCCCAAAACTCTGGATTCTGATAGAGGGCCATGAGACTTAGACCTGAGTGCAAAAATGGAGGCTCTAGCCCCTTCCAGAGCTGAGATATCGAAACTCAAAAATTCGGCCCAAAAAAAAAAGGACAGTGGTACCCCTTACGTTTTTTTTTTGGGGGCGAAAAATTAAGTTTCTCCAATCTTCCCAAAACTCTGGATTCTGATAGAGGGCCATGAGACTTAGACCTGAGTGCAAAAATGGAGGCTCTAGCCCCTTCCAGAGCTGAGATATCGAAACTCAAAAATTCGGCCCGAAAAAAAAAACGACAGTGGTACCCCTTACGTTTTTTTTTTTTGGGGGCGAAAATTTAAGATTCTCCAATCTTCCCAAAACTCTGGATTCTGATAGAGGGCCATGAGACTTAGACCTGAGTGCAAAAATGGAGGCTCTAGCCCCTTCCAAAGCTGAGATATCGAAACTCAAAAATTCGTCCCGAAAAAAAAACGACAGTGGTACCCCTTACGTTTTTTTTGGGGGGGGCGAAAAATTAAGTTTCTCCAATCTTCCCAAAACTCTGGATTCTGATAGAGGGCCATGAGACTTAGACCTGAGTGCAAAAATGGAGGCTCTAGCCCCTTCCAGAGCTGAGATATCGAAACTCAAAAATTTGGCCCGAAAAAAAAACCACAGTGGTACCCCTTACGTTTTTTTTTTTTTTTGGGTGAAAAATTAAGTTTCTCCAATCTTCCCAAAACTCTGGATTCTGATAGAGGGCCATGAGACTTAGACCTGAGTGCAAAAATGGAGGCTCTAGACCCTTCCAGAGCTGAGATATCGAAACTCAAAAATTCGGCCCGAAAAAAAAACGACAGTGGTACCCCTTACGGTTTTTTTTTTTTTTGGGGGGAAAAATTAAGTTTTTCCAATCTTCCCAAAACTCTGGATTCTAATAGAAGGCCATGAGACTTAGACCTGAGTGCAAAAATGGAGGCTCTAGCCCCTTCCAGAGCTGAGATATCGAAACTCAAAAATTCAGCCCGAAAAAAAAAACGACAGTGGTACCCCTTACGTTTTTTTTTTTGGGCGAAAAATTAAGTTTCTCCAATCTTCCCAAAACTCTGGATTCTGATAGAGGGCCATGAGACTTAGACCTGAGTGCAAAAATGGAGGCTCTAGCCCCTTCCAGAGCTGAGATATCGAAACTCAAAAATTCGGCCCGAAAAAAAAATGACAGTGGTACCCCTTACGTTTTTTTTGGGGGGCGAAAAATTAAGTTTCTCCAATCTTCCCAAATTTCTGGATTCTGATAGAGGGCCATGAGACTTAGACCTGAGTGCAAAAATGGAGGCTCTAGCCCCTTCCAGAGCTGAGATATCGAAACTCAAAAATTCGGCCCGAAAAAAAAACGACAGTGGTACCCCTTACGTTTTTTTTTTTTTGGGGCGAAAATTCAAGTTTCTCCAATCTTCCCAAAACTCTGGATTCTGATAGAGGGCCATGAGACTTAGACCTGAGTGCAAAAATGGAGGCTCTAGCCCCTTCCAAAGCTGAGATATCGAAACTCAAAAATTCGGCCCGAAAAAAAAACGACAGTGGTACCCCTTACGTTTTTTTTTGGGGGGCGAAAAATTAAGTTTCTCCAATCTTCCCAAAACTCTGGATTCTGATAGAGGGCCATGAGACTTAGACCTGAGTGCAAAAATGGAGGCTTTAGCCCCTTCCAGAGCTGAGATATCGAAACTCAAAAATTCGGCCCGAAAAAAAAAACGACAGTGGTACCCCTTACGTTTTTTTTGGGGGGGCGAAAAATTAAGTTTCTCCAATCTTCCCAAAACTCTGGATTCTGATAGAGGGCCATGAGACTTAGACCTGAGTGCAAAAATGGAGGCTCTAGCCCCTTCCAGAGCTGAGATATCGAAACTCAAAAATTCGGCCCGAAAAAAAAACGACAGTGGTACCCCTTACGTTTTTTTTTTTTGGGCGAAAAATTAAGTTTCTCCAATCTTCCCAAAACTCTGGATTCTGATAGAGGGCCATGAGACTTAGACCTGAGTGCAAAAATGGAGGCTCTAGCCCCTTCCAGAGCTGAGATATCGAAACTCAAAAATTCGGCCCGAAAAAAAACGACAGTGGTACCCCTTACGTTTTTTTTTTTGGGCGAAAAATTAAGTTTCTCCAATCTTCCCAAAACTCTGGATTCTGATAGAGGGCCATGAGACTTAGACCTGAGTGCAAAAATGGAGGCTCTAGCCCCTTCCAGAGCTGAGATATCGAAACTCAAAAATTCGGCCCGAAAAAAAAAACGACAGTGGTACCCCTTACGTTTTTTTTTTTTTTGGGCGAAAAATTAAGTTTCTCCAATCTTCCCAAAACTCTGGATTCTGATAGAGGGCCATGAGACTTAGACCTGAGTGCAAAAATGGAGGCTCTAGCCCCTTCCAGAGCTGAGATATCGAAACTCAAAAATTCGGCCCGAAAAAAAAAAACGACAGTGGTACCCCTTACGTTTTGTTTTTTTTTTGGGCGAAAAATTAAGTTTCTCCAATCTTCCCAAAACTCTGGATTCTGATAGAGGGCCATGAGACTTAGACCTGAGTGCAAAAATGGAGGCTCTAGCCCCTTCCAGAGCTGAGATATCGAAACTCAAAAATTTGGCCCGAAAAAAAAAACCACAGTGGTACCCCTTACGTTTTTGTTTTTTTTTTTTCGGGTGAAAAATTAAGTTTCTCCAATCTTCCCAAAACTCTGGATTCTGATAGAGGGCCATGAGACTTAGACCTGAGTGCAAAAATGGAGGCTCTAGCCCCTTTCAGAGCTGAGATATCGAAACTCAAAAATTCGGCCCGAAAAAAAAACGACAGTGGTACCCCTTACGTTTTTTTTTTTTTTTGGGCGAAAAATTAAGTTTTTCCAATCTTCCCAAAACTCTGGATTCTGATAGAAGGCCATGAGACTTAGACCTGAGTGCAAAAATGGAGGCTCTAGCCCCTTCCAGAGCTGAGATATCGAAACTCAAAGATTCAGCCCGAAGAAAAAAAACGACAGTGGTACCCCTTACGTTTTTTTTTTTGGGCGAAAAATTAAGTTTCTCCAATCTTCCCAAAACTCTGGATTCTGATAGAGGGCCATGAGACTTAGACCTGAGTGCAAAAATGGAGGCTCTAGCCCCTTCCAGAGCTGAGATATCGAAACTCAAAAATTCGGCCCGAAAAAAAAAACGACAGTGGTACCCCTTACGTTTTTTTTTTTGGGGCGAAAAATTAAGTTTCTCCAATCTTCCCAAAACTCTGGATTCTGATAGAGGGCCATGAGACTTAGACCTGAGTGCAAAAATGGAGGCTCTAGCCCCTTCCAGAGCTGAGATATCGAAACTCAAAAATTCGGCCCGAAAAAAAAACGACAGTGGTACCCCTTACGTTTTTTTTTTTTGGGGCGAAAATTTAAGTTTCTCCAATCTTCCCAAAACTCTGGATTATGATAGAGGGTCATGAGACTTAGACCTGAGTGCAAAAATGGAGGCTCTAGCCCCTTCCAAAGCTGAGATATCGAAACTCAAAAATTCGGCCCGAAAAAAAAACGACAGTGGTACCCCTTACGTTTTTTTTGGGGGGGCGAAAAATTAAGTTTCTCCAATCTTCCCAAAACTCTGGATTCTGATAGAGGGCCATGAGACTTAGACCTGAGTGCAAAAATGGAGGCTCTAGCCCCTTCCAGAGCTGAGATATCGAAACTCAAAAATTCGGCCCGAAAAAAAAACGACAGTGGTACCCCTTACGTTTTTTTTTTTGGGCGAAAAATTAAGTTTCTCCAATCTTCCCAAAACTGTGGATTCTGATAGAGGGCCATGAGACTTAGACCTGAGTGCAAAAATGGAGGCTCTAGCCCCTTCCAGAGCTGAGATATCGAAACTCAAAAATTCGGCCCGAAAAAAAAAAACGACAGTGGTACCCCTTACGTTTTTTTTTTGGGGGGCGAAAAATTAAGTTTCTCCAATCTTCCCAAAACTCTGGATTCTGATAGAGGGCCATGAGACTTAGACCTGAGTGCAAAAATGGAGGCTCTAGCCCCTTCCAGAGCTGAGATATCGAAACTCAAAAATTCGGCCCGAAAAAAAAAACGACAGTGGTACCCCTTACGTTTTTTTTTTTTTTTTTGAGCGAAAAATTAAGTTTCTCCAATCTTCCCAAAACTCTGGATTCTGATAGAGGGCCATGAGACTTAGACCTGAGTGCAAAAATTGAGGCTCTAGCCCCTTCCAGAGCTGAGATATCGAAACTCAAAAATTCGGCCCGAAAAAAAAACCACAGTGGTACCCCTTACGTTTTTTTTTTTTTTTTGGGCGAAAAATTAAGTTTTTCCAATCTTCCCAAAACTCTGGATTCTGATAGAAGGCCATGAGACTTAGACCTGAGTGCAAAAATGGAGGCTCTAGCCCCTTCCAGAGCTGAGATATCGAAACTCAAAAATTCAGCCCGAAAAAAAAAACGACAGTGGTACCCCTTACGTTTTTTTTTTGGGCGAAAAATTAAGTTTCTCCAATCTTCCCAAAACTCTGGATTCTGATAGAGGGCCATGAGACTTAGACCTGAGTGCAAAAATGGAGGCTCTAGCCCCTTCCAGAGCTGAGATATCGAAACTCAAAAATTCGGCCCGAAAAAAAAAACGACAGTGGTACCCCTTACGTTTTTTTTTTTTTTTGGGCGAAAAAATAAGTTTTTCCAATCTTCCCAAAACTCTGGATTCTGATAGAAGGCCATGAGACTTAGACCTGAGTGCAAAAATGGAGGCTCTAGCCCCTTCCAGAGCTGAGATATCGAAACTCAAAAATTCAGCCCGAAAAAAAAAAACGACAGTGGTACCCCTTAAGTTTTTTTTTTGGGCAAAAAATTAAGTTTCTCCAATCTTCCCAAAACTCTGGATTCTGATAGAGGGCCATGAGACTTAGACCTGAGTGCAAAAATGGAGGCTCTAGCCCCTTCCAGAGCTGAGATATCGAAACTCAAAAATTCGGCCCGAAAAAAAAACGACAGTGGTACCCCTTACGTTTTTTTTTTGGGGCGAAAAATTAAGTTTCTCCAATCTTCCCAAAACTCTGGATTCTGATAGAGGGCCATGAGACTTAGACCTGAGTGCAAAAATGGAGGCTCTAGCCCCTTCCAGAGCTGAGATATCGAAACTCAAAAATTCGGCCCGAAAAAAAAACGACAGTGGTACCCCTTACGTTTTTTTTTTTTTGGGCGAAAATTTAAGTTTCTCCAATCTTCCCAAAACTCTGGATTCTGATAGAGGGCCATGAGACTTAGACCTGAGTGCAAAAATGGAGGCTCTAGCCCCTTCCAAAGCTGAGATATCGAAACTCAAAAATTCGGCCCGAAAAAAAAACGACAGTGGTACCCCTTACGTTTTTTTTTGGGGGGCGAAAAATTAAGTTTCTCCAATCTTCCCAAAACTCTGGATTCTGATAGAGGGCCATGAGACTTAGACCTGAGTGCAAAAATGGAGGCTTTAGCCCCTTCCAGAGCTGAGATATCGAAACTTAAAAATTCGGCCCGAAAAAAAAAACGACAGTGGTACCCCTTACGTTTTTTTTGGGGGGGCGAAAAATTAAGTTTCTCCAATCTTCCCAAAACTCTGGATTCTGATAGAGGGCCATGAGACTTAGACCTGAGTGCAAAAATGGAGGCTCTAGCCCCTTCCAGAGCTGAGATATCGAAACTCAAAAATTCGGCCCGAAAAAAAAACGACAGTGGTACCCCTTACGTTTTTTTTTTTTTGGGCGAAAAATTAAGTTTCTCCAATCTTCCCAAAACTCTGGATTCTGATAGAGGGCCATGAGACTTAGACCTGAGTGCAAAAATGGAGGCTCTAGCCCCTTCCAAAGCTGAGATATCGAAACTCAAAAATTCGGCCCAAAAAAAAAACGACAGTGGTACCCCTTACGTTTTTTTTTTTTGGGCGAAAAATTAAGTTTCTCCAATCTTCCCAAAACTCTGGATTCTTATAGAGGGCCATGAGACTTAGACCTGAGTGCAAAAATGGAGGCTCTAGCCCCTTCCAGAGCTGAGATATCGAAACTCAAAAATTCGGCCCGAAAAAAAAACGACAGTGGTACCCCTTACGTTTTTTTTTTTTTGGGCGAAAATTTAAGTTTCTCCAATCTTCCCAAAACTCTGGATTCTGATAGAGGGCCATGAGACTTAGACCTGAGTGCAAAAATGGAGGCTCTAGCCCCTTCCAAAGCTGAGATATCGAAACTCAAAAATTCGGATGTAATTCGTTGTTTTAGCGAACGTTTTGCTTAAACGAGGAGCTGGGGGACGCCGGAAAAATAGACGTTTTACTCATTTGGCTATTAAAACGTGACATTTTGACGTTTTTTTCGGCGTGGATCAAGGCAAATGAATCCTTTTCACCTTGAAAATAATACTTTTTTGCATTTTAATTAATAGAACATTTCTCAGTGATCGTCAATAAAACAAAATTCCATTTTTTCTCGATTTAATGAAAACCAATTGGTCGTTACGGCAGAGGCGATTGCGTGTAGAATAGGTCAAACTTGTAAGTTTCACGTTTGAGGGGGTTAACATCTACACGTTTTCCAAAGTGGACCAACGTGATTATTTCACGTCTTGTCGTGATACCGGGTTGCATATCCGGTAGAAAAATTTAAATTTTGCTGCGCATCGATGTAAGTTTATCATTTAAACACGTTTTTAAACATTGTGGTTTGGATACAAATTATTTCAAACTGCTCAGGCACAGTGAGCAGCGGGAGAGAATTCATTTTGTAAATACTGGTTTTGAGACCATGGTGAACTTGAGACGGTTTTGCACAGCGCACTTGAATCCGAATGCTGTCGCCATGTGTGTCAATAATGTTAATCAAACATCAGAAAGAAAGTAATTTAACGGTATTTGACTGAATTACTATTGCAAAATTAACAAGAATGAATGTTGAATTTATAGTGAAAAACCATGTAGGCTATAATGTATATTTGATTACTTTATATAATATAATATTATTCAGTGCTTAAAGTTTTTCATAAGTCGATTTATTGTGCCTTTGTTCTATTTTAATTTTTGACTCTTGTCATCAGTAAGCTTGAGATTATTTTCTTAAGCTACTATTATTTTTGGTGATATTGAAATTGGTCACAATAATTATGAAATTTTAGTCGCAATACATTTTGATATGATAAAAAAAAAATCGTGTTAAAAGTAACATAACTTAACTGTGAAGTATATCATAGATGGATAAAATGACTCATATAATAATATAACATTTAGCTCATGTAGTTGGTGACCTAAAGTGGTGGGGGGGCCCTGCAGTAACTCATAGCCCCGGGGCCCAGTGAGCTCTTAATACGACCCTGCCTGGGACAAATAGTTCCTGGTAATTGCGGTGGAAACGCGCGTGGCTTAATATACATTTCAGGGGTAATCATGCTCAAAATATTTGCATTAATAAAAATCTTGTACCGTCAATACAGTGTTTACTTCTGTTAATGTCTTCAATTGATCCCTGACCTTTTTGCTTTTTATGTCATGGAGTAAATATCATCATCACCATTGATTTGAATTTCAGTATTGATTAAGTTATCAGATAAAGGGAAAAGGAAGTGACCCCATTAGTTATCTCTAATGAGAAACCTTTCTTGTGATCCAGTTTCACTTACAACATGGGTCACTGTCATTAAATATTAAAAAAGCGCTATTCAAACAAAATCTAACATATTGAACTGAAGGCATTATCCTTTCATGCAAAGTATCTAATGAACAACTTCTAGAATGCTGTTAGGGCATACTTGGATAATAACTAAACAACATTTTTGAAAAACAAAGAAAGCCATAAATGAATAAGCAAGACTCCAAAGCAAAAATGAGAACATGGTGAGGATGTTTTTTTTTTTGTGTGTGTGCTATAAGGCAGATCTTTGAAGTGAATGCTGGTCAACACATCTGGCGTCTATTGAATAAAGCTGTTGTTTGTTGAATTGTCAGCAGTGTGCATGTGTGTGTGTGTGTGTGTGTGTGTGTGTGTGTGTGTGTGTCTTCATATCACTACTGTAAGTATTGGTGAAAACTTGAGGATGTGGTTACTTTACAGTGTAAAGTATTGTTGCTTCATAGTGTATTTACCGTGTATATATACAAACACAAAGGTCTGGGCATCAAGAATCAACACATCAAAAAGGGTGAACATCAGAGAGATCAGCTTTCTTTTCCCTTCACACAATATGACTGCAAACATCAAAGGGATATACTGTGGTTCCTAGGTGATGTAAAACAGACTTGCATGTGGTGAACAATTAAAATATTTAGCCATAATTTTAAAAATCATGTTCAAAACACATCCAGACACCCTCGAGACTAAGTGGCAAAGGAAGTCGTTAATGTCGTTAAGCAGAATGAGGCAGGATCGTAGGAAAGAATTAGAGCTGAGTGATTGATTTTCACATTATAGTTTATTACAAGGGTTTATAAAATTACCAAGTACATTTAAAAATCACTGTAACAAAAAAGAGGGAAACATTCATATTTGAACTAAGTGAAATGTGGATTTGTAAAAAGGAATAAAATATATGTACAGACAAACTCAACAATCAGAACATGTAGTCAAATGGCACTCAAAATAAACATACCTCGCAAGTGCTTCTGTTTATTAATATTAACTAAATGCAATGATAATAATGATAACCAAAAATTATAATTATTACAATAACATAAAAAAACCATATTAACATTTAAACAGTGTACAATATAGTATAACTGAAATCCGTATCATTCTAAATAGAACAGTATTTACCAACAGACTTTACTTATACTAGAACTCTATTCTGAAATATAACAAAAATAGCACTTAAAATAAGATTTATTACAATAATAATATTAATAGCAAGAATATTAGGATATTAGACAATGCAAATATGCTTTACCCATGGCTTTCTAATTGGTGATATTCCTTGTGCACTCACATTTGCTTAGAAATAGCAAAACTGTAGCTGAAGGTAGCGATCTACTCTCTGTTAGAAAAATGGTACACTGAAAGCAGCAGACATTATTTTAATTCATCCATTCATCAATTCTTTTAAAAAAAAGAAAAAAGATCAGTGGCATATTTTATCAAAGAAAAGTCCTTTGCGTGGCCTGTAGAGGAAGTGAAAGAAGAACCCGCACTGGGGAATCCTATTGCCTCTCACTCAACCGCTTTTAAAGTCCCTTCAGAGGCATCTCAAGAAAGCTCTCCTGATCGGTGGTTTATTGAGTTAATGACCGATGATTGTCCACTCCGTTCCACCATCATCTACTGTATGTTCAGTATAATTTCTTCATATATTGATGTGGAGCAGCAGAGGTCAGTTGGCACTCTGCTCCATCATATAAATAAAAAGCGACTCCCAAAGCAGCATATACGACAGTTTACGACAGACTTTTTTTCATAAATGTCTTCAGATATAAAAATTTGCAGCAGGAATGAGTCCCTCATTCCCCCTATAGCTTGTTTTGAGAGCCTGCACAGGTTCATTTTCTCTCATAATCTATGTCTAGTTATATCTCTCTCTTCATCTCTCGCCTCCTTTTCACGCTCTCTTAAAAAGAATATTATGAATTGTCACTTATGTACAGAGCATGTATAACAAGTACTGGGTTAGTCTGAAAGCTCCTTCTGTACTGCTAACACACCTGAGTAAATTACACAGTCATCCCATTCATTCTAGTTTACACTGCCTACTCTAACTGCTAATACCTTAACTGAATAACAACCTGTCCACGCACGCAAACAGGCACGCGCACACATTTGCACGAGAAAAACATGTTGTGTATTTACACACACACACACACACACATACTGTATATACATATAAATGAACTCACCATCCAGACACTTGCACACAAACAAAATACACTCATCTCAAACTATTTCAAGACTGATTCCTCCACAGCCGTCCTGCGCTGGTTAAAGCAGAACTGGCCATACCCTGTGAAATCTACATCGGCTTATGTGACTGTTCCTTTAACCCTCCGGATCTGTCTTCTTTTCTGAAACCTTCCTCTTGTGCTCTCCTGATGTAGCAATACGTTCAGTTAAATTTATATATTTTATGATATACTTCTTTACAAATGATAGACTATACATTTTTGGCAAACTTCAGGTGACAGCTCCAAGTATGAAGTCTGTTAGTTCTCAGCCTGTCACACGGTGGCGTCTAGCGTGTTTTTCGGCTTGGCCATGATCTGGTTCTGGTTGGAGTCGAGGCCGAAGAATTTTACGCGGAGGCCATCGGTGGGGTGTACCACGGGGACCGAAATCAAGCGTGGGAATGTCCGCGTGGCCAGCTCGAAGCGACTCCCTCCGGCCAGCTCCACGGCCAGGAGTTTGAGGAAAAGAGTGGCCAGCTGCTTGCCGAGGCAGGAGCGAACGCCGCCGCCGAAGGGCAGGTAGTGGAAGCGGCCCTCGCGATCCTCACTACGCTCTGGGCTGAACCGGTCTGGGTCAAAGGCCTCCACGTCCTTGAACACAGCTGAGGTGTCGTGGGTGTCGCGGATGCTGTACATGACGCTCCAACCTTTAGGTACCTGTACACCCTGAGAGACGGACAAAAAACGAGGTTAGAAGAAGTGTTATGACTATTCAAAATAAAAATAAATGTATAAAACTTACTAAAACTGAAATAAATAGAAATTTAAGATATTTAGAAATATTTCAAAAAATAATAAAAATGACAGTCACAAAACCAAATGACTGATAAACTTCAAATAAAACACGTAAAATAAATAAAAAGTCATTAAATAAATTCAAAAAATAAAAGTCATTTTAAAATAATAATAAATACTATTGCTGTCAAACCGACAAATCGTGATTAATTGCATCTAACATAAAAGTTTGTGAATACATAATATGTGTGAGAATATATATATATATACACAAACTTTTGTTGGATGCGATTAATCGTTTTGACAGCACTAAAACATAACATTATAGTATGTAAATAAACTAAAATAATGGTTAGAATGATAAAAATAGAATAGATTAACTTCAATACATGTCACAAACATTGTTCACACACAAAAAAAATGTTTTTTGACATCATTTACAAAACCTGTATGACTTTCTTCTCTGATATTTTAAAGAACGCAGTGGTCCAAACAACACTCGACTTTCATTGCATGGCCACAAACCACTGAGACATTTTTCAAAGCATCTTTTTTTGTTTGTTTCCCACAGAAGAAAGTAAGCCATACATGTTAGGAAAGACATAAGGATAAGTAAACTCTTGTGGGAAAGTAGCTGCAAATCCACAACAACTCACGTCGAGCTCAAAGGTCTGCGTGGCAATGCGATAACCTCCGGACACGGGGGCGAAGAGACGCAGGACCTCTTTGATCACGCAGTCCAGGTACTTGAGGCTAAAGATGCTGTCCAAGCGTAGTTCACCCTGGCATAGACAGCCGTCGTGCAGCAGCCCGCAACTCCTCAGCTCCTCACGCAACTTCTCCAGCACTGGAGGGTGTTTCAACAGTTGCATGATGAGAGATGTGCTGGCGCTGGCTGTTGTGGCAAAAGCAGCGAAGATCAGCTCAATTGTGGCCTCCTGAGGGAGGAAGAGAAAAGTTGATGCAACAACTAAATGACACTGATATATGGAAGCTATAGTCAAAGATATTTAACACTTCTGGCACATTTACATAGTTATTGATGATTTGTGTTTGATTGCTGTTGAAAAACTTTGCAGAAACTTGTGTCTGTCATATTTAATTGGTTAAATGTCTTCAATGATACTATTTGGGGTCAGCAGGATTTTTATGCTTTTTAAAATTAGCTTTACGCTCACTATGGCTGCCTTTATTTGATTGAAAAAACTGTAATATTGTGAAATATTATAAGCTGGAGTTTTTCAGAAGAATTACTATGATTTTTTGCTCAAGAAGATGAAATATTTTTGTGCAAACGGTAAATGTTCAGGGTTCTTTAATGATTAAAAAAGTTGTAAAACTTTAGATTAGGGAACACTATTCATTATTAACCAGTTGTTTAGCATGCATATTACTAGCATATTTACTGTTTATTAAAACGTATAAAGCGCATATAAATGCCTTATTCTGCATGACCATATTCTAGATCCCTTAACTCTACCCCATATAGCCACTGCAACAATTAAGTTACTTACTATCAATACATTTAGTGAGGTAAAACTCCTAATTAATAGTAAATATGTGTTCCCTAATCTAAAGTGTTCCACCGCAGTCTGACTTTTTCTAAATTCTTAGGACGGAGCTTCTTTATTTCTTTTCTTTCATTCTTTCTTCTTTTTTCTTTGAGGTTTGGCAGCCATCTTACACAGGTTTCTTTTTTTTCTCTCTCTCTCTCTCCCTACCTCCCTTTTTAACTGCTTGCCAGTGAGTTGGTGTTGACAGGCCTGGGAGCCACTCCTGCCGCCACTGTCTGAGGAGACTACACATGTACCTTAGAGAAGAAAAAAGCTAAAACCTCTGAGCTGAGTGGAATAACCAGGCAACAATAACCTACAGGAAAGCATTTATCGACTATTATCTGTATCATTAAATGTCTGTCATCCCGGTTTGGGCATGACACAAGAGAACTGAGCAGGAGAGAGACGAGAAATAAAGAGAACAGTCAGTGGGTAAAGTGTGCTGTCAGAGAGTCCCTGTTAGCCTCTCAAAATCAAATCCATTTTTGCTTTAATATGTAATCAAGTAATCACAAGTTGACCTCACACTGAAAACAAAATCATCTGATGAAAAGAAAATGATCCGTAGAAAGAGACTGGAAGGACGACTGTGTGGTGAATTCCATGAACAGTTTTATGGATAAGGAAATGTAAAGCACATGCCATCTCAAATTGTCTTGAAATGTGTCTTTGGTTGGTGATATAATACCTCTGTTTTACTGTAGTGAGACGGCACATCGTGTCAATGAAGTCCACTATTATGCAGACTAGGCGGCTACTCAATTTTTAACAGGCTCCAGCATCTAATGAGTTGCATTGCTTTCTACTGCCTACAGGCAGCTGAGCTACCTTCTGAGAAAGCATTCTAACAGAAGGACTTAAAACACCCTACATGCACTACAACCATCTTAACACTCCCTCTCGCATGACACAAATAGTGTTCAGTAGGCAAAGTACACAAGAGGAGCTCAAATTTGATTCCCATGGAACTTGACATTAGTATGTTGCCACATTGATGACATGAAGCAGAAACAACACCAACAGTCTGATGAGACAATTCATGAAAAGGTTTCAGTATCATATAGCTATATGTTTATAATCATTAACATTTTTACTGATCAGTGAAGTTTTATTCACTATGTTTGTTTTAAATATCATGATTTTTAATGATTTCTGTTTAGGAACAGCCTTCACAAAGGAAAGTGTGCATATGAGACCTTGAAATTATTTTTTGGAACAAAGCTGTGGCTATGTTTCCATCCAAATTTGTGAATTAAACTAAATCATCCATGCGAGTTATTTGTTGTGCATCGAGGGATTTATTTGGTAAATGTGTTTCCTGTAGTTTATGCGCAAAAAAAATGTATCTACCTCAATTTCATGTTTTGTATTTCTGCGCATTTTGCCGATATTTACGCAATATCCCAAAATGCACATAAAAATATGAAGCATAGCTAATGGTGCTACTCTCACCTTCAGCTCCTGCATAGTAAGCTCTGTGTTGTTCTCCTTGGCGCTTTCTAGAAGCACATCAAGAGCATCAGTGTAATCTTTCCCCTGTGTGTGGAGTGGTTTCTCTCGGATGGCTTTTTCTATGCTTTTCTGGAGTGAGTCTCTTGCGCGAATACCCTGCAAACACACAAAACAAGTTCATTAATTGAAGTTTATTAGTAAACTTCTCTGTGTACCTAATACACAGAGACAATCTAATCCATTCCTCTGTTTTTAGACAATACATATTGACATTTTACCTTCCTATAACCACTGAACGGCAGGTCGATGGGAAGGCTAAAAACGTTCTCCACAAAATCTTGGAAAGTGTGGAAAAGACTGCGCATCTCCTCTTCAGAGACGCGGAAACCCAGGAGCACACGCACCGCCATGTGGAAGGAGAGCCGCTGGGACTCACGGTACACGTTGATGGGCTCAGGATTGGAGCTCCACACCCGCAGGTTTTCCTGAATGACCAGCTGGATCTTGGGCAAGTAGCTCTCCAGAGCCTCATGACTGAAGACTTTAGCAAAGATCTGGGAAACACAAGTGAAAGTGAGGTCAGTCTGCTGTTTTGCAAAATGTGCTAGAGAACAAATATGACATCATAAATTGCTGTTGGTTGCAACATGACATCATGACTTTTGCATAAACATTCACGCCACTTTCAAGTCAAGTGGCATCTTATCTATACGCATTTTGAGCGATCCGCGTGTATGCGTATGTCTACGCCGTTAAATGTCCGAGTGATTCCGCATGTATGTTCACACCGTTAAATGTCCGAGCGAAACAAAGTAAAATGTAGATCTACATCTGGGGAGCGATATTTTTTTCCTAGGATGGTAGGGGAAGACTCATAAATGTTATTAACCCCAGTGACGGGAAGGTTTAGGAACGGGGTTGTTGGGGTAGGTCAAAAATGTATATATACAGTAATGAAACATTAAGTCAACGGCGTTCATAAACACACTGAAAACCGATTATGCGTGTTGATAGCACGCCAAAAATGGAAATACAAATTGGCGTGTCATACATACGCCATTTCATGAGATCAGTCTGTTGGTTTAATACAATTATTTAGCTCAAAACTGGATCTGATCTTCATAAGAAGGATGTATTTTACCAAAGACCCAAGAGAGCAATGGAAGGGATCGGCTTCCAAAAACATGCAGGTTTATGAACCTGTCTAGATATGTGACGCTATCTGACGGCAGACGTACTGTTCCAAAAGCGCCAAACATTTTCTTTAGGAACCTGCATTTGCTGAACTACACTTCCCACAATGCAGCTGGCCCATGAATCACATCACCCGTCACAGAACAGCACATCTGTGCTCTACGGGCAAGAAATGTCATGAAAATATTATCCTGAAGCCACAGTCGGGACTTAAAGGCCAAGCTTATTTGTCTAATAGTATGAAGCATGAAACATTCTCATTAATTCTGAAGTCGTCACTATTTTTGACCTTCTCATACTGTTAACTGCCACTCACCTTTACCTCCACCGCTCTCTCAGAATATCTGTGAGAGTTTCCCTCTGCATCAGCAGTGATGGTGAAAGGAGAAGGTAAGATTTTCCTGGCTGCAGCAGTGCATTTTTAATGTGCTTCAGTTGTGCTGGTTTGTTTAGTGAAATAACATCCATGTTCCACGACTAACAATAGCACTTTTTATATGCCATCTCGTTCCAAATACCTTGTCTCCGCCCCGCTTTTTTTTTTTTCCAGTAGTAAAGGGAAGAGGGCGGAGACTTGTGTGTCCTCCTCCTGTCTCTCCTCACGTCTGACTTTCTGTTGCCAAGGCCTATTTCTTCGTGTCTACTTTCCGTGTTGTTCTTCTCTATCTCTAACAATTAGCTGGCTGTTAGTATATCATTTAGTTATTAAAATCATATTTCATACCTATTTATACTTAGTCCTTCTCCCTGTATATAAAAACTCCAGCGATCTGTCCATGTTACTACATTACAAACATCTAATCTTTTTCTGGTACGTCACAGTGGTTCACGAGTGTGGAGGAAAAACAAACAATGTTTCTCTCTTAGCTACCAGTACTAACCATACACTAATATAGAAATATTACACCATATTTATACTGCTTATTGGTTTGGGAATTTTGAAGGTTACTACTTTCCTATTGCGAATCTTTGCATAGTAGACAGACGTCAGTCAAGCTCCACTAATGCCAGTCCCCATTATACAGGATTTAGAACACTACTGGAAAAAAAACAGCCGCCTGTCTTCATTACAAAACGTGACTTCTTGTACTGCACTTTCCACACACACACACACACACACACATACTTCCACACGGCCTTTTAAAACTCCCCCACCCTAATAATTTCCATATGTCTTAAATTATATGAAACTGCTCAAAGCTGCTGGTTTGACCAGAATGTAAAGACCTCTTTATTCTCTCCCCCAAACCATTCACTTTCTTTACACTTCTCTCTGCTTTTCCAATCTCTCTCTCTCTCTCTTTCTCTCCCCTGCTGACTAAAACAAAATCTCTCATTCACAGGGAGAGCACTTTGGTGTAGGCAGGTGAGTGTAGAATTAAGATCCTGTGCCCTCTACTGGCCAACCTAATAAATTCTACCAAATTCCTACCAAAACCAGTTAGGTTTGTTAGGTCTACTGCTCTCTGGCCACTTTTTGAGGTCTGATTTGTTTGTATCTAATATTAATCAGTGAACTGTTGTGCATGTTGTTAGTGACACAAAGCCAGTTTAAGATTAAACTCAACTTTTCATATTCTATGTAATTGTCACTAGCTACATCCAGAGCTCTTGAGGCCATTTGGTTCCAATGCTTGCACTCGGCAACTCTCTAATACGTGTAAATGTATACCAATAGTCTTCAAATGGGCAGATCGGAATGTCCCAGAGGGCTTAGGGGCGGAACTTGTTGATGAAAGTACTACCCATCCAGTCAAAAATATGGAATTCTGTACATCTCCAGAGAGGTTGAAAAACAAACGAAAATACACTTATGACATTAGTGTGCAAAGCGGGACATTGGAACCTGGTTGAAGGGGTCCATAAGGCGGTCTTTGTCCGTCTGAAGCAGGCTGACTAATTAGCAGTCATTAGGGAGTTTGCATGAGGCCCGGGACCTGGAGGATTAACCAGACTGATTACACCCCGCTGACCCTTCAATGGAACAGGTGTGTGGGGTGAAACTCAAGCCTCCAAGTGACTGAAGAGGACCATGGTCTACAAAAAAGCTATTTTGTCCCAGAACAATGGGTTGGATTTGAGGAGAAGCTAGTTATGAGCGTAATCCTCCATGTGGTCATTGTGAGCAGACTGTTATGCGTAACAGAGGAGCGAGGCATTGTGGGTATCTATCTCCAAATCTAGACCTATGGATGGCAGACCATTTCCATTCGACCTTCTATCTTGTTTCTTTCACTCCATCTTTCGTTCTAACTCTCTGTTTTGTCCATTCACTAATTCAAAACATTTTTCATTGGCAAGGCAGGGAAATGGAGCACACAAAAAACATCCATTAGCAGATAAGGATAGTTCCCACACATAATAAAACTACATTTGAGTAGTAAACAACTGGATATGGACCTTTCTCCTTTTGCGGTGGATGTCTCCTATAGAGTTGGCCAGACTGTTGGGACCCAGTAGGGTGCTGGTGCTTTGGGGCCAGTCCACGGTGACCAGGCTGTGCTCTCCCATCAGAACTTTACGCACATTCTCTGCCCCCGTCACCCGGATCAGCGGCCGCCCGAGCAGGTGGGTCTTGAATACGTTCCCATACTTCTGCCTCCTTGATGCATGGAAACCTGCACCCTGAAAAAGAGAAGCAGAAAAGAAGAAAATACATTAGTTGCAGATACTCAGAGGCATTTAAGAGTGGAGCAGACAGAATGTTTGAATGCAAAAATGTTGTTTACTGTTAAAATTGTGTTATATTAGAGTGTTTTATATGCTAAATGGACCTAAATGGACATTTATACCCAAAACATTGATGCTGCGCTTTTTTCTGCCAAACACAGCTGTCAGTTTTCTACGATAAACAGAAAAGCAGTTTTACCTTTGTAGTTCCAATTGAATAATTAACCTTTAGCCTAGCAGTAACACTTTAAATTGAACACAACACTGTAGGCTTAGAGATTTCTGTCTGAATATTACAGATGTAATGAGGTGTTAGGGCTAATAGGTATTTGGAATGAAGGGTGTTAGTCTTGTGGGATTAGCCCTCTTGTTTGTTTTGTATTGTAGGGGCATATGGGTCCCATTCACAACATTCTTTATGCAGTAAGGTTAGCTTTTGCTAAGAAGGGGCTCAAGCTTAGCCTTTAGGATCAGAGCCTTTGCTAAGAGAAATGATCTAATGAGTATATGAGCGCAGCCATTAGCTCTGAGAAGTTGGCGTGTCTGAATGTGCTAATCAGCGAGGAATCCAGTACATATACTGCAAACTTACTTAAAATTTAAGAACAAGCAAAGTAATTACCCCAAAAACACCAACACACTTCAGGCTTTCTCAGGGCAAGACGCATAAACCTGAATAGTGTCTCATGCCCATGCTTTAAGTGTAGCCATTACATCTGCCTGACTGAAATGTTGCAACGTTAATGCTATATGTACATTTACATACAACATCAACATTATAGTGATTCAAGTTCATTCTAATTTATAGTCATTCAAGCACATTCAAGTTCAGTTCAGTAGTTAGTTACAAACATGATAAAAACTCTACACTTTTGGAGTGAGTCGCTCCCTATAACACACACAGTAATTGTCTCTAGCCCTCGAAACGTCTGCTGAGCACATAAAGACGGCCTGTAACCTCTCAGCCTCACACACACATACTGACCCCATGGCAGGAAGTGGCAGTAGAGCTGTTTGCTCCCCTTGCCACCCTCCCCCTCCCCTTACCAAATTTTGTGACCAGTTTCATCAAGCACACTCCAACACTCACACTCTTATTTTCAGGGATAAATTTAGCAGCATGCAAGGCTTTTTTCCTGTTTGGCTCTGAGAAACTACTCTGAATACACTTTACCTCAGCATGCTATGTGTGTTAATGCCTGTTCAGTCCAAATGTGAAAAGAATAGCCAACCAGGGTATTTAAACCAAAAAACACTAAAACAAACAACGCTATCTCACGACCAATTCGTACGAGTGATTAAAAGGTGGCTAATTTGTACGAATTCGTACGACCTAACACGATTTGTCTAAACCCACGTGATGGGTAGGTTTAGGGGCGGGGTCAGGGGTATGTCATTCGTACGAATTCATACGAATTGGGCAACTCGTAAAATATGTAGGATTTAGCAAAAATCTTACTAATTCGTATACGAGTGAGGTCGTACGAATTGTTTTGAATTAGCCACCTCGTAAAATTCGTATGAATTGCCGTGAGATTGGGTTGAAACAAACACCATGGGGTTCGTTTGCCCATTAAATCTTTAAGATATTAGGTTAAACTTATTTGGCTTGCTGTCCACTGGAGAGGGGCTCGATGAAGCAGCTTCAACTCAAGATCTGAGATACAAACTGCATATTTCCAGGAGGTTTTATACCCTCTTCAGAATATAATGGACAGAGAAGCTTATGTCACATTGACTTTCCCGCCATCTCCTGGTCTTAAATATAAGGGACAGGCCCTGTGCATTTTGCTGCTTTAACTCTGAGGGCAAACACTTCCCAACATCCTTCCTGTGTGCCGTCAGTCCAGTTACCAATCTCTTTTGAGATGGGCAAATAAGCGTTCCACCCCTTTTTGTGTATTTGTGGTCTGAGGCTGGATTTCTCGCCTCTATATATAAACAAATAAACAGATTAGTTCTTGAATGATGCCTTGGCCTTGAACTTTTTTTATAGCATATGCCGGCAAATAATAAAGAAAGTAAATGTACGTGCATCATCTAAAATGCATTACATTCTTTTTTTTTCCAAACATCTAATAACGCAAAAACGTCTGTCATCAAGTCATCCTAATTTCTGACAGCGGATGCTTTAGTTAAAGGGATACTCCACTTTTTTTGGAAACAGGCCCATTTTACCACTCCCCCAGAGTTAAACAGTTTAGTTTTACCGTTTCCGAATCCATTCAGCCGATTTTCTGATATTTAGAAGAATATCAGTAACCAGACAGTTTCTGGTCTCATTGACTTCCATAGTATATTTTTTTCCTACTATGGAAGTCAATGAGACCAGAAACCGTCTGGTTACTGATATTCTTCTAAATATCAGTAAATCGTCTGAATGGATTCGAAAATGGTAAAACCCAACTGTTTAACTCTGGGGGAGTGGTAAAATGAGCCTATTTCCAAAAAAAGTGGAGTATCCCTTTAACCATCTTGACTTATCTAGCTTGATCTCACTCAGATTGCACTTCCATATTCTCAAACTTAGCACATGACTGGCTGAGATCTCTGAAGACTTAGCAAATGTCTTATGAGCCACATGTGCCCCTAAAATCCTACAACAAATTATCAGCTTAAATAAATAGTGAGACTTTAAAATCAAACTAACAAGATATATGCGCATTAAGGTTAGACAAGGTCAGACAAAAGAGGATTAAGTCTCACTTTTTTAACAACTAAAGTTTAACCCGAGCTGGCTGAACATGTGGGAGAATATATGGCTGTAAATCCTGCAGTACTGGACAACTTAAACCATATTTCACACTTTCACACTTCTCTTTCTCAGTTTTCACAAACTTTTCCAGCAAATGACAGTTTTTGGGGTTTCATAGTTTTGGCAGGATTATATTATATCCAAAGCCTTTTTTGGTTCCTCATCAGGAAGAGGTGAGAGAATTCCAGATTCTAGAATCATAACCGACCAATCGGAACTTCAGAAAAGTCAGTAAGAAATGTTTTTAGATAGTTTTTCTAAAACAGCATGACCGGAGTTTCCCCCAGAGAAACTCTGACCATGGCCAAACAGACACATGGCATCCCGGGACCTCGCCAGGTGTTAGACAGGGGGCACAGGCATTGCGTGCACAGTGTGTGGGGTGAGAGAAATAGTCACAGCCAGGCAATACTTAAAGACACAGAGGATTTCACATATCAGGTGAGTGTGAGGGCAAGAGGTAATGCTGACATGAACAACCACATGCACACACACACATCCAAAAGCAATGCAGGGGAAGAGGGGGGAAAATAAATGTAGTATCTTTCACCACATGGTGAGAACTGAGTTTGTGTGATGATGGATGATTGTGTGTGTGTGTGTGTGTGCTCACCTCAGCAGTGGGACCTGTCAGTATGAGAGAAAGAAAGGAGCCGTTTTTAACCTGACAGACCCAGGACAAGGCCGTCTTTCACACATGCCCCAACATGAGGGCACTGGCTAACTCTCTCTCTCTATGTTGTTTTCTGTGTATAAACACATTTATGCACGAGCAAACTTGTAATTTCTATTACATTATGTTTGTTTATGGTCTTTGTTCTGTCATATTTCCCCTTCAGATGATTTCTATTTTGACGTCATGTGTAACCTGCGTGAACTTGGTGTGTTTGATCATTCTGGGAACAAGAACGTCCATTTTAAACACCACATGCTGTCATCCTCACCACTTTTTTCCACCTCTCCCGGAGTAGTGAAACCTTGCAATGTAAGGTCACACACTACATCACCAAAAACACATATACATTTCTCACATGTACATGTGTGTATTTACACATGTAGGGGCCAACGGTTCCCTCTTAAACAAGTGTACACAGAAGGGCAGCCAGACAGAATCCAGTCCTGACCTGTGTAGTACAAGTGCAAAGTACAAAAGACAAATAGAAGATGGGAAAATATCATGCTTTTCTAGCTTGGAAGTGAATGAAAGTGAGGTGTGCAAAAGAAAATGCGATTAGAATGGTTTAATGTTCACAGTCTACTTTTTAGAAAAGTGACTCGCCGGGCTGGAAATAGCAGAACAGGTCGTGAGGCAAAATGTGGAGACAAACGCGCTGGGCTTGGCCGTGCAGATGTCATTTGGCTAGAAGGTGAGAAATGTCCTCCCTCATTTCACAAGGCCACAGAAGCTCAGACGTGCAAAGAACGAAAATAAAACAAAAAACCCAAAAGGGTCACTGACGCACAAAACGTCCACACACCCTGGAAAAGCGATGAGGTAATAATCTGCAGCTTACTTGCACTGTCAAAAAACACGAATGCGGCCGGTGCGTCCGTCAGCTTCGGCACGCATGCGCGGTTACTAACCGCTTTGTTGTATGAGCTAATTTTCTTAAAAACCAAGTAAAATTGGCTGTCACTCAAATTAAAGCCTGTTTGTTTTGAGCGAAGGCAGATTGGGTTCGAGAACTCCGTTAGAGGGTGAGGTTAGATGATCTTCAGCGATAAGACCAAGAGCTTTCCACAGTCATTTGGACCGCGAAACACATGTCAAACGTCACTCGGGGCTCTTGGGAGGAGAACATCTGTGTCAGAAGCTTGTGCAGCTGCATAGTTTTTGTCACTTTTATCCTTGATGTATTTAAAGCCTTAAAACACGAACGAATTAGACAACAAACTGACAAAACGAATAACAGATCCTCGTATTTCAAAGCAGTTAAACAAATCCGAAGTGTTTACATGTGTGTTCAGTAATGTGATCTTCGACACCACACAAAACATGCCTGTTCTGTGCCTCTGGTGGTGAAAGGGTTAACTCGCCACGTTCAATAGTTTCTTTTATTTTGAAAAGAAATTTATCAGATATTTTACAAGGGGGCGCAATAAAGAGGACCGCTTTTTTCCACTGCCCCATTCCACACAGGACTAAAAATACAAATTTCTGTGTAAATTGGACACCAGTCGAGCCTCCCGCTACATAAATGTAGCCTTTGTGTGCCAGTGGAAATGTTATACAAATGACCCCTTTATTAAAATCACAAAAAACCCTTTTAATTATATTTATTGAGATCAGCTACGGTTGATCTAAACACAGGGGTGCTACGCGAGGGACCTGGGGGTGCAATTTCATATACAGCTTGAATAACCCCGATGTGTTTCTTCAGCGTACGGCCGCCATAAAGAAAGACGAGATGAAAAGAAAGATGGATGGAGCGGGGGGATTTGAAAAGTGTACAGCAAGTTTGGCTTGGCACATCGTTTAGCTCCGTGCTCTTTATTTCTATCACTCATTATTCTGACCCTTGTTCGTAGATCCTTCTGTATGTGTGTGTGTGTGGACGGGGGCTGCTGTGTTTATTAGTTCAGAGCGGCAGGTAACTGCATGGGGGGAGTTCTCCGTACGTCGACCCACAGTCTCAGCGTAAATAAAGATAATATGTCCATTTACTGAAATAGCCCGTTGGAATCTCTCTCAGGAAGTGTGCATTGGCCCGTCTCCATTGGGGTATAGACAGCGTTTCTGCAAAAAGAGGGCGGGAAGAGCGAGCAGAAGCAGTAGGACTTGAGGTCCCATCAGTCACCCTTGGGTGTACCCACCAAAGAGGGT
The DNA here is from genome assembly GCF_988280905.1 of Pimephales promelas. Classification (NCBI taxonomy): domain Eukaryota; kingdom Metazoa; phylum Chordata; class Actinopteri; order Cypriniformes; family Leuciscidae; genus Pimephales; species Pimephales promelas. The sequence goes on from NC_142769.1 coordinate 39,404,205, forward strand.
GTGCTTGGGGACACATGACCATGCATAAACGAGAGGAGATGTGGGAATTTTCTCGGGATATGGGGAACAGAGAGAAACGATCTAGCTTAATGCCGAACAAACGGCAAAGCCCAAGAGACAATTAAGCGCAAAGAACCTAAATGTGGCGAGCTGAGAGAATGGGCTCCCCTTTGACCTGGAAACACTTTGTGGAGAGAGATTATGGTTGTTCAGTGCAGTGTGAGCGCTCACCCCGGGGACCCCCTTTTCTTCTCTTTTCTATCCCCTACCTTCCTCCTCCTCCCACTACTGCTGCCAAGCCCCCTCCGCTTTCACCCCCCGTCCCCTGTTCCTAAAGACAAGAGGCTGTTTGAGGGGTTGGTGGTGCGTTCCAGAGGTGAAAAAGGGGCCACACCGCACTGGTGCCAGTCATGCCCGTTTCATGCTCGCTAATCCCGACAAGCCCCAGGAGAGAGCCAGAGAGCGAGAGAGAGGGGATGCTGGAAAACTGTTCCTAAATCCCTGAGGTCTGTATAGGCCATGCTCTGTGGAATTCTGATCAGAGCCCCAAGCCGTGTAGTCTTTGTCCAAGGGTGTGGGTGTGTTTTTGACCCCCTGGTGGGCGGCTTTATTGCCACCCAGACTGGAGTGATTTGGGTCAAGGTGGAGACGTGGGGTAGGGGTAAGGGTAAGGGAGGGTTGCCCACTGGGTGAACTGTGCAATATCAAGGAGTTATCGTTCTTAATGCAAACCAGTGCATGATTCATTAAGGAATTCATGAATTCCAGGTCATCATTATTATCTGAATGTTCAACTATAAGCTCGCTATAAACTCGCTAAATCAGCCTACAAAAAAAGTAATGGCCCTGGCATAGTGCTAGTTCATTTTATGCTCCATTTCAGCCCAAAACTTGGAGCACAGTTGAGAAGGGGACAAAGTAAGAAAGTTCTGACCAGATATTTTTTGTGGTCACCTGAAAAAAATCGTTCACAGACAAAATACAAAATCATTTCATAATTCGTAACAGACACACCGCAAGAGAACGCTAAAAAGTTAGATTCCTCCAAGTCCATAAATCTATGTCAATCACACATTTGACCCACTTATGGATTCAGCTGCTGCTTCGCGGAGTCTTGAGGCAACAGACAGAGATATTTGAACCAGAAAAAGGGGCTAATCAAAAAAGTTATTGTGGTGTCTTAGAAGTATTGCATGTTTTCAGAAGCACAACAAAGAGAGATATCAACGATTCGAATTGCACGTTTGCATGGCAGCTCTCAGTCCCCTCGCAGTCCGGCATGCCTTGAGCTGCAGAAATAACGAAGTTTGCCACAAATGGACCAGTCCAAATCCTATTGATTTTAAAGATATTTTACATTTTAAATATACCTCTGAGATGCAGTCAAGCCTGTATATTTTTCTAGAGAGCCTGCCAACTGCATGGAAATTCTCTTCTGGATTTCCAGCGAGTTTGGAGAATCTATTCCTGACCAGAGAATTTGATCTGTACACCACTCAGACCAGGACATTCCTCCCTATTGAATCTCAAAAAATCTCAGTGGGTTAAAGCAACCCACTCTAGCTACTGCAAGCCAATGTCCAGGAGCATCCCTGCGCACCATGGATTTAATATAGAAAGACACTTATTTGTGATTTTTACTTTATGTACTTTTTTTTTCTTTACAGCTTATGGTCGTGTAATAAACTACTTTTAAAAAACCACACACGCATATTATGGACACTGGGCTGATTTTTAGATACCCTGCATGTACAGTACGCGCACTATTATGACACAACGGCACGGCATCATTCACAACACACGGGCTCTTCAAGAGTCACCGGCGTGCGTAATTACACAGAAACTCAATGAAAGCGCGACACTACCTGCCCTCGCAATCAATCTCATCCCGTGCGCCAAGGAGAGTTTATGCGCGCTTTGACAAGCGGGGCTCAGTGGCTGTGTTCTCGCGCGCATCGGAAGCCAAGGACCACAATATTTCTGGAACTGAGCGCGGCTTTCTTGGCAGCTGCAAACAGGTTGTTCCACGTGGATTGACTACTGGCTGTATGAAACAAAAACTGACGGCTATCTAAAACAGACAGCTTATTAACACCATGGAAATATGGCACGGATTAAATTGCACACGTGGGAATAACTAACCTACAGGCTGTTCTCTTTTTAACGCGCAATATTACGCACGAGCACACACGTGCGAAAAGCATTAGTGGACGTTATCCTACTCTTTATGTGTCTTAAACGATCTATTTAACTACATGGAGACTATTAGGCCTGTGCACTGAACGCACGAACCCGCGGTGCTTGGCGCGCACCTCAGCAGTGTGCGTGCGACAAACTTGGAAAGACACTTGGAAAGGAGATGGAGCTCTTACCTGAAAGAACCAGTGGCATGTTTCTCCAATGATGGGGAACCCCATGGAGCCCTTGGGCATGGGCAGCTTGCAGCTCTTGTCCCGTGTTGCGGTCCATCTCAGCTGCCAGAGCTGCTGGGACACGGCCAGAAGAAGTGCCATGGACACTAAACACGCAGCCAGCGTCGCCAGCGCCGAGACCAGGTCAAAACTCTCGAAGAGCATGGCTGTGAACGTCCGGGGGCTGTTTTCAAAGACCTCTTTGGAGTGATGAGCACTACAGTGGTTAAGCCTTCTCAGGAGTAGGATATATGAGTGACTTACTGTTTTAGATATGATTTGCTGCTACAATTATTCTGAAAAGCAAAAAATAGCTGAGCAGATTCTCCCACCAAAAGGCAACGCAACAAAGTTCTGGAATGAATAAATTGAAGTGTTTAATTAACAGAATGCTGGATGTTACAAATCGATCTTAATTGTTTGTATATCATTTTAGAATTTGTAAATCGCTGTCCAATATTCTCGTGAATTTTAAATTAAAAATGTAAATTTGGAGTGAACTTGTCAAAATTGAGTTCCCAAACTCTTTTAATTACTTTTTGAATAATAATAATAATATTTCATTGGTTTTAGTTATTATAAAAAAAATATTTTACAGGAAAACTCGATATAATCTCTTTAAATGCACTCAATTTCAAGTAATGGTCATAAGGAAGACGCAGAAATAAATGAAATAAATAATCCTCCGAAGTTTGATGCCTATGAGCAGTAAAATCTTCAGATGACTGTAGTGCGTCTCGCTAGCCCTTTTCTGATGCGGTTTCACTCTCTACCTCTCTCTTGCGCTCTTGCTCTCTCTCTCTCATACAGTTTCTCAATGTGAGTTCGAGTCGCACAGCGAGCTTCCAATGTGTGTTTATATAGCGGAGGCAGTGAGGCGGCATTCGGCCAGGGTGCAAGCGGCTCCCCCCTTACCCCACCCCACCGAACTGAGGCGGGGTGAAAAGTGAACGGGCCGGGCGCTGGAGCGTGCGGGACCTGGAAGAGAGCCCAAAGAGAGAGAGAGAGAGAGAGAGAGAGAGGGGGGGGGGGGGAGGGAGAGAGAGAGAGACTTGCAATACTTCACATCTCATTCGATTGAGAAATGATCACCTGCCACTCGTGGATTATGCATATGGTATATCATTTGCGCTTAATGATGGGTCACACATTGATTACGCAGCGTCAATTTAAACCCTTGGTTCGAATAACCACATCACACAAAAAAAAGTTAAAACTTTAAAAATGTTACCTGATCTTATACCACACCATATGTTGGTTCAGTATCAGTTTGTATGATTTCTAACATGACTGTTCGAATGCGCTTCTGTAAATCACGATGTTAGTCCTTAGAATATTCATAAAGTGATTCATTGACTCATTCATTAGTTATTTGTTTTCTTTCTATCTATCTATAACTTTCAGGTGTCGAAGTTTTAAAAAGATTTTCTATTAAAAAAAAAAAATATGTGCGTTGCGTGCAACCATAATAGGCTAGCTGTCTTGTGGCGCCCACGTTTAACAATTAATACAAAAAATAAAAAACAATCATAATCATTAAAAAAAATCACATTGTTTAGGCTATGATGACCCTAACACAAGTGCTGATGATGCTGTGGTACCGATTTCTTTTCGTGAGCGCTCTAACTTTAGTGGAAACAATTAACATATCTATCTATCTATCTATCTATCTATCTATCTATCTATCTATCTATCTATCTATCTATCTATCTATCTATCTATCTATCTATCTATCTATCTATCTATCCTATCTATCTATCTATCTATCTATCTATCTATCTATCTATCTATCTCAAAGACTCTGCTTAAGCAGCGCACCGAGTGACCGATTTGTGCTGTAAAACAGCTGAGACGTGGTTTCAATTACAGACACCTTATGATAGCAATCACTCAAGGACATTTATGTAATGATTCTCAGCACATGAGGCGAGCATTGCAGAGCAGAACTCCAGCTGTTTTGCTCACCCGCTTCACGTCTGCTTCCTGAAGCGCACATTTGATGATGCTCAGGATGAGACAGGTAGAGACGAAGTGATGCTCGTCATATGCTTTTTTGTTCACTTGTTTGAAGCGTAACAATTCTAGAACGCATTAAATAATAGCGAGTCGAGCGTTCGTTTAAAAAGATAAATGCAAAGAGCTCGAGAGCACGTGTCTACAAGTTAAAACCATCCATTCATTTCTTCAGTCTGTTTGAAATAGTGCGACCTCTGCAAGCTTGCGCATTCTTCTTTTACTTTTCTATCTTCTCACTAAGCCAAAGAAAACCTGTCCCGAGTTTGCGCTGTGAAATGCAAGGGATTTCTGCCTTTTTTATGATATTTTCCTAAGAAATTCTTTCGCGCACGATGTCTGCCGCTGTCAACCTGGATGCGTCTCTCTCGACTACACACTGCCGCCTAGCGGATACAGAGAGAACGTCTCAATCTCTGATTCCAGCGCGCACTGTCACACATCTAGCAGCATGTACCTATTATTTAGCATGTTTCGATAGTGGGATAAAAAAAATGGAAATAATCCCTTTCGTATATCAAATAGAGACCAGGTGTAATTATTCTGAATAAAACAATTTGTAAACGACATAAATCTGATATAGCCTAGCTAGTTAATCATGTGTGTGTCACCGTTTCCCCCGGGAAATACTGCTAAATGGGCACAGACTTACAGCTTAGAGAGTAAGCAAGTTCACATCTTGATGAACTGTGAGAGAATTAGCAGTGACGCAAGGTCCTGAGGGGCCTGGAATTACCAGATTTATTCCAGAAGCCTATTAAAGTGGATGGGCTGAAGGTGTTGGAAGATTCATGAATTGTTGCTATGTTATTGCTAGTTATTGAAAACTCATTTCAGAGGAAGAGCGAGTTATATTTTAATTACATTTTACGGAAGCTTTAAATTTAAAATTGGGGGACACATAAAAATGATTGTTTTTGAAAAGCTTAAAAACTTATTCATCACAATTGAAGAGAAGGAACACTAATAAAATAATTGCAATTTCAACACCAGTCCACCTCTTTCAAATTAATCAGCTCTATAACATGAATCTAATTGACCCTGGGACCTTGTGACACAGCATTATGGGCGTGTATAAGCATTATACAATTCAATGTAGGCTTACAAAGCCTATACATTGAGCTTTTAAATAACACAAACAACGCTAACACCTTTTCAAACTGAGGTCACAGGGAACGAAATAGAGAGAGATAAACCTAATATACACATGTGAAGATCATACGTACGCAAACCTGCTGTGCTAACTTACATTAAACAACTTTCACTTCCTGTTCTACAGGAAGTGCACAAAGGACACACTGAGGAGCACGGTCTGTTAGCGTAACATGACTCACCAGTGTTACTTATTCACGATGAATCCATTCTGAGTTGGCAAACGGTATTGAAGCTGAAGGAAATGACAGTGGAAATGAGGGTACAGTGACTAATCGCCATTAGGGCCACACACACACGATTAAAGGATAAATCAAACCCACATGTTTTCAAATCATATACAAATATAACAGTTAAAGGGAACGTTTCCACAGAAACATATCTCGGAAACAACTACGGATGATCCACTTTTCCACAAAGCGATTAACGTTGCTCACACCACGTATTTACCAATATAAACATTTCTTGAGAAGAACAAGCTCTGATGAATCATTGGACTACTATAACGTCAGTCACTAAGAGAGACTAAGCATTATCAGCCGTCGGAAATCGAGTTATATATGACAGATACTATATGGTAGGTAGATTGTTATCTGAAAATCATCAGCATATCCCAATTCACTTTGATTACACAGACCACAGCCGGAATATAAGGGTCACCGTGAGGTCTGATGGCTTTCAGCCGCTAATCTGGTTTGCATTACAGCTAGTGGATGCAGTTTAGCCACAACAGTTTACAGTACATTACCTGATATAGAGGATGAATCATTGTGTTTTTGCCTATAAAAATCAAGCCAGGTCATTTCCACTGTTTCCAAAGCCCATTTTAAGACCTTGTATAGCATGTATAAATGTAACCAAACCTCATCAAACTGTGGCCCTGGAACCAATAGAACATTAGCAAGGGCTTAAAGAGATGGTGTGAATCAGTGGAAGAGAACAAGCAAGTTCCCCTGGTGCGGTCACTCAATGAAATCGTGTGTTAATTCCCTTCTTTCCCTTTCGTATGTGAAAAGAGGCGCATGCATCTCCTTTAATGCGATGGATCACAGTCAGACCAAGATGTGCAACTGAGAATGTCAGTCCAATCTTAGATAGAGTAGATTAAGTCGTATTATGCTGTGGTTTCCATAAAAGCCGGCTCATCTGGACGGAAGTAAACATCTGCTATTTATTCAGGCAGAGAGCCCTTTAGCATTCAGATGGCACTTTAAATTAGCTATATTTTTTATTTTAAGGTGTCATTGTTACAGTGTAGTTAAATATTTAAGTACTGAGTAATAATAATTAACAACATGTAATTACTAGGATTAGGTTTTGGTTGAGGGTTAATTGCATGTAATCATGCATAATTGACTGTTACTATTGTAAGTATCAACGCATTCTCACCCCAAGGCGTCACCTTTGACCATGCTTCAATATTTGACGTTTTAGGCGCCCTTTAGCGTCACTTACATGACGCGATCCTACGGTGTCATCTAACTGACGCTAAAGGAAAGCGTCAGTTAGAGGACGTGGTTAGGTTTAGGTGTGGGGTGGGGGTAGGGTACACGCGATCCTAGGGCGTCATCTAACTGACGCTAAAGGGCGCCTAAAGCATCAGATATTGAAGCATGTCCAAATGCTTCCCAAGGCGTCAGTTAAGTGACGCCTTGGGGGTGAGAATGGGCTGTAAGTATATGTAACATATGTACCAAAGACACTGTAAAATAAACTGTTACCTATTTTTTTATTCATAACTCATAGTTTTGTTGTTGTTTTTTTAATAAATGTGAAATAAAAGTTGACTAAGTTCTAAATTTAGCATTCAAAATGTAACAGTGATGAGATCATCAAATTTGCATGCTGAATTGCAAATCTAGCTCTATCTTGTTATTTATTTTTATACTTGCACAATTGATTAATGACAGATATCATTGTTTATTGTCCTTTTGCTATCAGAAGGACAACAGCAAAGAGCTTCTGAATAAATATTAGAATACATTACATGAATTTTGTCTATATTTTTGCCCAGATTTGCAGTCTGAATGAGTCAGTGCTAGTTGCCGAAAGTCAGAGCCAGTCTCCAGATTTTGGGCGGTCAGAGACGACAGATTTAAATAATAATCGCGTTGTTTATAATAGGCACAGACACATTATTTTAGTATCAAACATGTATGATATTTTGAGCTGATTTTAAAACACAATTTATTTTAATAATGTTAATATTGTCATGTGACAATTTATATTGTTACGTGTCTTTTAGCAATGAGGCACATGTGTGTTTAAGATGTTCGGAATGACTTGAAAGTCTGGTAGTGTGTGATCCTCAGCTGTTTATTGTATGATGCCACTTTTGTATATAAGCGTATGATATAGTGTTTTAAAATTAAAATAAAAACTTAAAATTAAAAATAAAGGCCCAAAAGTGGTATAGGTGAACCAAAAATGAATGTTCGGTCATCATTTACTCACCCACATCACACGAAACCCGTATGACTTTCTTTTATCTGTGGAATACAAAAAAATTATTATTATTTTTTTTAAAGAATATCTTCACTCTTTAGACACTTTACACATATCTTTTAAAATCACTCTTCACAAAATAATGAAAAAAAGATGAGGACTGGCCTGGGACTGTCGAGCTCCAGAAGAAGCACAACACATGTTATTAAAAGATCATATATATAAAATTTAGACTATAAAGTTAGACCTTATGCACCAGAGAAACGTGGGCGCTGTCATCTTTAGAATATTGTCTTTGAACTTCCGTTTTTGCGGTCGCTCTGTATATTTCTATGGCATCGCTGTTGAGGAGTAATTAGCTGGTGGATTTATAAGTGGATTTACTTATTATAGAGTTAACAAAAGCTATCATGAGCATTGTAATGTTTATCATAAGCATTGTAAAGCAGATGTCTTAACAAATGTCGACCGGGATTTTTTTTTATGAGCAGTTCATTCATACCTATTCAAGATCGCTGTGAAAATACAGACCGGAGGTCAAAAGACAACGAGCGCAACGCTGAAAAGGGGCGGGGCTACATAAGGTCAAAATGTATGACACTTTGTAAATTGTATAACATGTCTTTAAAGATTCTGTCAGAATGAATCATTGAACTCAGTACAGAGTTCAACAATTTATTTTGGTGTCAATTGAGTAAACACAATCAGGCACAAAAGCCAGAGAACGAAGAAGACACATGGACCTAGATAGCCTATCTATGCAACACAACAGGAACTGCACATTAAAATCTTGAAACCAAAAATAACTGGGGATAAAAATGTGAACATGTTTGTAACACAACTGCAACATCACAAGTCACAAGCTCAGTTCAAAAGGACATGTGTGCCCCACTCAAACTCAAAAACAAGGTTGCCTTTAGGTCCATCTGGGGTCAATTCAACAATAAAATGCAGAAAGTGTGTTTCACATTAACACTGTCAAACTGTTTCTCATGTCCTTCTGTCACCCTGCGTCTTTGTTTGGGGATGCCGAGTTACTTTGTTCTTTGCCTCCTAAAATGAGTATTTGAGTGTGAAGGTATAGTTAGCTTGTTGTTAGCTTCTTCCAATTGTGATGTATATCCAAGTGAAACGGTTTCATGAAAAAGAAAAATGTAGAGCGGGACCTAATTTTGTCTATCGGGAATTGTTTGGATCGTTGGATGCTTCTGGTTTGCTATAGATGTGATGTCATGTGAGTGACAGGTTGCCCCGTCCTCACTCCATCATAAGAAAAGAGAAGGGATGATGCTGCAAGAGGGAGGGCGAGTTTTTTTGATTGAAGATAATGAGGGCACAAGGATTCTAGAATATTCCATAAAAAAGAAAAAGATAAAAGAAAGAATTGTCAATTTTGATTTCATGGTGACTTTAAAGCTTTTTGGGGGGATTAGTGGGTTAACATTATTAAAAAAATAAATAAAAAAAAAAGATAAGAGTAAACCTTAATTGCAGTGGTGGGTAGGCCTGAGGCCCAAATGGAAATTTGGAAAATGGTTTAAATATGTAAATTGTTGGAAAAGATTCCAAAATTGGATCTTTATTTTGGTCTCCTATCTGTGATCAATCTAAAACCAGAGTACTATTTTCGGTTTACGATCCGGTGTGGCAAGAAGGCAGGTACTTTACTCAAGGTGCAGTTTCCAAAGCAGAAGCAGAATTCCCAGAAGACGAGGCACAGTGATTTATTGGATGAAAGTGAAAAGACAAGGTCAAATGAGGTGCAAAGACAAAATGTAAAAAGCAAATGTAAAACTGAAAGGGAACTGGTTTATCAAGGTGAAAACAAAGAAAATGAAATAAATATCCAGTACATAGGCAATAGAACAACGAGACACGTGGAATATCTAAATGTTCATTACTAGTAAAATAAAAAGTGATGGGAATTTTCCCTTTTCAGTGATCTCTCAGTGAAAAGTGCTTCCATTAGACTGAATCAAAGGCTATTGATCACCAGCAGTAAGCTATTTCAACAAATATGTCATTATTTGTCACAAAAGGTGTTTCTTGTTCATGAGAATTTCACACTTATTTTTGCAAATCCTTGATGGGATATGTTGTGAAATCCAGAAATTCTGCGCAGCTTCTCACTTCGAGAAACCAAGAACATTTGTGACCTGCTACTCAAAAACAAACACATTCCTGTTCCTCAAAACAGATGGAGGACAGAAAAAAACAGATGAGGGGGAAATGACTGTTATGTGGAAACCCCCTCAGTTTCATGAGCTTCGGTATATGACACATCTGACAGGAGTAAATACACTAAAATATTATAGTATAATATAAATAATCAAATTAGACTGATATTTCTATAGATATTATTACAAATTGTATAATAATTGTAACTACTTATGTAATTGACACTAATAAAAGCATCCTCAACAACAACAAAAATATACAGCTAATAGCTAGTTACACAGCTAATAGCTGTGTAACAACACAAGTAAATATTTAATATTTTCAGGAATTGTCCGAACAAATATTGAACATGTTTCGTCATTGTTTGCTCTACTTAATAGGCGAAAAATGCTCTTGTTTTGTTCCCTGTCAAATCACCTGCCTTGCAAACATATGCGAGTGAAATCTGTGAGGAACTGAACTAAGTGGGCACATATATGGAGAGAAGAAGAAGAGTCAATTACACTCGGCCGTCTGCATGAGCATGCAGTTGTGCAGGGCGAAAATGTCAGTGAGTGACATCTTTTAGTAACTTTGCACGAGGTTCCGCTTCTGAAGATGCACTACCTCGAAGCAACTCTGGTCCAGCGTTTGTCTACATTTTTTGCTTACATTTACAAAATTAGCCTACAAATGACACGTAAGCCATACTCAGAATTTGTCCCCTGAATTTAATCTATCCAAGTTAGTGCACACACATTAGGAGGAGTGAGTATTGAACAACACACATACACAAACACACACACTTCAAACCATAGACACACACACCCAGAGCAGAAGGCAGACAATTTTTTTGCAGCGGCGTCCGGGAAGCGATTGGGGGCCTTTTTAATGAAAATAAAGGTTCATGTATATTAAAAAAAAATGTCTTGAAATTAAATAAAAAAAAATCTGAATACAACACTTACACACACACACAGTGACTCACTGTCTACACCTATTTCTAGACGCACAAAGTTATCCAAGACATGTTCTTGGAACAACATTCACATCCCTTACACTAAACCTGACACCCAACCTAACATACCTCGAAATATCAGAGAGAAATGTTGAGAAATGTTGCTGCAACGATGGTCCAGGATCAACAAAGATGTTGAACCAGGAACATGACCTTTGGGCAAATCGTTCAAAATACTGTGGCTACTCCAAAAGAGCTCATATTGTGAACCAAAGAAAGTAGTTCTCCTCTTGAAAGCAATCATCTGTATAAGAACATCAAATATAAACTTTGAAATTAGATTTTTTTTTTTTTTTCAATATCTAACTTTGATACACTCACAATGGTGATGGAAAATTATGGGGGGGGAGAAAATGCAGAAAGGTGGCAAAGATGGTTTGCTGAAGAGTAAGAATATTTGAGACATTTTGGTAAACACTGCTGTTCAAAGGTTTGAGGTTGGTATAAATTTGGAAAGAAGTCTCTTCTGCACTTGTAATTATTATTACTTACTCAACTTAGTTTATACTTAATTAATGCACAGATAATCAGTTAATGTATAACTCATGAATAACTAAACCATTAATTATTACACTCTAAAAATGCTTTGGGTCAAATTTGGTCAAACCCAAATGTTGGGTTAAAAATGTAATTAAAAAAATTACAGCTGAAAGTGAAAGTTGAAGTTGGGTTAATTTTTTAAATTCCTTTTTTAACCCAACATTCGGGTTTGGCCAATTTTTACCCCAATTTGGTTTAAAACAACCCAGCATTGTTTAGAATGTACTGCATCAGCAACTAACAAAGAGTCTATATGATTAATAGATTAAGTAATACATGAATTGCTATTAATTAAACGTGCCATCCTGTATTAATTCTTAATAACATATTTTATTAGTGTAAATTAATGTGTTAATTACCACAATTAGTCAAAGCTATGCACTTCAACTTCCAGTTGTCTGCTTTGATCATTAGCTAATGATTTATAAATGTATCATTATGTTATGACTTTACTTGGTGAGGCACATGACTATTAACTAATTGTTAAGTAATACGTCATTTTGGTTTTGGCATCCACGCTATGGATTTCAATTTCCCGCCTTCTACAACTGGGATTGCACTGTGCCAGATGAACAGTCGCATCCAACAGTTCATGGCACATGTGTCAGGTTAAGCTCGAGCTCTAGGATTTAAAGGAAGAACACTGAGAATAAGCGTCTGTGCTCTGCTATTTCTAAACACTGTGTCTAGACCGGACAAAGAAACTAGAACCCATTATTATCAGTGATAGGGATAACTTTAACCCAAACTTATGAATGGTAGTGCAAATACCAGATCATTGAGTAATTTTGGTATAAATAACATTTGAAAGTTAAAAAGAGCCTTTTATTTTGACAATTTACCCTTCAGCTTACAACACTGGATGCGACACAATGCTACACAACGCAACAAAACCCAGACAGTAAACTGATTCCTCACTCTATTTCTGACGTACTCCGAGCTCTTGTGCCACTTCTGTAACGAAGGACAAATGGACTTGCAATGGTCTGTCATGTCCAGTGTAGACAGCTGTAATGGTCTCGTCCAGTTTAAACACAATGTAACAGCATCAGTATTTCAGATTCTGGTGTGCTGATATTTGTGTGCGGCCCAACTTACCCATCCTTCAAACACTCTCTGACATTACATTCACTGCATGTGCTGGGCTGTTAGTAGGGATGACAAAACCCATAAACATAATGACTAGTTAATAATGATGTGCCTCAACAAGTAAAGTCATAACATAATGATACCTTTGCAAATCATTAGCTAATGATTAATTAAGCAGACAACGGGAAGACTAATTGTGGTAATTAACACATTCATTTATACTTTTAGTTAATAAAATATGTTAAGGAATTAATACATGATGACACATTTAATTAATATCAATTCATGTATTACTTAATATATTAATCATATAGACTCTGTATTAGCTGCTGATGCAGTAATAATTAATTAATGGTTTAGTTCCTCATGAGTCATACATTAACTCATGATTATCTGAGCATTAGTTAAGTATGAATTAATGCTTATTAGTGCACCCGTGTTACCAAAACATCTGACCCCAAACTTTTGAATGGTAGTGCAAATACCAGATCATTGAGTCATTTTGGTATAAATAACAGTTGAAAGTTAAAAAGAGCCTTTTATTTTGACAATTTTCCCTTCAGCTTTGGCATGAAATCTCTGAATCAAAATCGTTGTTGAAACCCTGAATCACATTATTTATAAAAGAAGAGGTTTTGATTTCAGGGCAAACGTTTAAAATAGAGATATCAGCATTTGGACAGTAACAGGACCCAAAAGAATCTGACAACCAAGGGAGTCCAAATCTAATCTAACCTAAATTCCTCGCAACTACATTCCAAAGCAGTCATTCAATCCGATATTGTCCAACCAATTTAGTCTAAAAGAGGGAAGAATCAAAATGCCAGGTCCTTTGTCTCTAGCATGAGCTGTATCGAATAATGTGTGGTTTAGGTTTTCCAGTAAATTTTTATTACAGTCACAACTAAACAGGTTCCTCATTTACCCCATGCTTCTTCTCTTAAAAGTCACTCAGTTCATTTTGCAATCACTTTATGAACTTTTTGAAGCATCAAAGTGGTACAGAAATGACTCCGATTTCATTAAAAAGATCTTCATTTGTGTTCCGAAGATGAACGGGTTTGAAACGTCATGATGACAGAACTTTCTTTTTTGGGTGAACTAACCCTTTAGATTCCTAAAGATTCACAGAGCCTCCGAAGTAAGCGTCATCTTTTGATTCTCATCTTAAATAAAATGGTTTAGTGAGTTGATGCTAAAGCAATTTAAAGTAGACAAGGTATTATTTATGACCATATTGTTGATGATGACTGATGGAGATTTACTACAAACAGTGTTAACTAAGAGGAAAATATGGAGTGATTGAGCGGCTATGTGGATGGAGATGGATGGTTGAATGATAACCCCCCACTACCCACTGGCTTTGTGGAGGCCAGTGCTATTAGCATGTCCATGTAACAATAAATCGCCAATCCCACACACACACACAAACTCACGCACACACCCTTAGCGCTCCACAGCAATGATGGATGGGCCCCTTCAGGCCTGTGTAGGAACCGGGGTGTGTGTCGCTGTCAGTGTTCAAATTAAAAACCTAGCCCCTCCCAGAATCCCGCCCAAACACCTTGACTGAAGGGGAGGACACACACCGCGCACACAGAGGAAGCCAGAGTTTTGTTTCTGTAACCTTTGACTTCTGGAACCCATCAATAACCTCCCAGCAGCACAGAAGAGAGGGAGGGTGGGCTGCCATCCATCTTCATTGGAGGAGAGGAGAACGTGCGCTCGCTGTCTCTCCTCTCTTCCCTTATCACTCCATCTTCTCCCACACTCTCACTTCACTTTCACTCACAACCTTTTGTCTGTCAGTTCTCCCTCTTTACATTCAGTTTGTCTCCTGTGAATCTCCACATCGATGTATACAGGAAATCAGGATCTACAAATTGTCCCAGTTGATATTTTAACCGAAGCAATTGAAATAGTGTCAATCTAGGGTCATTTCTGCCTCTAAAAATATTTCAAGGGATAATATTTGCAAGAATAATAAGGCACTTAACACTATGAAATATAAGGTTTATATACACTATACTGTTCAAGAGTTTGGGTTCAGACTTTTTTTTATGCTGTTAAAAGAAGTCATCAAGATTTAGTTGATCACATAGTGAAAAAAAGTAATATTGTGAAATGTTGTCGAAATTTAAAATAAATTTTCAATTCAAAATATTTTAATTTATTCTTGTGATGGCTAAGCTGAATGTTCAGCATCAATACTTGAGTCTTCATTGTCACGTGATCCTTCAGAAATCATTTTAATATGGTTTCTCATTATTATCAACGTTAAAAATAGTTGTGCTGCTTTAAATATTTCTGTAAACCATGATTCATTTTTCAGGATTCTTTGAGGAATAGAAAGTAAAACTTTTTTTCGCTTTTTTTTAAATAGAACTGTGTACTTTCACATCTAATCAACTTAAAGTAGTTCACTCTTGAAAAAAACAAATCTTTTTCCGAGTCAATTCGTTCGTTTCGTTCGTTGAATGAACCAAATGACTCGGATGAACGAGTTCGAACAGGAGAGTCAAGAACGTACATCACAGAACAGAGCAAGGCGACCATTTGAGCTTATAAAACTTAAACTTTGATATTTATTAAATGAGCGATCGTTTCGCTTGATAAGACCCCTGTTT
The DNA here is from genome assembly GCF_988280905.1 of Pimephales promelas. Classification (NCBI taxonomy): domain Eukaryota; kingdom Metazoa; phylum Chordata; class Actinopteri; order Cypriniformes; family Leuciscidae; genus Pimephales; species Pimephales promelas. Next base: position 39,419,657 of record NC_142769.1, read on the forward strand.
ATCGTCTGGAATCTTTTAAAGCCCTTTGAACAGTTTGCAGTTTGCACTGAAACTGTCTTTTGGAACTTGAACCATTTGGTTCCCACTGAAGTGCATTATATGGAGAAAAATGCTGGAATGTTTTCATCAAAAACCTTAATTTCTTAATTTCGACTGAGGCCACGTTTACACAAAGCTGGGTATTTAGTGAAAAGAATATTTTCCCTCTCTTCGTTTTCAAAAATAACATCGTTCACACACCCGCATAAATACGCCGTCGAGCGCCATCATAACTATGCCAAACCTATTGACGGCAGTGTAGGGAGAAGGATAAAGCCAATCAGAATCCTCAGAATCGACAAAAGAGAACCTAACACACCGTTTCTCCCACGACAACGCATAACCGGCGTTTTCAGAAATCTCCACTTTGGCCGGAGTTTTTTAAAATAATCGTTTTCTGTGATAAAACGGGGGTTTTCGTGTAAACGAGAGGCCAGTCCGCAGGGAAATATCTGCGTTTTCCCTTCGTGTAAATGGGGCCTGAAGAAAGAATGACCTGGACATCTTGGATGACATGGGGGCGAGTAAATTATCAGCAAAAGTTTTTTCAAAAGCGAACTACTCCTTTAATGCAGTCTTAATGAATAAAAGTATTAACTTCTGTAAAGAAAATCTTACTTTTAATAAGAACTTTTGAAACGTATGCCCATTACATGCAAATCAATAAACCAACAATGCAAAAGTAAAAATTAAACAAACTAACCATTAAACCAAATCCCCGAGTAACAAGCAACAGAAGGTTTTGATTTACATAACGCACTAAAGTTTCCCTGATTATAGAATACAGCTTAGGTGTTTATATGACACTGATGATTATTAAGCCTAATAAACATTCTTATTTTTCCACTGTCAGCCATCCCTCCCAATGCAAATAAAAAAAAATAATGCTTTAATCAGTTGATCAAGTGTTTGTTGGTCACTATCTTGGTAAGGAATATAAACTGTGGCATAAAGAGAAAGAGACCGACTGAGATTAGTTCACAGATCACCATATTTCCATAATCAGTCTGATACGAAGCCGTGGCAGACACTATGCAAACACCCCGCCACGGTTCTTTCCTCTTCGGCTTTTTCATCTGACCCATTTGCAAAAACACTCACAGATTTGAACAATAACTTATATAAAGGCATATAAACATGGAGGTTATTTTTAACTCTCTTCCGTAAGAGACAAAGATCCATGGATGACATGCTATCAGATTTCGCCATCGCCGGCAAACTGCTTTTATCTGTTTCATTACTTTTCTTCCCTTCTGTTCTCAGCCAATGTTTATTATAAGCTCCACTGCACGCGATGATGTCTCTCTCTGGATATTGGCCTCTGCTGCTCTGCCACACAAAACATGGACACTTTTGTCTAGATACATTCGATATCTTTGCTATGAAGGAGTTGGTAAAACAGAAATATTTCTAAAGTGACAATCGTTATCAAACCGCATTTCATCCCATCTCGGATTGTTGCCAAGGTTTCAAGATTTTCTAAGTTCCCACAGTGGCGTTTGTAAACTCAAAGTCACAAGCATACAAGTGTGACATTCGCCTATGTTTGCAAATAGAGGAGATCTACAAGTAATTCACTAAAGTTGGTGACAATAGTGTAAAATAAAATTATAATCATGCCTGTATTATGCTATTTTAAAGGTTCCTAATTTTCTTTTGGAGGTAGCCTGGCTAACGGGGAACCAAATGTTAATTTTCTCGTATTTGAGGCATGGTTTACGAATGCCCAGATCTGTTTATTGCGTGCCACAAATGTCTATCAAATGCTCCTGTACGTAGCTCATAGCCAATTGGTTCAATGATACCAGATGACGGACAAGAACGGCTGGACTGAAAAATGTCAAAATTGAAAATACTGTGGAAACAAAGACGCCTACATCTTGGATGCCCTTGAGGTAAGCTAAAACATATCAAAAATTAATTTCAAAGTGAACTATCCCTTTAAGTATAGTACAGAATCAAAAGTTTCTTTTAGGAGACAATAACTTTGTCACACACATTGATCTTTAAAACTTTGCAGAGCTTTTACATTCACAAACAGCTCAAGAAAGTATAAGATGATCTGCAATCTTTATGCTTGGGTAAAATCATCTATAACGATGTTCTCAGTCTTCAAAAACACATTATTCATCTATTACATCCTGATTTGTTTTTGTAGCATCTAGTGTAGATCACAAAATATGTTGAAGCAAAAGATACATCTGTTTCTGACAGATCATCCCTCTTCTTTTTCTTTGTAGTGCCTCATTTGGGGACACAGGACAATTTTCTGTTCTGCTAAAAACAACATGCAAATGTGAAGCCTGATCTTGATAGCATCATCTCTTTCCTTCTCTCTAACACGCGCGGAAAGCTCAAAACTACACAAGTCCTTCAACCACACACTGGTGTTAGGATACATGTGGTCAAGAAAGGATAAGGACATATCAATATATACAAACACACTTGGGACAATAATTCTAAAAAATAAATAAATCTGTATTTCTTACCTGATTGTGTCCTTTCCTTTTTCCGTAGATCTTTGTCAATGAATTTGAACTTTTCAACTTATGAATTCATGTAAATCAGGGGTCTTGATGGGTCCACAATTCACAGCAGCATGGCAGGGTTTTCTTTTTTAAACAAAAACACAATACTTAGTTAACTTTAATCAATGGTAAACTCATCAAGCTAAAGCAAATGCGTCACTGAAACTTCCACATTAAACTGTATCAACTAAAATTAGGAAATGTACACACATACGATGCATCAATCATCATAAACCTTAACTGAATTTGAAAGTATCGTATGCTCACCAAAGCTGCTTTTATCAAAAATACAGTACAATCATAGTATTGTGAAATATTATAATAAAAAAAAAATCAGCTTTAATTCATTCCAGTGATGGCAAAGCTGAATTTACAGCAGTTATTACTTCAGTCTTTAGTGTCTTTCATCCTTCAGAAATCATTCTAATATGCGGATTAGGTGCTCAAGAAACACTTTTTTATTAGCAATGTTGAAAACAGCGCAACTTAATAATTTTATAGAAACCTTGTTCGTTTTTCCAAGGATTATTTGATAAATAATCATTAATCAGAAGATCTTTCTGTAACAAAGTAAACATCTCTACTCTAAACTATTTAATGTCCTTGTTGTGTATAAAAAAAAAAAATCAACTTACCCTAAACTTTTTACATGGTACGTACTGTATTTGGTTCAATATGCATGTTTATTATAGGTCCAGTGTTTCATTAGGTAAAATGAAACACTGAGTTTTACAATGGCGCAGTGGATAAGACACATGCCTTTGGTGAGAGAGACCCAGGTTCGAATCCACTGTGAGACACTAATGTGTCCCTGAGCAAGACACTTAACCCCTAGTTGCTCCAGAGACGTGCGACCTCTGACATATATAGCAATTGTAAGTCGCTTTGGATAAGAAAACTTTCCAAGAGGACTGGATTACCAGATTCCCTTACCATGGGTTATGACGACAAAAGGTCATTCAAGCAAGTCCTTTATCTTGGGTCGTAAGAATAAACAATTCATCTTCAGTTTTACATTTGGCTCAACAGGGTCATAGCTGCCAGAACTTCCGAACTTTGCCATCGGTCCCGGGCCGTGAGGGAGGGAGACGGGCGCTGAGACCAGCAGTAGGAGGCAGGATTCATCATCCGGTTATAAGCTGGCACTGCTCGGTTCCTGAACCCCAACAAAAAGCCTGTCGCGCTCAAGTGAGCCCCAAAAGATTTGTTTTTGCCCGAATCGCTCAAAAATTGTGGGGAATCAACAGACCCAGAGGGCCACGGTGTCTCATCTGAGAAGCGGAAAAGGAAAATGTGTTTGTGGCGTGGTCACAGTTCAGTAACGTTTTCCACACACAGACATAAATAGTGGTAGCAGGGGGCATCTCTCATTGCATGATGGGATAGTGATTGCACAATATTGGATAAGGCAGGTTTTGTGCCACAATGAAAAGGAAGGAAATGAGGGAGAAGAGTTGTGTGGGTGCTGTGTACTTCAAATGGTTCAAGGTCATATAAGGTCTAATCTAAGAGTCACTGACCACGTTCATATTTCATCAAGCATACGACAAAACAATTAGACTCAGAGTGACTTCATCTAAACACAGACAGACTGGTAAGAAAAAAGAATAAATACTGTACTTTAGTGAGTCAAAATTATTCACAAAATGTATATATTCATGTACGTCACAACAAAAGCCCAATATCAGATTCTGTCACTGTTTATAAACATTGATCAGAGCCATGGACATGAGGTTAGTGCACATCTGGACCAGTGTTATTATTGTTATAATTTTCATTAATTGAAATAAATTAAATTTAAAATATAAATATTAGATGAAAAGCTTAAAAATTAGAAATGTCATCTTGGCAACTAACTGAAATAAGAAAAGAAAAAAATACAAAGAAGCTGAAATGCTATTTATAAAACCATATAAAATTACTAAAACTAAAAAGAACACTGAACATATAAAACATAAATGCGAAAAGCTAATTCAAGATATTATTAAATACTATAATGGTCTACTAAAAGGCGCTCATGTGGAACACACGGGTTCCGACTGCTGTGTAGATGCAAAATAAAAGTACACAATCCCGATTACATATTTGTTGGCATTTGCAGAATTTATTAGTATTGTAGTATTCATTAGTGGTTTAATATAATCTGTACAGTGCATCTCTCTCTATGTGTTCTCTACAATCAGAGCTGTCTGCAAAGGCTGAATGTTCTCATGCACGCTCGCTCTCATACACCAATGCACATCCATTCCCTGGTCACACATCTAAGGCCAGGTGCTGTGCGGAAAACACATGAATCAAATATTGGCATGTAAAAAAACAAAGTCAAGGCACAGACAAGAAGAGCTGAATCCAGAAAACTGCTAATGGCGCTTGTTCTGTCCCTAAAACTGAAGAATTCCCTTTATAGTTTAATCATTTTGCATCTACTGTACGGGACAGGCTTCAAACGTACATCTTTTGTGCCAGTAAAAAATTAAATGAAAGAAAAAGAAAACTCCCGTTAAACAAAAACAATCCCTAAATTCAATTTGAAGAGAGGATATAATATTGCACCCATTCCTATCAGGGAAAATATCAAAGCTATGGCAAGACGACACCGTTTAAATACAAAGAGCCATTTAATATTAGTTTTAATGTACATAAACTCATGACCGTCTAAATGTTCTGACATTAGCCTGCTCTTGTAATGTCTTTATCTCGAAGACATTATAGTAGGTTCCAGGCCTTACACATCTTCAGTCAGTTCTCGCATTGAATGCTTTATTTGCAATCAATGAATACAAGAAACTTAAGCCTCTATTCTGCACATTGGAAGTCCAATCAAAAACACCTTAATCTGGTCATTTCTGTGACAATAGTAAACTAATTGTTTCCAAAGCTGCCACACAACCGTCATTCTTTAAGGTATTAAAATATAATCTACATCTTGGCTGTAACAGACTAAAGCTGGAGTATTGTCTAGTGTACAATTACTATGCATTAAATATTTAACAAGGGCAGTAACTGGATTCCCTGTATTGAGAACGCCCAAAAACAAATTCCCTCATTATGATCTGCACTCACATGAACCCTTGACCCATCTGTGAGAATATTAATTTATCTTCTCACAGATATTAAAGGGATAGTTCACCCTAAATGAAATTTCCGTCATCAATTATTCAACATCATGTATGTAAACACAACAGAATATGTTTTGAAGATTGTTGGTAAACAAGTATCATCTTTTGTGTCCCACAGAAGAAAGTAACTCATACAGGTTTGTAACATAATAATGACAGAAATTTCATTTTTGGGTGGACTATCCCTTGACAAATTATGACAGCAATATTCAAGCATAGTTAGTGTTTCAATTTCCTTTAACTTTGCAGCAATTTAAGAAATATCCACACAGTCAAATTCAAAAATAAGATAAATAATACTTTAGATCTGTTGTAAAGGCAATTCAAATATTGAGACAGGAAGTTAGTGTGACAAGATAATAAAGCGCGTGGACAAAATGTGATTTGGTGTCCTTAATGTGTTCAGTTAGTACACAGGAAGACATGGACACCATATCACACAGGCACGGGTTGGTTTAGCAGGTGCACCTCTCAGAGATGTGTATGTGTCAGTCCAAGTGTCTGTGTTAAAAGAACAATATACCCAACTATTGGAGATGTGCAAGCGTAGTCTAGACGCTCTGATGGTGGCAAATCATCAGGACGTGGGCCGTACGCTGATGCGTTGGCTTTCTCAGGCTTGGTTGGTGGCGATGAGATTTTTCAGCTGTTTGACAACAGTGTCTATAAGCTTCTGCTTGTCCCGTTCGTTTTTACGGAACTGAGCGAACATGTTGTTCTTGCGGCTGGTGTCCTTCATCCTGCACACAATGAATGAAGCATATTAGATCATTAGATTACAAAAACAGAAAAAAAGGACACTTTGATAGTTTAGACTTATGTACTGAAGCCTCAGTGTGAAATGCTCATAAATGAGAAGAACGAGAGAGCAAACAGAGAATGAAAAGTAGCCAACAACCTTTCCAAATTCGTCATTCATATGAAAACTAGCCAAGGAATAAGAAGAGACATGGTGGCCACTTAAACTCAAATGTAATGTTGGTCACAGGGTGCTGTATCATTAAAGAGCTCAAGGAAGGACGCAAACTTTAACTGAGACTACTTTTGTGTGGTCAAGAAAGACATTCCAAATGGTGCAGGAACCTTGGAGCAGACTTGCATGGAGGTTCTAATGATCCTGCTCACCTTCCTGCCGCTTGTGCCAAACGCTCATTCTCAGTAGCCTGGATATCACCGAGCCAATGCATGCACATTCCTCTCATTCGCAACCATCCAAACCGTGGCAAAGCTAGGCACCAGGGTTTGACAAAATACTGAAGCGACCCATCATCATTAAGTCATTGAAAAAACACATTCTTTTATTCTGCATAGTATGTAGTCCTCTGCTTTTAAAGAGGCATATCATGAAAAATAGGATTTTCCTTGCTTGTTTGATACTGAAAAAAAGCAAATCAATGAAAACAAAATGTACTGTACACAGACATCATTTACAATACTGTTCAAAAGATTGTTTTATGCTTTTAAAAGTCTCTTATGCTAACCAAGGCTAATATCATCCATTTAAAATAGATTTTAATACATTTTAAAATGTAATTTATTCCTATGATGGCAAAGTTGAATTTTCAGCAGCCATTACTTCAGTCTTCAGTGTTACATGATCCGTCAAAAATCATTCTAATATACTGATTTGCTCAATAATCATTCCTTACTTATTAATTTTGAAAACTGCTTAATAGGGGTGGGAATTTTAAGGCACATCACTATCTAATCCGATTCCAAAATTATTATTTTTATTATTAATTAATTAATTAATTAATTAATTTACCAGCTTGAAAGTCTAAATATCTTTTTATTTAATTACATTTTTAATATTGTGAAAGTAAGGGTCACTCTGTTACAGAAGCAATTTCATGATCACCACCAGCCACAAATCCAATCGCTCTTTTTCTATCAACTCATCCTGCGAGTCTTATTCACTAAAAGTTATTAGGCAAGATAGCCATCACCACGGACACATGACTGTATTGCCATAGTGTGCATCACTGCTTTTTTACAGAGAGCCGCCTCTGATTACCATGGTGATAAGAATCACCACCGCCTAGTGAGGAATGCTTGCTTTGTTGAGCATGAGAGTTTGTGACTCGCTTCTGGAGTTCAACAAACAAGTGAAGATGGAGGCGGGCAGAGTATTAGAGAAGTGATTCTCAACTGGATTTGCATCAAGCTAGGATTTTACACAGGAGATTAGCTATCGACCTGACCAAAAAGTAAAATAATTTATTGTAAACTAAAATTATTAAAACAACAGACTGCTCTCAGTTGCATATAACTCATTGCACAAAAAATTGTAGTCGGCACAAACCGTGTTTATTCTAACTGCAACTGAACCCTTATTTTCTTCTACTTTGTTTAAATTTGCTCCATGTTTTTGAAGAACCATGTGGATAGCTGCTGTGGTGAAACTAGAACTTTTGAAATTGACATTCACAACAGCCTATTCATTATCATATTTAAAAATGTAGTAAAAATTATTTAAAACGCTTAATTTGCATTTTTATTAAGCATTTACAAAACCATATCCAGGTAGAACCCATATTTGTGTTGCTCTAAAGTTAAAGTCCTTTTTTTGAGCATTTTTCTTCCCTGCCGTCTATGACCCCATCAGAACATCCTATCTAGATCATTTCTATATTATATTTTTCCTCTTCTTTCTGGATGTACATTTAACCAGTACAATATATTGCCTATCCCTGCAATGAGGTGATACACAACCACATCATTGCTTCCCTGCTTCACTTCCTCAGTTAAGATGCTTCCTCCACTTACAAACAATCATGATTTTATTGGATGAGGTTTTTAAACAAACTAAAACTCATATTCCTATATTTAATCTTCATTTCCCCTCTCTAAGTAACCAAAAAGCCTTTTCTTTTTAAGTACACTCCAATAAGGCAAAACGTTTCTCTTTAACAAACAGGTTGTGCTCTGATTCCACACAGACACAGACGCACACACACACACACACACACACACACACACACACACAATTCATGCTTAGTAGCTTACTCTGGGCAGGCTAAATAATACAGATCACTTTCACTGAGAAATAGGGGCAAAAGGGTAATGCTGAGGTAAGCGCAGCTCAACTGGGATCAGGCGGATCCACTGCTGTTTTATATCAAATATACAAGAGGGCAGACAGAGGAGGGAAGGAAAGAAACCGAGAACGACAGAAGAAAGGTGAAGTGATCGAAGTCTAGCAAACATACACAGACACACGACATTGAGGAATGCATACGTTCTGCAAACATGTTTTAATAAACAACATGCAAACACTAACATAAACACTCACTCTTGTACATAACGTACAGCAAAATCGTTAAGTGAACCAAACCCTGCAAACATACACTGATTACACACTGATCATTTGAGTGATTATTAAAATTTGTAAGAAATGTCCAGGTCGTATTTTACCCCAAAATTAAAAGAAACAAAACGTATATAATCTAGCACTATTATTATGTGTGTGCGTGTGTGTGGTTCAGGTATTCCCTATGTTATGGGGAAAAGGCCCTAGCAAAGATGGCAATATCTGAAGTCCTTATGGGCACATTTTTTGGTCCCCATGAGGAAAACCACTTATACGAAGTGATGATTTTTGAAAATCTTGGGTAAATCGTGGGTAGGTTTAGGGTTTGGGGATCGATTATACTGTACAGTTTATACAGTATAAAATCATTTTGCCTATCCAATGTACCCACAAAACACAAAAAACCCATTTATTTTCATGTAAAATATAATTTAATAATCTTAGTTTGGGAGGTGAAATATAACCTGAAAATTTCATTAAAATCACCAATGTAAGGGCACATGAACAAAATGCAGAATACTTACGATCGAGAAATCCTACTCATGAGTAACATATGAGATAATGAGAGAAAGAGGAAAAAACCTGTTTGCATCTGATCAGATGTCTTAAAGTAAGTGCATGTGGTTTGATGAGCGAGAGATCAGTGTGAGACTCACTTCTCTAGGAGGGCCAGAGCCGTGTGAGGATTGACTCGCAGGTACTTGCAGGTGGGTCGGCCGTAGTCGGCCAGATACGTGGACCAGTCCCACTGAGTGAAGAGATCCAGTAACTAAAACCAGGATGGTAGTGGTGGTGGTGCGGGAAAGACAAGACAAAGAGAGATCATTAAAGTTCATTAAACGCCAACACTGGCCCTTGTTAGATCAGGCCAGTTCACTTCTCCCAATGTTACATAAGTGAGCAGGGCCTCTTAAATGAGATTATAGAGGAGACACAGGGGAAAGCAACATGACAAAGCAGGGGATTAGAGGAGAATGGAGAGAGGTTAAAGAGAGAACAGCCATTTACACTCTTTCACCCTGAATGCAGGGCTCTTTCTGACCCGGACCTGACCCGATAATGGGCCGGTAATGACCCGTGATTGACCCGGCCAGCTACTGACCTTGCTGGAGCCTGGCCAAAAATGCACCCCTCAGCACTGGCTCAATAAACAACAGAGCACATTCCTCCCTCCCAAACAAACCCACTCGCACAAACACACACACATTTAGACGCGGATTCGGTGCTGGGAATGCAAACAAACATGTCATCTAAACTTGCCAACAGAAAGAAAAAAGAAAATGAATACACAACAACCTCTGTATTCAACCGTAAACACACATAAAGGACACATGAAACCCTATATGGCTGTGTGAAACCATAAGGAAAAAACATCCAGGACAGCAAGAAATGTCTTTAAGTGTGTTAAATGCACTGTTATTGAGGTTTTTATGAAGTCGAGCTAAGTCTTAATCTGTCTTTCCAAGTAAGTATAAAATGAATATTAAATACATGTCAGATGTGTGCACATGTGCAAATAAGTGCACAGAGCTGAGGCAAAATGAAGTGCATGCTGGATGAAGCCATGCTATAGACCATTTCACAAGACTACACTGGTCCAGAAGCACTTCCTGTTTCAGTTTTTTAACACTACATAAAAGCTGGGATAAAATACAACCAACAGAACATTTAAAACTGAATCAAAAAGTTCAACAAACATCTTTAAGATGTTTTCTTTACATGTGAAATAAAGAAAACAGTTACAAACTGAAACAGGAAGTGTTTCTGGACCAGTGTTGTTTACATCTTGTGAAATGGTCTATAAATGCATTATCAAGTTCCACTAAAGGTTTCGAACAAAATTTCAACGGCAAAAAAGGACCATTGTCTATTGTCAGAAGCAAAGCGGTATATAAAGCACAAATCATACGAATCAAAAAACTTTCTGTTAGGTCAATCTGCATGACCAACTTGAACCCATAGCGCAATCTGCATGGAGAATTCACGATTGTGTGGATGGAAATGACTGATTTTGACCTGCAAAAATTCAGTGAACAACAGTAAATGTGACCGCAAAGAAGAAAAGACCCGTGGTCAGACTAAAGCATTTACATGAGCAAGTATTGTTTTAGTCCAACTGGGATCAAAAATTTAATAAACAACAAATTCAACCACCTGTATTTTCAAACAAAACTTCTCATGAAACACACACACCCTGTGCGATTGGCAGATAAGCACCTGTGTGAGATAAGTGATTTTTGAATTTGCATTCATATCTTATCTTGTTTTTTCCTTTCACTTCTCTTCTTCCCGCTAGCATGGTCTATACAGACCCACCAAGGGAGGAAGGCTGAGGAGAGGAGAGAGGGAAATAGAGGCCAGGTTTTGCCGCTGTCATTTGTAATCTGAATGCACTTGCATTCCACATAGCGCGAGCTAGTGTGTCAAACTCGTCCATGACCTGGGTTTCACCTTTCCGCTCTGTCTCTCCACTCCGCCTTCACCTCCCAATGAACTTCCACTCGGTCTCTCTCTTTGACCTCGGCGTGACCCCCGACAGTGTTATCGGCCCCTTTCTGAACAAACAGAGGGCCACGCTACAGAGGAGCTGGGGCATGGGGGCGTGCGGGCGCTGGATTATCACTTCCTCTCATTCTTCTAAAAGAAAGAATGATGGAGAGAAAGGGAGCGAAAAAAGAAAACATGACGTTGCACATTGATGTGTTGCTCTCGTTTCCCTCACAGCCTTCACACTCTCTCCTCTCTGGGCCGTTTGGATAAGGGCTTATAACAGTTATTCTGACCGTCGTACTTGTTTGTTTGGAACGCAGCAGGAATAACTATTCTCGTTAATAGCCTGGGGGTGTTGGGAATTGACTGCCGTGTTATTCTTTTCTCCCCTTAGACTTGTTGCACTTTCTGGCAGCGTTCTGGAAAAACAAGGTTTGATTTGCCACTTTACCCGTGCAATAAATCTTAAAATCCTCTGGTGGGGAGTTTTGTTATGTAATGATCTAGTTACCTATGCCCCAGTAATCTAGTAGCCATCTACAAACGGCTTGTGAATTACCAGCCTATGGAGTATAATTATTCATTATGACTTCATGAAGTCGGTGCAAATGAGCTACTATGTAAAACTAAGATGAAAGGATAACGTTGTTAACCTCCAAGTCGGTTAGTTTTGTGTTCTCTAGTCTCTAGTTTTTGTCTTTGTGCCATCACTGCCACTATTAGTTCATCCATGCCTTCTCCTCACACTCCTTTCCTCGTTAGTTCTCCTCTCACCTCTGGCTGCCCTCTGGCTCTCAGTGTTGTTTAGTGCGTTCTGGAACTGGCCGTCAGCCCCAGAGGCTCATGCAGGCCAAAGTCAGTTGAGCTTAAGCCTGAATAATGATAACATTGATAATAACCAATATAGAAAAGAGAGATCAGCCTAGTAAAGAAAAAAAATTAAAAACAACCCCACTTTGCTAAAACAAACTAGTTGGGAGGAAGAGAGAAAAAGAGGCCAGAGTTAAATAGTTAAATATACAGATTGCCTGACCTATATTCAAACATGCCTATGCAGTTATCTGCTAGAGTACAACCTTGGGTTGCATGTTAATAAAAATGACTTCTAAACATGGGATGAGTCACAATGGGCTGGTATGTGAGTTGTGATTTGAACCGCAGCAAATAAGGCTCAAGTGACCGTCATAAATGTGAACGACGAGCAAATCAGATACAGACACGGCAGCACTAAACCTCCTCTGGGAGATAATATGAACATGAGAGATCCAGAGCACCTTTAAGTGCTCAGTGTTTTCTATGATGTAGTCCGTAAGATGAAGAACAAAGGTCTTATGGGTTTGGAAACAATGACGATTTTCATTTTTGGGTAAAGTAAAAAGTGATAAATTAAACATTCAAAAAGTTTGGATCAGAGCAGATTGTTTGGGCCTATGGTAAATAAAAATACTGGTGAACAATCAGTTGGTGGGCTGCTAACTTCATGGAATGACTAAAATTTTATGATCCCCAATCATCCTGTCTATCATCCCCTAGTCAATCAAGCGGGTGGTTTTGAACCCAACCTTTAAGGTGCCAAGTTAACATGCATTCTGATCCTCATATTACAATCACCCTTTATGATTATTTCTGGATGTTTCTGTAAGAAATCTGTTAAAGGGATAGTTCGCTTTGAAATGAATTTTTGATATGTTTTAGCTTACCTCAAGGGCATCCTAGATGTTTCCACAGTATTTTCAATTTTGATATTTTTCGGTCAAACCGTTGCTGTCTGTCAGTTATATAATGCAGGTATAGGGGGTCCACCTCAAAGAACATGAACAGAGAAGTCCAATTTAAACATGATTTCGTAAATGCAAGTACACATTGATGGCCTAAGACACCAAACAGGCGTTTTTTGTGAGAAACGAACAGTTTTTATATCGTTTTGTAACCACAGCCACGTCCAAGTGATCGGAAGGCATGGGCGCTTCAGTATGCGCGAGTGCCAGAAGTGATCTCTTGCACGTTGTCAGTTGATATATCAAAATTGTCTTTCATTGCAATTTCCTGTATATCTAAATATGTTTAGATCTTCACAGTGAAGGGCAACACTTCTGAAATCTCTGTGTAAACAATGAGTGATTTACACGCTCAAGAGAGATCACTTTCCGGGGCTTTCCGGCACTTGCCGCCGACGCTTGCGCATACTGAAGCGCTCTCGCCCTCAGAGTACTTGGACGTGACTGTGATTACAAGAGGTAAAACGATATAAATACTGTTCGTTTTCTCACACAAACCGCTCGTTTCTGGTCTCAGGCCATAAATGTGTACTTACATTTATGAGTCATTAAATCATGTTTAATTTGGGTGGACCCAGGGTGAACCCCGTAAACCTCCATTATATGACTGACAGACAAGAACGGTTTGATCTAAAAATATCAAAATTGAAAATGCTGTGGAAACAAAGACACCTACATCTTGGATGCCCTTGAGGTAAGCTAAAACATATCAAAAATTTATTTCAAAGTGAACTATCCCTTTAACGTTAATGAGAAAAGTCAGGTCTTATCTTGACATTAAACTGCACAAGTAACCAACAGAGGTCTGAATCAAAAACACTTAGCTCAGCTATCCATGGCTCTGGATCATGTGAAAGTAGAGAGAAGAGCGGAAAGAAAAAAAAGGGAAGGAGAAGCAACTAAAACATCATTCAACATCAGTAAAAGTCCAGTGGGAGGAAAATGATAAGCAGTATCAGAGTACTGAAAAAAGGAAAAGTGGCTCCCTGTTTCTCAAGACATATTTCAGTCAGTAGCACACAAGGTCAGAGGTTATCCATAGAGGTTATCCTGGCTTAGACTCCATCTACCCTAAAATGTCCAGCAAACATTAAGCATGAGGCACTCAAACACAAATCTCAGTGTATGCAAACAAACATGCTCTTAACTTCAAGGAAACGTCATGTCAATCAGAAAAGATTACAATGTTGAACGTTTGCTTTCTCTGTCTGTGAAAACAAAACACTTTAAAATGACAAAGTCCTAGAGGCACCAATGCTGGGAATGACAGCAACTGTCAATCAAAACAAGAGAAAGTGGAGAAGAGGAATAAGAGACAAAAAGAAAATAAAGGGGTCCATAATGGAAAAAAGATGATGTGGAGGAGGAAGAGAAAAATGATGGAGGGAAAGGAAGAGGAGGCAGTAGAGAGAGACTCCCTCTTCTTCTCCTGCTCTCCCTTTGCTGCCTCAGATTGTTGTGCAGGTCTCAAATGAGTCAAAACGAGGGAATAAAAATAAAGGAAGGAAAAACATGTCCAGCACTTTACAATAACTCTTATTTAGTCAATACAGGTATAGGGGCTAACTTATTAACCTAGGCCAATATTAAAGTTGCAATGTAACAGACGTAGCAACGGATCTTTTATTCCTTTGTTATTCCTTATTCCAAGTCATCGAAAAGAAAAAAATAACAGGGTACAGGGTACCGTTGTATGTGAACTGAACTTTCAGATGACCGTAAGAAAGGGGTGGGGTATGTGTTGACTAAATGATCGGATTAGTCAAGCATGTCCCCAGAGAGAAGTTTGTTGTTTGACTGGAAGATCCAGTTTGGATTGAAAATAACTAGGTATTAGTCAATGTAATTTTAAATCTAATGCATTAACTAATGATAACAAATGAATAAGAATCAGCATGAGCTTAATTGCCAAGTATGTACATTTCAATACACGAGGAATTTGTCTTGGTGACAGAAGCTTTCACAGAACAGACAAAATGACTGTGACAAGACAAAGATAATACAAATATATAAAAATGTGTATGCACACTGAACAATAGACAATATGTGTATAAAGTAACAATAAGTGTTACAGAGACATGCAAATAACAATACTAACACAATTTTGAAGGAATAAATCAATGAAAAACAGTTTTGACAAAGAATAAATGATGACAGAATTTTTCATTTCTGGATTAATTATCATTAAGAATTTTGCTGCTATATAATCATGTTAAAGGGGTCATGAATTGGATTTTTACATTTTTTTATATTGTCTGAGGTCAACTTATGACGTTCGCTTGGTTTTTTGATTTGATTTCTCAGTTCATCACCCCTTTAACAAAATAAAATGGCAGGGACATAAGTCTTTAAACAGAGTGTACCAAAAAGAGGCAGTAATGACCTGTACCCATCACAGTACTCCAGAGTGAGTAGGACATAGTGATGCTGATTCAAATAGAATTTACCCTGCACTGAACTCTAAAGAGAGTAAAATCAGAGTGAGTGTAAAAATGAACCATGACCACTTACCATTGGTCTACTCGGCTACGATGCTGTGCTCCCTTCTGCTGGTGGGTCTTTGCCACAACTGAGTGGCTCGTTTAATTACATTAGTAGAAGCAGAGACCTAAATGATTAAGACTGTCCAGAAGTCTCAAGAGGGCTTCAGAGGATCTCAGCAGAAGCCCGAAGTATTCTGACAGCCGTAACTTGATTAAAAAGGGTACAAACAATGCTATAACAGGCCGCAGGACACAGAGTTCATTAGATTAAATTTCCACCTTTTCAACTCAATGACAATACTTAACTGATACAGAGATTCTCTTGCTGGGTGTGTATAATAGTCACTACAGCGCACTGCTAATCTCAAACTGCAAAGTGAAAATTTACTGAGGGAACTCTAAGCATGTCCGAAAAGCATGAGGGAGGTTGGGGTCAGAGAGTGGTCAAGATGGAGATGGCTGCGGTGGCCGATACACTGCCTCTAAGCTGAACCCCACTCGGGTCATTGTTCTGTTATCAGCCCTGTTCGCTCCGTTTGCAAGCCACATCAGGGACAAGCAAAAACAGCCCTTTTCCTGAGGCCACAACGTCTAAGGAGCCATAGTCTGGGGAAGACTTGGCCTCAAACTTACCTTCCTGTCCTCTTCAGACAAGGAAGAGTTATCTCTGGGGTTATGGTGTGGTGAAGCGGTCATAGAGACATGAGGAAAGTGGCTAAATCCAACAAAATGCAAAACGGTCCCATTTCTGAAACATTTAAAGATTTTAAAAGGCTGGGTAAGTAAACCTTATTAAAACCAGCGGTTCATTGAAATCTCAGATGACAAAGACAAACTGTGACTGAAGTATTATAAAAAGTTAACCAAAAGAATACAAATTAATGTAAAAAGAATATGAAATAAATCAATAAAAATTATATAAAATTAAAAGTCTTTGTGTAATAGAACAGATGATTTGGCACGTCCTTCTGTACACTTTCTGTGACCTTCTGGTTGACTTGTTTTGACACCGTTTTTAATAGTTACGACTGTAATTAATGGGCGTTTGACCGTTTACGTTAGCTTAAGGGAAGAGGTGGCCTCACTTTCAACTTCCTGTCCATTCAGAAAACAGATTTATTGCCAGGTCAATATGACAACAAAACAGTCACAAGCCCTTTTAGTCTAATCCAGAAGAGATCAACTAAGAATGAGTGGTAACAAATAAATTAGCAGTATCTACGTGCGAACAGTAACATTTTGCATTTGGAGGATGAGCTCATTTCACTGTCCATTTCTCCACACGACCCGTTTTAAAGGAGTTGCTGATGGTAATTAATAACTGTAAGATTGAAGAACTTGGCACTGGCCTGGGGAAGACATGACCTCCCTTTTACCTTCCTGTCTATTCTGACAAGGTTAGTTATTGCTTGGAAGAAGTGTGACAGAATGGTCAGAGCTGAGCCAGTAACAAGCATCTAAAAGAGACTGAAATGTGCAAAGAGAGCTAAAAAAAAAAAAGCACAGAACAGAAAAAAAAACGTATGATATTGGTATATTTATTAGATAAAGTTTTAAAATGTTTAAATATATGTGGTCAGAATTATGTTCTATGCCTGATCTAAGCATGTTATCCAACTACTCTTATAGGCAACGATTATTCGGAGGAAAATGTTGTAGTAGTACACAAGTAGTAGACAAGGTTTGTGCCTTCACACATCACAGGGAAAATCGAATTATGTAACAGGCCACAATGAAGCACAAACGTTTATATATGTACATAAACTCATAACATATGTATATATATAAAGACTTACTGTTTACTTTTTTTTTTTTTACAAAAGATTTACATTTTAATAGCTGTTTTTTTTAAGTTTCTATTCATCAAATAATCCTGAAAAAATGTATTACAGTTTCCAAAAAAGTTAAGCGCAGCACAACTGTTTGCAACAATGATAATATGAAATGTTTCTTGAGAACTGAATTAACACATTATAATGATTTCTGAAGGATAAATGTAAAACAAAATATGTTAACACAAGAAATGACAGCTGAAAATTCAGCTTTGCCATCACAGGAATAAATTATATTTTTTTAAAGTATTAAACAGGTATTAAAAATGAAAAACGTATTTTCCTCATCAGGAAATGTCCTGTTCAAAATAAATATATATATATATATATATATGTAATATGTAATATGTAATATATATATATATATATATATATATATATATATTGTCTATGGAGAAAATACGGGGTTTTCACTTCCGGAAAATTAATGTTGTGCTCTATTCCTAAATGTGGCAAAAATAAGATGAAATTGAGTGGAATATTGAAAATTAAATTCAAAACTTTATTAACAACATGACACACACAGTGTCTTTTGTTAAAGCAGTTTCCAGAAATCATATGCCAAGGGTGTCTCATCATTCATATTTACAAGAAAACAGCCTTTTTACGGCTTACAGGAAATGGACAAAATATCAAAACTACTCTTACAGCTGCTGTATGCAAATGAAGATGGAATGTGGATCTGTGTGCGCGTGTTGTGGTGACAGACAATAAACCAGCATTACAGAACTCCTACCCCTTTCATAGGGCATGAATAAGGATCTAATCTGATGAAATGTTTTTTTGGTGATGCCGTGATGCAGTCTCTATGGACGTGAACTCTGATAGCCCTCATGATCAAGGTCAAAGAGAGGCTACAGAGTGAATACTGCTTACTCATGATCAACAGCATAAAGACAAACAGATAAACAGCTGCCAAAGAAAGTGAGAGAGAGCGAGAGAGAAACAAAACAAAATTAACTAAGGGTCAGGTTGATGCCTGTTATCCCAGCGGAATTTACCAAATCCTATTTACCTTACTAAATGGCAAATTGGCATTTGTAAATGGCCTACAACACATTGTGCTTTCCGGTAAAAAGGTGATGAGAGTTGAGATGGAGGTTGCTAAAGAGGCAAGACCGGTAAATCAACCTTTCTGTCAAGCCTTTAAGTAGAGGAAGGAGGAGAATGAAAAAATAAGCTAAGAAAAATAGAGAAAAACGAAATGGGGGTGGGAAGAGAGGAAAAAAGGAGTAAAAGTGAAAAAGTACCCCTCTTTTCTGTACCCCCGTTACCCAGGCTCTCCCGTGAGGGCATAGCCCCTGCCGCGGGGCTGATCTAAAATGGTACAGGGTAAGCGGCTCAGACTTTGGATCCTGCCTGACTCCCTGACTGGACCAAAGCCAAGGTTACCAGAGGGTCAGCTCCCCCTCTCTCTGTCCCGATTCCAGCATGTATAACATGCATAACACAGAGACTTGCTGCTTTACCATACAAACCCTCCTCGACCTGCCAGTCCTAACTGAGCCTGTGAGAGACGGAGAGGGAAAAAGAGCGAGACAGATAGCACGTCAGGCTTATCGTCCGCTGGCTCCGAGGGAATGCAAGCAGGGTCGCCCGGAGGCCATTCGACTGGCCCACCCCCTACTCGCTCACTCTCCCTTGGACGGAAAGACAGGCGGAAGGCTGGAGAAAGTGATTACACCTGGTCTAGTTCTGGCTGTTAACTAGAGGAAGGTCAGCCAGCGTGCGCCAGGGCCAAAATGAGTTCACTGTCCAAAACGTCACATTCATGCATCTTCCCACTCACTCCCCCGTTCTCTTTCCTCATCACTTAGAGTTGTCAGCTGTGTGCTCTACATATAACACAATGGGTGAAGTTTGCAGCAAACATGCATAAAAACATTAAAATGACTACGCACGACAATGTTGCTGTGTAGTATTATGTATATGAAAGTAGTGTTAAAATATTATGATTCTATTTTCCAGAACACTGCTTTCGTTCTGTATATCAAATGTGTTTAAGTGTTTCATCATGGGATGACATTAAAAATGCTTATGTTTCTTGAGATGTTAATCATGCGCAAGTCGCGATGGATAAAAGCATCTGAAAAAAAATTGAAAAAACTAAAGCATAAACTATAGACAAAATATATAGTTTTTAAAAATCAATCACCATTATATTCTAAGACAACCAAACAAGACAAGCAAAGTTGATTAGGGTTGAGTAAAATTCAGAAGTTAAAGGGACAATGTGTACTTTTTAGGTATTTTATTATCTAAAAATCAATATTTTATCCATAAATATGTCCTCAATAGTGTACAAATACCTCTGCCAATTATCTAAGAATTTATTATCTTTATATACATGGAACGGGTAAGTCCACGGAGGCTTCCATGTAGTTCCGCCATCTTGAAAAACTATAATAGCAGAGAGGGACAAAAAGTACTAAGCAAACGCGTTTCCACAATGCGTTTTTGTTCAGGGCCAGCGTCACATGACTGAAAGCAGCAGAAACGGAGGAGCAGAGCAGTGAGACACGCTTGTCACTGTCCCGGCAAGTTTCAAAGTCAGTAATTCATACTGTAACATTTGTTTGTTCCTTGTTGTGGCAAGTTGCAGAGTTTGAAATAACAAACCTCTTTACCCGAAGGAACAATATACGAAGTGCTATATTAGAAGACATCCTGTCATGGCTTTTTGGTAGATAACGACTACACAATACACATTTCAAAAAGCAAGGTGCTGGAGAGCACAATTTGTTTGAATGCAAAATACAATTTCACCGCTAGATGGGAGATATTCCTACACATTGTCCCTTTAAGAATTCAAAGAAATTCAACACAGGTAATTAACTCTGTGAAATATAGAAACTGAATAGAACATTTTATAGATGGCATTTTAAACGTCCATACATCCATCGAAAAACATACAACTTATGAAGCAGGGAAGCTGTAGGGAACCACCAATCCTTAAGCTTTTGCTCCTTAACACAGTGTCACAATAACAATCGATAATACTTTCTTTTTTAAATCATCAATAAAAACAAACATCTACCTGTCTCTTTAATCTATAACCCTGATATTTTGTTTGTTCTCCAATTATTGCCTCGTGGCAGTGTGTAACCTCCAGACCAGCACTGTGACACTAATTATGAGTATTCTTCTTTCTTTGTGGTGCATCTTTCCCAAGAACATAGATTTTGGTGATCAAAGGCCACACCAGAATGTCAAGCTGTACTAAAATTGTATTTAAAATTAAACATAGCGTGACAAGCAGAATATATAAATAAGCTTTAAAACCAAGGAACATAAGGCACAAGAACGTTAAATCCATCCAAACTGACTAAAAAATTGCTCCTACAGTGTAAGTTACCAGAACCAAGGGTCAGAACTGAGGGAAAACCACAAATATGTGGGTCCCATAAATGACCCCTATATCAGCACACAGACACACAGAGCCAAAAACATTCTATTCTACACATTTGAAAAGTGGAGGAGCTCCAGTCCAGCAGCTGGACAACGGGAAGTCCTGTTTTGAACTGGAGCAGTTTCCAAGCATTTTTAGAAAAAGTTTAACTTAAAGTTCACACAAAAATGGAAATCCTGTCATTTACTCACTCTCATGTTGTCCCAAACATGAAACACAGTAGAAGATACTTCACCTGTTTATGTCGGTATAATTAAAGTCAATGGGGTTCAAAACATTTATGTTCCTAAAAAGACAAATACACTATGAAACTAATCCACACAACTCAACTGGTATATTCTTTTGAAGCAATATGATCATTTTGCATGATCTAAAGAATATAGCTCTATCTAAGACTAAGACCCGTCTCTTATATTGTTTTGAATGGGGAAAAGTACAACGTTCAATATGGCGGAATAAGTCCTGCCTTCTAAATAAGAGCCAATCACCGACAAAAACTTCAACATGTCAAATCTCACTGGTTCTTGCACATCACGAGTAAGGGTGTCACGATTTCGATTTTAAATCGAAATCGATCGAAATTAATTAACAATCTCGAACTTCGAATTCTGGAATCGAAGACCTTGAAACAATCTGGATCCTGTTGACATTCATAATATGCCAAAACATATCTTCTTTTGTATTCCACAGAAGAAGAAAAATCATACAGGTTTGGAATGATGTAGGTAAGGGACTGATGATATAACTTTCATTTTAGGATGAACTATCCCTTTTAAGGATTCGAGAGAGAAAGAAAGAAAAGGGTAAGCTGGAGAAGCAAGAATCAGTTGACAGTTTGTGTTCATGCTGTAGTGAGAGAGAAGATCCATTCAGCCCTATGAGGATGGCACTGATATGCGACCCTGCGGCAAAGAGAGATGTCAACCCCCTGCTCGGAGAATATCTGCTCCCTCACTGACTCCATACAAGCAGGGCAGCTCATCCGTCTGACCCCTGGAGACCTATGACAGCGCCTCAAACAGGCCTTTCACTGACACACACCAGCACACCATTGAGAAAGAGCAGGGGGGATGGATTTAAGCGTGACACACTCACTGGGCATTGAGAGGAAGCAAATGGGGGACGATTAAACTGTGACACCTGTCACTGGCTTGTTTAGGGAGACTATGGAGAAATGGTCTGGAGAGCACTGCTTGTGCCGTTTCCTTTTCTTTCTCCTTCCTACATTTCCACTCCTTCTCATTTATGTTCACACATTTTCCATAAGCAAAGGCAGGAAAATCTGGGAGAGCTGGTTTGCTTGTACAATCGAGATTCTGTGGCACTCAAACTTTCTATCTCTCCCTAAAGGAACCACAAAAAAAGCGGATCTGTGGGAGGCTGTAGATGAACAGGGTTAGGAGAAGAGCAAGGCCCATATGGTTTCATCCTCAATCTCTCTTCTTTCCTGCGCACCTTCACTGCCTGACCTCAGCTACTGAACCAGGCAGGTTAAGGTTCAGGGAGACTGTGGTTGACAGAGAGGCTCCATTAAAAACACAAACACACACTCCGGTTCATCCTACTGACATCACTAAAAGAGAATGTGGGACAAAGGTGGTCTTAAACTCGCATATCCTCCAAAGGTGGAAAGTAACCTTACAGATCAGGTCCATGGTCATTGACCTGCCAGTGGACGACAAGAAACTGACTGGAATTCTTATTAACTGTGAAATAGAATGTCCTTAAGGAACACATTTTTATTATTATTTTTTTTAAAATCTTAATTTAAGCATTTTTGGCTCTTTTGTTTGTGGAGGTAAGGTAGGGAATTGGATTTGCAACATCCACATGAGCACCATGGCTTAAAGGATTAGTTCACTTTTGAAAAAACTTTTGCTGATAATTTACTCACCCCCATGTCATCCAAGATGTCTATGTTTTTCTTTCCTCAGTCGAAAAGAAATTTAGGTTTTTGATGAAAACATTCCAGGATTTTTCTCCATATAATGGACTTCAATGGGAACCGGATGGTTCAAGGTCCAAAAGACAGTTAATAACTGTTTCAGATGCAGCTTCAAATGTCTTTAAACGATATCAGACGATGAATAAGGGTCTTATCATGCGAAACGATCGGTTATTTCAAAACTTATTCCAAAAATGTAACTTTTCTAAGGACAAATGCTAGCCTTGCTCTATTCTGTGAGGCGCGTTTGCAACGTAACGTATTACGTATTACGTAATTACGTTCAAAAGGTCACGGGCGACGTAGCCGAAAGTACAGAGTCAGTGTTTACAAGTTGAACGCATAGGTTAAACGTGCAAACTAGCTCAAACACCGTTTACAAAAAAAGGAATTAAAAGGAAAAACAGCGATGTCGGACGATTTTGATTCTGTACTTCCGGCTACGTCGCCCGTGACCTATTTTTGAACGTAATTACGTATTACGTGGCGTTACAAACGCGCCTCAGAGAATATAGCAAGGCTAGCATTTGTCCTTAGAAAAGTTATATTTTTGGAATAAGTTTTGAAATAACTGATCGTTTCGCATGATAAGACCCTTATTCATCGTCTGGTGTCGTTTAAAGACATTTGAAGCTGCATCTGAAACTGTTATTAACACTATCTTTTGGACCTTGAACCATCCGGTTCCCATTGAAGTCCATTATATGGAGAAAAATCCTGGAATGTTTTCATCAAAAACTTAAATTTCTTTTCGACTAAGGAAAGAAAGACATGGACATCTTGGATGACATGGGGGTGAGTAAATTATCAGCAAAAGTTTTTTCAAAAGTGAACTAATCCTTTAACATGTCTTTCAAAGCTAAGGAAGATTTAAAAGAAAAGTTCACTCAAAAAAGATTTCTGTTGTCATTTACTCACCCTTATGTTGTTCTAAACCTGTATGATCTCTGGAACACAAAATAAGGTGTATTTATACATACATTTCAATTTAGTGGTCTACTGTATATAATGGCCGTTCAATATTGTAATTTTTCATTTTTGGGTGAACTACAGTTGAAACTTGAAAAATAAGAATATGATTATGGCTTACAGCTTATGAAATATCTCACTTTGCATGTGTTGAGTCTATATAATATATTAGTTTGACCTTTTAAGTTGAATTCCTGAAATAAATGAACTTTTGCACCATATTCAAATTTTTCGAATTTCACCTCTATCTCTCTAAATACAAAAACGTATGCAACCAGAACAGTGATGACTGTAGTGATAGATGTATAATAGAAGAAGGTGGCATAACAGCTGCAATCCCACAGAGAGCATGTTACTGCAGTGATTCACTCTCCCAAAAGCAAATTCCTTGACAGGGAAATACCAAACGGCAATTTTGGAAACGGCTGGAAATCCCACATCTAGATAGATTTCGGTTTCGATTTCCAAAGT
Source organism: Pimephales promelas (assembly GCF_988280905.1). Taxonomy (NCBI): domain Eukaryota; kingdom Metazoa; phylum Chordata; class Actinopteri; order Cypriniformes; family Leuciscidae; genus Pimephales; species Pimephales promelas. The sequence goes on from NC_142769.1 coordinate 39,444,030, forward strand.
AACATTTATATGCACCATGTCTCAGAATGTCAACTTTTCAAAAATTATCACATTGTGACTCATCATTAATCAATGTTTAATGGTAGTTTTCTTTCGTTATGACTTTTCAAAGTGCTTAGCCTTTCAGTTTTACACAAATATAAACTCTTAATAGAAAGTGATATCATGTATAGATCCAACTTCCCCCAAAGCTTGCATGTTGGCACATGTTAAGCAACTGTCTGAAACAAATGATACATTAATACTGCAAGTGTTCCTTAAATGGGACACTCCCGTTAGTCATTTCTCTGAACCGGTGAACTTCCTCCTAAACCACAAACAATATGAAGATTTATTATAGTGTCACAAATCAGAGAAAAAATTACAAGAGTTTATTAACAAAACTATTAATAAACTACAAAAGGGTATATCCACTCCTGTTCAAAAGTTTTGGGTCAGAATAATTTTTTTTTGTTATTTATTCCGTTAATTAATTTTATACTGCAAGTTTGCAATTTAATTGATCAAAAGTGACAGTAAATACTTTAACATTGTTCCAAGAAAATACAGTTATATTGAACTTTGTAATCATCAAAGAATCCTTTAAAAAAATGTAATCTCAGTTTCCCACAAAAATATTAAACACAACTGTTTACAACATTCATAACAATAAGAAATGTTTCTTGAGCACCAAATCGGCATATTAGAGTGATTTGTAAAGGATCATACGACACTGAAGACTGGAGTAATGGCATCTAAAAACTCAACCATGTCATCACAGGAATAAATTACATTACATTAACATATTAAAATAGAAAACAGTTATTTAAAAATTATAATAATATTTCACAATATTAGTGTTTTTACCGACCCAAAACTTCTCAAGTGATTCTATAACATTTTGGATTAGAGATGCACTTTCAGCTATACAAGACACTTTTTAAAGCAAATATTATATTGTGTAAATATACATATGGTACTCTATGTAACGTTTGGCACTCTAGAGGTTAATTAACAAAACTGCAAGCAACTTGCAGAAGAACGTTGTAGCCGGAGCTGGTACTTTCTGTTTATGTACTAGTATACAGGGTTACTCTATAGCGGTTGACGTCCTGCTCTGTCTAAAATAGTCAGAATATAGGCACACTGTAGTGATTCAGGATAAACCAAAAACATGGTTTGGAAGATGGATTTGTTATATAATAATTCAAATTATATATTTATTAATTTTTAAGTTACATAGTGTACCTTTAAAGAAAAAAATTATGTATACCATCAAATCGCCTACACTGGTAAGAACTACAGATTGAAGTTTGAGAAGAACAAAATATCTCATTTTTGTTACAAGAAGTCTTTATAACTGAAGGAACATTCTCCAGATTCCCTGACTCTCTAGAGAAGGTTTCTGACTGAGATTTGGGACCAAGCAGCAAATTTTCTTAAACCGCAGTGAACTCCTTTCAGGGTGGAGGGGGTGGTGGTGTTCAAATTTCTGGCTCGCCCAACATGTCCCTGCCTTGCACCCTGTTGCCGGAACAACATTTTTTCACTATGGGTCACCAGCGGACTCTGGGTTTGTTTAGCGATTACCAAACACACACACAAAAAAATATATATATAAAGGAATATAAACAGACTCCAAAATAACTCTGAGAGTATTAAATCATTAGATGGTGCCAGAACATTATACGGATTACATTTCAATCATTCGTTTCTGTGCAAGCACCAAACCACACTTAAACCAACATAACCAACTTTGACAGCAGAACAGAGTTATCACAATCACAAAAGAAAAAGTTATGTCAGAGACAAAGAAATAGAGCTAAAAGAAATCCGACACAGCTGCAGTTGGCTAGCTAGAATCATATGGACACTGAGAAGGTGCCCATAGGGTTCAGAAGGATGCAAGAATAAGCCTGTAGGGGTGTCACTGGTGATAGGCTTTCACCACCAAGGACTAAGAGAAAGGAATGGAAGGGGTTAGAGAGGGGAAATGCATTTTACATCGAATCCTTTTAACAACGTTCCAGGAATACTAGGATAATGCCTGTGGACAGGCCACAGGAATGCTTAGCAGCCTCATGGTTCCTAAATTCACGGGACCAGGAAAATGAATCCCCGCCCCCTCTGTACTTCTATGCAGTGCCCCAGAATGAAGCATAAAGTGTGGGTAGGAGAGACAACACAGCAGGGGATGTAAATAATATCTCTCATACCTTCAACCATCACCCTCTATGACACACATATGGAGCTAAAAGAGTCTCAATAAAGATAAATGCACACACTACATCAACATATGCATGAGACAAAATTCATACATGCACACAAAATTCACAAATGCATACAAAATGCAGAAATGCACACAAGATTCAGAAAAGCACAGGACAAGATTCAGAAAATGTGTTTCTGATGCACACACAAATATATCTTGATTTACAAACTGCTTGCGGTCTGTGAACTTCACGGCATTTGTGTGAATTTTGAGACTCCCCTGACTTGGTTCGACACACAAATGCCTTGTTTTAAACAGGGAATGATCCGCAACAATTTCGATTGTTTTAGTCAATCACAAGAACGCACCCTCGTGGGGGATTATTTACTTATATACGGCAATCACATGAACGCGTTCACACAGCGCTATATGCATAAAGACAGAGTGTATTTAGGCCACGCCTCCACCGGGGGTGGGGGGGCAATCCAACTGTCTCCATTGACTTTGCATTGCACGAGGCAGCCTCCTTGTCATTTATGACAATTCTGAATTGTGTCTATGAATTTTGTGTGCATTTACGAATTTTGCAAGCATTTGTGAATCTTCTGTGCTTTTTAAATTTTGTCTGTGCATTTGTGAATTTTGTGCGCATTTGTTCTATCCTGTGTGTGTATTGTGTTTGCATTTATGAATGCTGTGTGTGCATTTATCTTTATTGAGACTCTTTTAGCTCCATACATGGAGGCTTTTATGCACCTACCAGAGCACCAAATTACTTTGAACCCAGCAGGTTTGTGCACCAATCATAACTGAAATGAGAATGGCTTTAAAAAATTCAGATTCAGTAAGTGAATTTGTAATAAATATGACTGCAAAAATCAAATAATCAAATTTGAATGTAAAATAGAATCAAAATGAACCGAAATTCAACTATTTTTTTTACTTAATAAGCATTTTTAAAGGCAGTATTTGAATGTTAGCACGACAAAGTCTTGTTTGAAAGATTTGTAAAAACAAAAATCCTTTAAAATTGAAGGTTATACGGACAGAAAAAAAGACAAACAGATGAATAAATAAATCAGACAGATAAAGACAGACAAAAACCATATGCAGTTAACCATCAAATTAGTCAAACTAGCCAAACTCGACTTAGACCACCCCTTCATACACTAAAAACAGTTCCACCATCAGGGCCTCCACATTAACCAAAGCCTGGCTGCAGGCTCTTTCCACCCCCCACCCCTTAGAACTCAGAGGAATTTGGGAAGGCAGAAGATCCAGCGCAAGAGTTGAGGCATGCGGCAGCCCCGAGAACGTGCACTGCTGGGGGGCCAGCTTCACCACAGAGGCCAGCAGGCCTCCCACACCAAGGCCAGCCAAGGGTTCCCATCACCACAAACCTTCCCTAATCTGCTAATATAAGACTCCTAAATATAGAACTGCAGCATGGAGTATACCATTTAAAATAATGTCTCCTCCTGATTTTATCGGTTGCTTTTTTTTTGGAAAATCTTGGAAAACCAAGTTTTGAACCAAGTCTTGAACCAAAACCAAGTCTTCTTTTGACGTTTTGAAATGTCAAATTACAGGAAGGCCACTTAAACGCAGTGTTTGAGATTAAATGCTGATTGGGTCTGAAGTCCAGTTCTTAGGTCAAATCTTACATACTTACATCATATCCTATCCTTCGATGTCATCCTTCATGTGCTTTTACTATCTGTACATTCATTTTGCATATCAACCCACTCTGAAAATTCAGCCATGATGACACCATACAATTCCAGGTAGGCATTTTGGTTGAAGAATTGTAACTCTGGTTCATAACCAAACAGCCGTATTTCAAACTGCAAACAGCACTGTCAACCATATCTCCCTGCTATATGAATGTGGCTGAAGAGTAAAGATTAATGCAACAATCTGAGAATTAAGTCGTTCGTCACGTCATCCTCCATCCATCCTCTGTCTAAAGCACTTTGAAGCATAATTTGGATGTCCTTTTCTTTTTGTATTCTTGTCTTTTCAGATAGGAGAGTGAACCCAGGTTCCAGCTTCTCACCAAAACCCCTCCCAGAGCTTCCGGACCTTTTCGTTGTCTATCTCCAGAAAGATTGACCCGCAGCCCCATCCCAGGACCCGGGAGACCGGGACACAAACGGGCCCCTTCAGGTTGATTTATCGGGCGTATTCAGGGCCAGGCACGCAGAGAGACAGAACAGTTCTGACGTCTCTGATCACCAGAACAACCCCTTTAAAAAGCCACCTCTTGAGAGAAGTCTGCACCTCTACCGACTTCGGATGCTTTTGAAATTATAATAACAATAACAGTATTAATAATGAAAGATATCTTTTGTAGAGAGTCATGCATCATGACAGCTCAAAAGCAAAACATGACATAAAAAAAAACAAAATGGCTATTTTGTTCATTCTTTTCTTCAGCATCCTCTTTTCTCCTCTCTTAAAAAAACAAAACAAAGCAAAACCACACAAGCGCCTTCATGGTGAAGTCAGGTTTAAAAAAAAAAAAACGAAACTAAATGGAAAACAAGTGGCACTGCATCATGATGGCAGGCGGGACAAAACGGAATTGTTTTAGTGGAAGAAAGAGCTATCTGTCACTGTCTGTCAGCTCATTCATCCAGTACTCCCTGAGCATCCAGCCCATCTGTCATCCCCTCTCAGTCCCTGACACCCGCCCAGGTTGGCCACTTCGGCAACAAGGGAAGGGGTCCCAAATATGGACCCTTATAACCCCACTATTATTGTTTCCCTCTAGATCTCAGAATTGACAAATAGGCATACGCTACATACTTCTTACAAGACGTTTTTTTTTTAACTTTCATTTGACGTGTCGCGTTGATTTAGCTAACTTCAGTTAGATGTACAAAGTCAATCACTTAGCTGACATGCAAGACCTGCCACACAGAACTGTACATGAAATCCACAATGTTGCAAAAGAATGCTTTCACAAAGAATATTCCAAGCTTTTGTTTGTAGCTTTTTCATGCTGAATTTAAAGAGTCACTTATATGTTATATAATGTATAAGAAAATCAATTTCAATGGAGCCTCAACAGGCTCTACATGATCCCAACCGAGGAATAAGGGTCTCGTCTAGCGAAATGATCAGTAATTTTCTAAGAATAAAATAAAACTGTATATACTTTTTTAAATCTTGAACTAGCTCAGCGATGCACATCCACAACTTTAACTTGTAAACACTGGGTCAGTACTTCCGCCAACTTCACGCATGACCTTTCCAACATGACTACGTAATGAGTGAAGTCGTAGACATGCGTCGCAGAGCTAGTACAAGACAAGCATTTGTGGTTAAAAAGTATTAAAAAAATAATAATAAAAAATAGAAAATGACAGGTAGTTTGGCTAAATAAGACCCTTATTCCTCAACTGTGATGGTGTAGAGCCCTTTGAAGCTGCATTGAAACAATTTGGTCCTTCAACCCGTTGGTCCCTGTTGAAGTCCATTATATGGAGAAAAATCTTGGAACGTTTTCCTTTCGTAATTGTAAGGTGCTTACAAATAGTCTCAACATAGGGTACACCTCAACATCTGAATTTAAAGTATGCGTGTTAACTGCTAGGCTACGACTCTGCAGTAACAAAATCGATTGTGTGCAACCAAAAGACTGTACTTAAACAAAAATAATAGGGATATAAGAATAATGCCTTGGAGTGCTGTCTTTCTGATTGCAAAATCACCTTGATGTTCTTCTCCGTGTGTTTCAGTTTTTGTTTTTCAAGTCAGCCCAGAGCAATGTTACAGGCCAAAGTTTTCAATCAGCGGCTCTAGTTCCGCAATGTTCAAGTGTGCAGAGGTGCAAATAGGATAATATGACTCCAAAAAAATCTTACCTTAAACCGAACAATGGTAAATACAAAACCACCCAAAGGTGAATATCAGACCGGGCCTTGAAACCAAAGATATGAATACAAACAGACACAGACTCACACATTTGCGGAAACCTTCAAACAAAACTAAGGCTAGCGTGGAGGTTTAGGGGGTTGGGTTTGACAGTAGAGGGGAAAATAAGAGAAAGAAGGGGGGGGGGGTGTTGAGGGGTAAACAGGGGAAAACAGAAGAAAGGGGAAAGAAGAATGAAAGAAAAGAAAAAGGAGTGGAAAAAAACAAAGACTTACTTGTCTCAAGTCGATGAAGGCGAGCAGCAGAGTGTCCCCCTGGAAGCCAGGCACCGGGCCGGCCCTGGCAAACCCTGTGGGAAAGAGAGACGGATAAAGAGAGCAGGGAATTCGCCATGGAGCGGGAGATTGGCAGACGGATGACAGCCGGGACAAGGGGAGGACAGGGGGAGGTTCAGTGGGGGCGGGGGAGGTGAAATGGAAGGGGGCTTTGAAGGTTTTGGGGGTGCTGGCAGAGGGGGTGGAGGGTTTGTTGGGTGGTTCAGAGCAGAGTCATGTCTCTCGGTCTGCCACCGGCTTTGTGCGGCCCATTCGGTGGAAAAAATCATCATCAAACTCTCATTAATTCTCCCCAACGTTGATCTGACAAGCCAGAGAGAGGGGCTGTGTGGGGATGAGAGGGCAGCCTTTACTCCGCAACCTGAGGCCTGACGGCAATTCCCATGAGGCCGCTCTCCCAGACCAGTGGCGTGGTACTTAGCGAAGGGGCCGACGACACTTGTGAAAAGCCAATGGGCTGGGGGTGTGTGGGGAGTGCAAGAGTTGTAGAGGTTTCTGAGGGCCATTGGACCTTTCTGTGCCTTTGGACGGGAACCCGTAAACAAGCGGCTTCGCCATTCTGAAAAACGGAACATTTGACACGCGGAGACAAAACCAAGCCGGGGCCAGTAGAAATCCCTTTCACCTCGTGATGCTGCGTGCCTTTCTTGCCTCTCACGCAAATTACACGCCTGCCATCTTTATTTCTGACCCCCGCAAACGCTGAGCCAGCGACTGCTTACCCTCGCGCTTTTGTTGCGGCGTCTCAGCCCGAGACTGTGTCGATTTTGCGAACTTCCCCATTCGCCTTTTTACAGGAGAGAGACCTGTGGCATGGTTTACGTGACGCGTGTCAGAACACATCTCATCAAGATTCAAGAACAGGGACCTCTAGGCTTTCACCTAACTGACACATTCCAGTATAAAGCCCTGTTACTGACTACACTAAGAAACCTCTCAAGGGATAAGCAAGGAAATGCTGTCAAGACCTTTATGCTCCCCAAAACCAGCTGAACTGAACAGGAAGCAACTCTTGACGCCCTCTCACTTTGAATGTCCAATCGCTCGCTCCTGGTGTTGTACAGGTCAAAGAGGCGCAGCAGACACGAGAGAGGCCAATGTCAGTTTAACAGAGCCTCTTGTGGGCTCGAGATGATATTACAGTGGTATGATGACTGATAACATTTAATTGAATTAAAATTGATTAGGAAGCATTCTAGTATATAATATGACTGATTATTATTATTATTTATTATCATTGTAAAAATGTGACTGAAAGTCCGGTTGTACCTGAAAGTACCCAAATGGCCAATTTTACCCCAAAATATCATAAAATAGCAGATTTTACGAATTTCAATTGCTTAGAAGCATACACCATTGTTAATTTTAAACCCTACTATAGTTTAATTAAACCTTGCTAAGACTTAAGTAAACTCTTTATATAATCTTGTTAGACCAATTCCTCAACTTTGAATGCTAAAACTGCTTTATACCCACTTCATTATATGGGGTTCAACATATATAACAGCCTCTCCAATTAGGGGTACAGCTTGTCATTAGTGTATTACACTGAAAGGGACATTTTTGTACTTAACCCTATAAGGTTTAAAGTACTTTAAGGAAAAATATTATTACTCTAAGGTTTTTATGTGCATGTTTTGGGGGTACAAAGTTGTGCCTTTTAGGGTACTGCCCCAGTGACGAGCTGTTGTACAATTTTTTTATGACAGTGAAACCATCAAGATTTGTCCACACCTTCAACACTACACATCATGACTTCTTCTTTCTAAAGTTATTTCCAGACTTCAATAAACTCAAAACACAGCAGCCAGAGTACTCACCTGCACTCCGTAGTTTACCCATATTCAAAATTCCAAATTAAAAAACAATTGGGGCCTGCTTAGCTTTATGCAGAGAAATATATTTTCCAACCCTTCTGAAACTTTCCAAACTGATCCTCATCGTACCTTCATATCTCCCTCCCTCTCTATCCCAGAGCACAGACACTTCCAAACTGTTGATAGATTGAACCACAGACACATCATCTGTGCATTCAAGTGGTTACATCTTTTAGAAGTTATTTTAGTTTTCCATTATGCCCCAAGACCCATATATACAAATAAACAGGGGGTCTCTAAAAATGAAAGTAATCACAGACTGCTTGGTAAACCAAAGCAAACCACAAGAAAAAGGTGTCGTACAGTATAACTGATGTGACCGCAATATGACTGGGGTTATTTTCTCTCCCTCTCTGTGACCTATGTGCGATAGCATGCTCTGGCTGAGGATCCAAGGGAAATCCATTAACCATACAGGGTTAGGTGCTCAAAGGCAATTTTAGCTGTGGTCACACGAAAGCCGTGAGGAGGGATGGGCCAAGCGGCAAATCTCAGATGCTAGCCAAAAATGCATATCCTTCTCTTCTCACCTTTTCCTCTAACTTTCAGCTCAGTTTTTCAGAAAGTCACATGGGTGTCAAATAAGAAGTTAGTAACAGTAAACACAGCATTGTGGCTTGATTAAAAGTCACCAGTAGGATTCGGGAAATTTTAAATTGGGCCACACCAGGATGAAGCCCAATCATGCAATCAGGGTTTAAGGAGGATTATGAATGTCAGTGAGCTTTCACTTAAACTTACTCTCACACTCTTTGACGTCCACGTTGAACTGCTGCAGGGCTCCCATAGACACTTGCCTGACATCAGCCTCCAACAGCAGCTGCAGCAGGGAAGTGGAGAGGTGTTTACAGGCTGACATACATGCCGTCTGAGCCACCTTCCCCTAGAGAAAAAAGGACAAATGAGAGAGAAAAACAAAGAAACGTGAGGTTCACATACTGAGTATCTTTCACACAGTATAACCCTCTCCAAAAGGTGGTAAAACTATGGACATTTATTTGAAATGTTTACATGTTTCTCTCCTCCCTGTCCAACTGAATATCATCAGGTGATCCTTTCATTCTTTCGATAGCCAGAATCTGCTGCATTCTGGTCTCTAATGTAATCTCCATGAGCACATACAAGAAACACTTTTCATATTGTATTTACAAACACAAGCATCTATGTTACATGCAATCTCACAGACATAAAAAGGGGAGCTTAGCAGCACTATGGTGCATATTTATGCTGGGAGAACCGCAGTGCTGTTTAAACATCAACACACGTTCACCGCCACACGCGCTGATACACACACAACTCAAGCTCCAAGCCGAAAACCTCAAATATGCCCTTGTCTGCCGTCCAGCGCCTTCCTGACAATCAGGGTAATACTTCAGGGGAGATCCAAAGCTATTAATATGACACTAAACCTGAAAGAAAACAGCAGACTGGAGGGCCAAGAGTCTATGTGGGATTTTTATCTGATGGGGTCAAAAAATAAAAACAAAACACCATTATACAAGAGGACTTCCTGCACATTGGAAACACTTGGGCAATAAATCTAGTGAAATGAAGGATGAATACACAGTAAATCCATATAAGAGAGAATGAGGGGTATTTTTTATCCCTTTTCGGTCCATGTGATGGGTAGAGAATGGAAAACAGAAAGCAAGACAATGCCCTCTTTGCTTCAGTCATCTGATCCTTTCCTTTTCATTCTCCGTCTCTCTCCATCTCACATGGAAATTCCACAGTAGACATTTCTTAAATTAGAAGCTACTAGCATTACCTAACCAACTAATGCTCAGGTTCAGTCTCTGACAGCTTAAATGCCTTAAGGACTGTGTATAATATATAACCTAGAGCATTGCTCAACTAACTGCACTTTTTGAAACCACATCTATCCAACTATTCTAATGTCATTCATTATATTAACTATGGACACGTTTCACTAAGTAACATGTTTTGCACTTTTGTGCTATCCATATTTTGACCAAATTAATGGCACTTTGCTATATATTAAGATTTCTAATGCAATGAACTTCATAGAGTTTTAAGAATGTTTAAAAAAAATTTGCTGATAATTTACTCACCCCCATGTCATCCAAGATGTCCACGTCTTTCTTTCTTCAGTCGAAAAGAAATTAAGGTTTTTGATGAAAACATTCCAGGATTTTCTCCATATAATGGACTTCATTGGGAACCAAATGGTTCAAGGTCCAAATGAGAGTTTCAGTGCAGCTTCAAAGGGCTTTAAACGACACCAGACGATGAAAAAGGGTCTTATCTAGGACCCTTCGAGTCATGACTCGAAAAAAGATTTGTTCATGTTGATGAATGAGTTTGAACAGGAGAGTCACGAAGGCTCATCACAGAACAGAGCAGGGCAAGCATTTGTGCTTATAAAACTTAAACTTTTTTATTTATTTTTTAAATGAGCGATCGTTTCGCAAGATAAGACCCTTATTCACCGGCTGATTCACCGACCTTGAACCGTTCGGTTCCCAGTGAAGTCCATTATATGGAGAAAATCCTGGAATGTTTTCATCAAAAACCTTAATTTCTTTTCGACTGAAGAAAGAATGACATGGACATCCTGGATGACATGGGGGTGAGTAAACTCCTTTAAGTTTGTCACTGTACGTTGTGAGCACAAGATCTAACTGGAGCAGCACAGCCTCGACATAAGGTTGTTCTTACAGCATCAGAGAGCAAGGACTGGGGAGGGTTGGCGTCACCACAACATCAGCTGGCCATATGGCTGTGAACTTCACTTCAGCTTCTCTGTAAACAGTCATATAAAGTATAAAGTACACACACGCACCTGACCGACAAAGACCTGAATGGTTCAGGTCAGGTGGGGTCAACAGGAAAAGCTCTCCCCTCCTCTCTCACTCCAAAAGGAGGATGGAGGCAGTGTGATTATGTCCTGTGTGGGGTCAGGCCCCACGTGAAATTGCTATAATCCATCTCCACCAGCTTCTGAAATACCTATGGCCTGGCCTATGTGTTAATCTACAGTTGGCATGGATATAATGAGTAGAAAACAGTTTTGTGCGTTCAACGTGACACTTAACATATAACATAGCACAACTACACATATGCACACACATTGCAGTCATATTCAATCAGCCACTAATCAGGCTGAAGCACTAACTAGGTGATTATAGATGATTAGAGTGCATGCACTGCACTGCAGTGATTAAAAAATAAACACACTTGTTTTCCGGACTCCTGTCTCTGTATGTTTAATAGCCATAATAAATCACAGAGGCCGGAGTAGTAAGGGTTGTTTCTGTTCCTCATGGAGGAATGAAGACACACACAGGTACCTGTCTCCTACTGGGTAAATTCTAATCACTCACAAGTCATTTGGTCTGATTGGAGTAAGGCGTTTGTAAATATGGTGAGCATAGATTTTTTTTTTTTACAGCAAATAGAGTCATGAGCAAGGATTGCACAATCCGGGCAGGGGTGAATAGATTCTCTATTTACTTATATTGATATATCTGTATTCATTTATACATGCATTCATATTTTCTGCTACTTAATTGAAGAAGCATACAACTTTTGAAGCCCACATTCATACTGGACATGTGAGTGAGACTGAAATTGATTGATTTATAATTCAGTTTTTTATCCAAAGCAATTTATAACACTATATTACACAAGAAAACAAGTAGTTGAACTAAGAACTCCAAAGCCCTTGCAGAAAAGTGGACCAAGCCTGTCCGTGAGTGTTTCCACTTTTCTATAATAATAATAATAATATATATATATATATATATATATATATATATATATATGAATGTAATCCCAATATTCTTCTTTTTCCCAATCTATTCTTCTTCCCAATATATCATTCTTCTCATATATCATATAATATGATATGAATGATATATGATATATGAGTAGAATGATATATTGGGAAGAAGAATAGATTAAACTTGGTTAAGGTAAAATGACAAAATAATTTGGCAAGAAAGGCAATCTCCAGCATATCATGGAATATAGGTATTATAGTATTATGCAACAAAAAATGCATAGAAAAACAAAAAGCCCACAATAAATACAGAATTTACTGACTAAAATGTAATCAGCTACCAGTATTCATATTTTGTTGGTTCTTTTTTTTTTTTTTCATTTCAGCAGCCATTCTCCTAGGTATTGACTTTGTGCATGTGTCATGCTTAACTTCTTTCCAATCTTCCTTAAATTCTTCTCAAAGTTGAGCTTCATTGGAAGACCTGCATGACTTATCACAATTCAGGCACGGTTTATAATTTCCCAAAGGTTTTCAATGGCTTTAAGGTCAGGGGACTGAGGAGGCCACTTGATGACTCCAAAATGCTGAGCATGAACACTTATTGCTCACAACTTTGTTGCATTCATGGTGCGTTTACGATCGTTTTCAAATTAGAAAATACATATTTGCTCTCCAAACAGATCCTCCAAACTTGGCTACATATTGTTCAGCAGGAATCCCAAGTATTAGTCCATTTTCAAAGAGCCCGCAACTTCAAACACCTGCTGCAGACATGGGTCCCCAATACCATTATGTTTCCCCTGCCGTGCACCATGCATGCTTTTGATATTAAAACAATGCTAGGTTGTTAAATTTGACTGGAGTCTGGAGAACATGGCTCCAATCTTCCATACAAATGAGTTTACCTCATTTTATTAGGGAATGTTCCTCTCTTACAGAGTTTAAACTTATTTTTTCACTCTGGCGTTTTGATCGATCATGAGTGTTGTGCTAGTGTTGAACATACTCCAATCTTTATGTTCTTTGGCAAATATAAGGTGTTCTTTTTGTTTGCAGTTGATAAAACTAATAAATGCTTTCTTTACTGTTATACAACCTCTCAATCCTGTATCTTGTAGATGTTGGCTTACAGTTCAAGATGAAATTGGAGATTTCTCACACTTGAACATTTTGTCTAGATCTTTAGAAGGTGGTCCCACAATCAGGTGCTGTCAAAATGCTCACCAGCCACAACACTTTACATTCTTCATGGTAGTGGTCTCACTGTGCTTTGAAATAATTCTGTTGCCATTGTAAGCATTCACATCCAGCACGAGTAATATCCAAAAACGATTGACCAAATGTAACAATTGTAACAATTTCCTCCTTGGTTGCAGAAGAAAAGTTCCTTCCATTTGGCCATTTTCACTAAGACCCACAAAATCAATACATGTATGGTTGAATCCCAGCTCCATGTATAAATCAAAACAGATTAGCTACTTTCAACACTTAAACGTTGGAGCCTTTGTTCAAAGATATGTGTTTAGGGCCTGATTTAAACAGTTCTGCTTCGTGTGGCACACCCCTCTCACAGTAGCACATTTGTTTTACAGTTCAGGGCAGGGGGATGTTAACAATTAGCTCAGGGGCTCAAAGGAGGGAGCGAAAAAAATCAAAAAAAAAAAAAGGAAAAGTAGGAAAGAGTGCAATGAGTGACCAGTTAGAGGCTGCTTGCACTCCTCCTCTCCAGTCTTCTCCAGTTAATTAAACAAAGGCTCATCAAAGCCCTCGTTAAAAAATACTCAACAGCAATTGGCTGTCAAAATAAACAGAACACACGGTACAGTGAGACAGAAAGAGAAACAATAATAAAGCAAGAAACAGAGATAAAGAGGAGGAGGAATACAAGAAAAAGGGGTTCTGGACACTGGGCCAAGGTTAGATTTCTTAATAACGATAATAATATGTTTGAAACGTCACAACAGTTCTACACACGACCCCAACACGCACCACATGCGGAGGACCCCTGAGAAAACTCAGCATGGAGTGTGCAGGCTCTCTCGATGCACTCATATTTCAAACGCGCCGGCTTATTTATGCAACACACACCGAATCCCTGTTTACAAAAACAACGAATGTACACTCACGACATCCTAACGAGAAGCAGAGACTATCGCTGGAGGAAAACTGATGCCTGTCTGCGCTGATTACACTCTGGTCGGAGGAAGGGTGATAATGTGTTTTGAACTTCCCGACACCATGCTGCACTGTTCCAGCATATCACAAACACAGAGGGAAAACAAAGACAGCAGGCCAATCAGTTTGGAGCTCAAATCAGGCTTCAAGTAAATAATGACAAGTAGTGTTCGCCTTACAAGGTGCTTGATGATATTGATATGGAAGGCCTTTCTGTTACCTCAGGGTTTCCACAGCTACATTTACAGGGTCAGGAAGCATTATAAATACATCCAACACACATTTTAACACTTTGCTTTGGAAATGAATAAAAGAGCTGTTGTAAAGGTTTTAATAAAAGCCAGGTAAAACTTTCAGAAAATATGATGATACTGTGTGTGATAAAAATACCAACAGCAGTGCAAGTTGTGGCTCATATTTTTTGGAAGGCTTTTCAAAGATTACCTGCTTGATTAAAATCCCTCATTCACACTACACGTGTTTTCATTCATCACATATTTTTATGCAAATTTTGGAATATATTGCATTGTATTCAAATAATTTGAGGAGGATTAATGTTTATTCTGTATGAAGACATCATATTTTGTTTACTTAAACAGATGAGATGGGATGTGGATTCTTTATATGGATTGTTTTTGCAATTTTTAAAATGAAAGGTATTATTTAATGAAATTAAATTTAGAATGAAACTTAGATGGAAAAACACGTGATGACAGCAACAAAGAAATCATACAATAATTTTCAAAAGTTTGTGGTCGGTAAGATTTTTTTTTATGTTTTTGAGAGAAGTTTCTTATGCTCATTTATTTGATCTATTTATTTTACACAGTAAAACAGTTATATTATTAAATATTGGGTAACGCTTCCTTTTACAGTCCAGTTACCCATGTAAATACTATGTACTTATTTTAGTAACTACAATTACTGGGTAATAATTGTAGTACGAACCCTGAACCTACCCCTAAACCTACCCCTGTTCCATGTACTTACCTTATTTTAGCCAGTACTTTCTAGGTAAGTACACTATAAGTACACTGTAAGTACTGTAAAAGGAAGCATTACCAAATATTGTTCCAATTTAAAATACCTGTTTCAATATATTTATCAATGTAATTTAATCCTGTTATGGCAAAGCTGAATTTTCAGCAGCCATTACTCTAGTCTTCAGTGTCACACGATCATTCAGAAATCATTTTAATAGGCTAATTTGGAGCTAAAGAAATATTTCTTATTGTTATTAATGATGATTTTGATAACAGTTGTGCTGCTTAACCCTAAAACCATATTCTGGACAAATGTGGGTAAAATAATTTTGATTTATTTTTAAAAAATACTTCCCTTGATCTGAGCGGTACAAGACTTGGCTACTTTTCCTAAGTTTGCCTCCTGAACAAACAATTGTTTTTTTGACTCAATTCTACAATGTTAAGTGGGTGAAAAAAAAACTTGTACATAACAAAATAAATTATTAAGAATAAAAACTTAATCTTGTATTTGGGTCAAAAATGGGCACCCATATAAATGAATGGGAAAAACTGTAATTTAGAGCATTCTAAAATAAGCCAAAATAAGACACCATGTAACAGCAAAGTCACTTCATCTTTAGGTTTTAGCTCTAAGAACTTATTGGAATGATATTTTAATGTAGTTAAAAAAATTTAAAAGATAAAACATAAAAATGAGCATAATTTACATAGAAAATATGGTACTTTTTGAAGTAAAGAAATTCAAAAATACCCCCAAAATAAAATTTTTAAAAAATACCATAAATGGATAGACAAAACTTTATCGAAGACAGTGATATAACATTTATATAAATAAAAATTAGGATCACACCTGAGTCCTCTGTGCCCACATTTGTCCACAATTACAGAATTAAGGGCTATAAAGTGAATACAGTTTGAGGGCTACTGTTATGTGGAAACCATTATCTTTTTTTTTTCAGGATTCTTTAATAATTAGAAAGTTCCAAAGAACAGCAAAATCGCATTGACCCCAAACTTTTTGACGCTAGTGTAAGTCACTGACATTCAAATGTTGGTGATTTAAGGCAACATGAGCAACGGCAACAATTGATGATGTGATGATGAAGCCGTACAGAGTTCAGCTTCCTTTAAAATGTACAGCAAAGTAAACATGACTAAAAATGGGAGACTTTCAATACTTTGAAACAAAACTACTTCCACATTAAACAAAGCAAGCCAATTCTACTAGCAGATAGGGTGGACATCTACTGTATGTTGTGGCTGCATCAGACACTACAAGATAAAGCTCCTCATTTGAGCTGCCACATTTTGAGAGCATTTTGCCAATATCAGCTCAATAATGAAAAGTCAATGCAACAGAGACACACTGAATAACAAACCTGCACACAAAGGTTTTATGGATCAGATAGCAAAAACACTCAAATGTCAGTCGATGAACAGACCACCATGTAGAAACAGAATGTTATGGAAAAAAGTCAGCTCCACAATCCAAAAGTGCTCTGCCAGTAATTCAGTTCTATCAAGAAAAACTAAAAATTGCCATCACATGATGCTTTAAGTTGTCAGTTCACAGTTTTATACAAACATCTACTGTCGCACTTTAAGAGGATTGTTTACTTTGCTTTTAAATCTATGTACGGTAACATTATCGGTGCAAGGCACACAAAAATCTCACCAATTAATATCTGAATTTTATGGTAAAAGTCTACAAATAAATACCAAGAACCTAAGGGACTACTCTCACAGCTTCAGGCGCCTCATTTGTGTTCCATAACAAGCATTAAAACGCATCCAAACATCTATGAGTAGGTCAGATGAACACCAGGCAGCATGCGGAAGTACTGGCCAAGGTTATTGCTGGAGTTAGACCACACCGCAAACATACTCACCGGTAGTGTGGCGTGCTCTATAGAACTGCCCTACAGAAGATAGATAAAGACAAAATTTAGGTCAAAGGTCGAGTATGACTCCCCCTGGGTTCAAATGTGAAGTCGGTCAACCACACTCTCCCGTATCAACTTGGCCAAAGAGTTTACGATCAACACTGAAAGTCCCTCTGAGTGTCAAAGATGGTTTGTGGTCGGGCGAGAGAGGCCGAGCAAGCGAGTGTGACTGATGGGACTGTGGCTTTGGAGTCATTATCAGAGTTTTTGGCAATGAAGTTGATGGCAGGGTCGCTTCCACACACACAAACGGTCAGTTCTTGACCTTTCCTGAAAACCATCAGGAGTGTGAACTGGGGACATGGTGAGGTTGCGCAGATGGGGCTGAGTGAATCAGGATGCACTATGTTCACATGTAGAGCTGGAATGTGCTAAAACAATAATATAAGCAGGATCGCTTGACTGTACATCTGTGGTGCGCTGTTGTGTACGTGTAGATGGAGAAAATGAGACATTCAGCCTGACCGTAACCTGACCTGGGGTCGTACAAATATTGCCCCCTGTTGGTGAAATTCAGCCAACAATGTGAGCGCTGTTTTGCAGTGGGCTGAAAGGGTTGTACTTCCCTCTTACTGAAAGCTTAGAAAAAGGAATTTAAGAGATTACAGGAGCGCAGGAAGCAGCATTACCGCCACCAGCCCTGGATCAGAGACAATCCCAGCCAGTCATGCCGACACGGAAAGGTGTTTGGTTGAGGCCCGTAGGAGGGAAAGCTCCTAAATACTTAGATTGTCAGAAATCCCCCATGACAGGGGTCAGGACCGGGCTGTGCCAGTGCTAGACTTCCTTCACTAAAGCTGAGACCTAAGGTCACGCCACACAATCTCTTTAACTCCATGTCAGCTGAGCCACAGAGACGCTTACAAGCCCAGAACACTCCAATCCTCTTACTTGCTACGACCCTACTTAGCTTTCAGTTAAAGTTCAAGTGTACTGTGTGAGGACAATCTTCTTCAAAGTGATGGAGTTAAATAGGAGATACGACTACAAGCTCAGGCAGAAAATGCTGTGTACAGGGCCGAGGCCAATTATTATTCATTTATTGATGTATCTAAAACTGATGCAAATAAGCAACAGAGAATCGCAGTACGTGTCTGAGAGCTACTTGCAAAAAAAGAAAGAAGTGAGCAATAAGTGAAATTCCAGAATGTAAAGCCACTATTAAACGATTCAATAACATCTTAACCCCCTGAAAACATCTTTAAGTTCTTGTATTGAACACTGTTTAAAAAAAAAAGCTTGTGCTGTATGCCCATCCTTTTCTAGGTAAGGTGAGTTTAAGATGGCGCCCAGGATCCTCACAGAACCATAATCTCTCCTTGGCTGGGTACAAATAATATGCAACTAAAAAGTAATCTATGTCCAAAAAAAAATGTGCATGTGGACGAAATACTCACGGGCAGGTGAGTAAACACTGCAAAGGTGCTACAGAGGAAAGCAATGAGGTCACTCAGGTAGTCACTGGCCTGTCCACCTCCCTGTACTGCCGTCCAATCATAATCAGCCAGCTGCAAAAATTGATCAATCTTTTGATTCAGGTTGGTGTAGATCTCCTCTTCAGCAGCATGCCTTGCGTCCTATACAAAGAGGAACAAAGAATGAAGAAAGAAAGTAGTAAACAGGCACAACATGCATGTTAAAAATACTAAATAATAATTCATACAATTAATGGAGGGGAGGGAATGACACCACAAGCTGCAGGTTCCTACCTTGAAGGTTGAGGTTCCATAGAGTTTGGTGGCATTAATGGTGTCAGGAGGCACGTTGGTTATGTTGGAGATGAACCCTTCTAGGTAGTGACAGGACTGCTCCAGGTGAGTGGTGTTGATGATGATCTGAACCAACTTAGGGAATCAAATGTGATTCAAATTAAGACTAATCCA
Organism: Pimephales promelas; assembly: GCF_988280905.1. NCBI lineage: Eukaryota > Metazoa > Chordata > Actinopteri > Cypriniformes > Leuciscidae > Pimephales > Pimephales promelas. Next base: position 39,463,044 of record NC_142769.1, read on the forward strand.
TTTTTGGCTGATACAGCACAATTAGTTACTAGCGTAAAAAAGTGAAGATTTGTATGCTTTTGAACTATGTTGTAGTGAAAATGGTGTAGGATTCACTTAGAAACAATTTTCACTCAGAAACTGCTAGCAAATTTCACAAAGAATTCAGTAGAATGATTTCTGAAGCATCATCTGACACTTGAGACTTGAGTAATGGCTCCTGAAAATTAGACTGCCATTACAGCATTAAATTACTTTTATAAATTATTTTAATATATATATATAAAAAAAGAAAAAGTTATTTTTAAATTACAGTAATATTTCAAAATACTCCTATTTTTACTGTATTTTTGATCAAATATATTGGTCTTGGTGAAACTTTCAAAAAAGTTTTTAGTGGTAGTGTTTATCACTTTGTAAACGATTTAAACAAGTTACGTTGATAGATTAACATTTTTACATCTTTCACTCTCACGCTTTTTCTTTTATTTAAATCTTTATACAAGAAATCCTGTGGGTCTTAAAGAACTAGTTTTTCAACCTCCACATAGAGAGGTCGCCTGGTTGAGGTAAGGTGTAGTTTTCCTTGCTTTAGCCTGGGAAAAAAACTCAGCTGTAGTTTTTCATGTTGACTATGAAACTGTAGAGTTTATTAATATGCATTTATGATGAAATTACAACATTTTCATGCCAATCCATGTCTATTTTTATGTGAACAATGTGCAGTAACTTTAATTTAGCACAGCAAATCTTGATCGCTGCACTGCTGCAGACGCTATTCCTGGAATGCATTTCCGGACCGCATCAGTGAGCAGTGTGAATGCGCAAACCTGTTAACATGGGCACGAAAAAAATATGCACTGCAAACGGAGTAAGTGTGAACCATCATATATATAAAGGAGCTGGGAAACATTGTGCGTTGTGAAGTGTGATGCAAATAAATTTGATGAAATACAAAATTCAAGTTCAACAACAACACTGCCACTTAGTCTTTTTGCCACTCAGCAGTGCATACCCTCCATTTACAACTTTAAAAATATTTTTTTACAATGTAAATTAACATTTAAAAGGTTTGGGTAAGTAACTTTTCTTTTGGAAGGAAATTAAAATGTTTATTCAGCAAAGATTAAGCATTAAATCTATCATGTTATGCTGACGGTAAAGTGACGATTCTAATCAGTAGAATGATTTCTGAAGCATCATCTGACACTTGAGACTTGAGTAATGGCTGCTGAAAATTAGACTGCCATTACAGCATTAAATTACTTTTATAAATGACTTTAATATATTAAAAAAGAAAAAGTTATTTTAAAATGACAGTAATATTTCAAAATTCTCCTATTTCTACTGTATTTTTGATCAAATATATTGGTCTTGGTGAGCTTAAGGAGACTTTCAAAACTTTCAAAAAACTTTTTTAGTGGTAGTGTGTTTATCACTTTGTAAACGATTTAAACAGTTACGTAGATAGATTAACATTTTTACATCTTACAGAGCTTTTCTTTTAGTAATAATGCAGCTATTTTTTATCAGAACTTAGTAAAACCATGTAGTACGGTCAAAGAGAAAATCAATGTTTGTGGAAAAGATTCAAGAAGTATGAGCAATAACTAGCAAAAGCACTATGTGGGAGTAATTCTAAAGGGGAAAGGGTACAGAGAGGAAGTCAAGGGTATGGTTAAAGGGACAGAGAGGGTTTGTCTGTGGGACGCAGACCTAGAGCAGCTCTAGTTAGACGGTCTGTGGTGCAGTGTTTGAGGTCCACAGGCAGGGCAGGGCTGTCAGCAGCAAGGCGCTGATGCGCATTGGTGCTAATTGAGGCCAGACCTTTAGTTTGGACTCTTCCCTCCCTCTCTCCAGTCATGGTGCACCGCGCAAGGGAGGGAAGCCTGATGCAGAGCCCGGGTCACACTTCCGCACCTCCACCAGATCCGGGGCAGGAGAGGGGGAGGAAGGAGCTTGATATCTGATCTTGTGTGTGTGTGTGTGTGTGTGTGTAATGGTAGTAGTAAGACTAGACTTTGCGATGCAAACTACCAGAAAACAATAATAAAGCCTTTGCTTTATCAAAATACAACACTGAATGTCTATCTTTCTTCCTCTGCATTTCTTTCATCATTTTACCATCAGGGGTCATAAACAGACCTGACTGCAGGGAGAATCAGCAGGTCAGAGAAGAAACTAACCACATTTGAGCGATAAACACGGGGAAAGTAAAGCAGGAATGGAGTGAGAGCAAAGAGGGGGAAAAATGACACATGCTACCAGCCAATGACAGGTCATTTTATCTGCTGTTACTGTTGCGAAAAATCCGCCTCAGATTGGGCTTTGACCTGAAATGGTGTTTAGATATAGCAAGCAATGGTTTTATGGTTTGTTTCATTAATAATAATGAAAAGCTGCTGGGTCAATGTGTTCTTTGCAGGTAGACAATAGACTGGATAAGATAATAACATGATATAGCTTGCAAAATGTAATTCTTCAATTTTTAAAAAACAGTACATAGGCAGTTGTTTTACATGTTTGAATGAAAAAATAAAAATGGTGGGTAATTAAATGGGTAAAATATGGGTAAAACATTCTATAGAAATAGTAATAAATAGTCTGAGCGACTGGTATTCACCAAAACTGTAGTTATTTCGCATCTTGACTGAGAGAAAAATGGTACTAAAGGGGTGTATCTACAAGATGATAATATTATAGTGTTGCACAAGAACAGTTTTCCAGTGATCCAGACAGAGACTCACTGTTGAGGTTGGATTGAAACGGACATCAATAAAGAACAACATAGATGTGTGCAAATAATCACAGACACAAATGGAAGAGAAACAAAAAAAGAACCTCACCTCTGCCAGTCCTACGTTTTTCTTCTTTATGGCATACTGTAGGCAGTGGCTAAGGGTTCGTGTGAGCAGGAGATTTGTAGATTTACGGATCATGTCATCAATTTCTGTTGAGCTGAACATGAACATTCATCTAATTAGGAATACAGTTATATATGCACATATTTATGTCTATAATGCAAATCCATAACCACATAATAGGATTGGAGGAACATTGTGGACCAAGTGTAACGGTATGGGGGTGTGTCTTGCATCACCAACACCAGATCCCTTATATCCCTTTTAAGTTATATAAAATATCTTACATGTTTTCAATAGGTCTGTAGGTTTTTTTTTGTAAGAAATAATACTTTAAGCAATAATGCAAATTTATCAGAAAACACAATAAAGACATTCATCCTGTTACAAACGTTTCCCATTTCAAATAAATGCTGTTCTTTTAAACATTCTAATTATCAAAGAATCCTGAAAAAAAAAACTGTATCCCGATTTCCACAAAATTATAATAACGCACTAATCCAGCATATTAGAATGATTTCTAATTTCTAATGGCTGCTGAAAATTCAGCTTTGCCATCATTAAATTACATTCAAAAGTAAATTAATTTTAATAATATTTCACAATATTGCTGTTTTTCTATTTTATCAAATAAATCAAGCCTGGGTGAACAAAAACATTAAAAAAACTTCCAGACAAAAAAAAAAACAACTTTTACTGTACAAATTCTGAAATTGCTATGCATTTTGTGCTACTGGTATCGTTTTGTTTAAGACCCAACATAAGGAGTGGAAAATCACAAACAAGTTTTTGCAGTCATTCATAGTCCAATGTGTTTTAATCTCAGCCTTGATCCAAATAGATGCAAGATTCTCAGATGTACACACATGAACACTCACAGACATGGGCGGGATTTAAAACCACAACAACCACACACAGATATTACGTTTTAAATCAACACAAGGGAAAAAGGGGGATATCACTTTTCTTTATTCTTCTTTTCTACAATGGGGTGGGGAGGAGTAAAGGGGCTAATTTTGTCAGCCATCGTTCCTGTACTTGTTAGAATGGCTGCAGCTGCATCTTCTTCCTTCCCCACAGACTGGTTCACAAATAATAATAAAAAAAAAAAGAGTAAAAAGAAAGAAAGGGACAATATGTCTCAAAATTGTCCATCAATATGAGCCAAGGCCCAGGGTGCAATAGTTTTCCCCCTCGATCTGGGCAACAAACGCATTCCTCACAAATTACTAAATCGTCTCTCATTGTGCTGAGAAAAGCAGAGGAGGAATTTGAAAAACGTTCCTCTCCTCAGAGGGGGAAAAAACTCTGAGCTCTCTCCGCTGACTTGGCAAACAGGAGAGCTAAAAGGAGCAGAGAGTTGGAGGTCAAAAGGGGAGAAATGGAGGTGCTATTCAACCACAAGATGCTGAGAAGTTGCTTGCAGACCTACATACAGATTATAATATTAGCGTCAAATGTGACGCTACAAAATCATGGTGAATGAGATACTTTTTGTTTTGTGACTTTTGTTCAAATTTCAGCAATTTTTAGGTTAGTCCAAAACACGGCTCTGATTTTGAACATTACAATATGGAAATGTTCCTAGTATAGCATTGAACCTCAACTAGGGAAAGGCCTGGCTTTAAATTGAGGACTAGAAAGCAAGGCATTGGTCTTTAGTGACAATCTGGAAACTGACAGTGTCTGGATGAATCCAAAAGCCTCTGGCTATTCCTCATTTTAAGAGGGAGGGGGGCTGCAATACAGAAAGAGAAATTGTAGTCTGATTAAACACAGACGTTTTACTGGCATTTACGTTTGATTTATTCATCCATTCAACTCTCTCACTTATTCAGTGAAAATTAGGGTGGGAGTTTGGACTGATAAACAATGATCTGAGAGAAACAGATGAGAAGGGAACCAACGGAGACTGAAAATGTCCAATTAACTTCATTAGAAAAAGAGAAACTAAACAGAAGAAGAACGCGAGACCGATACGGCTAGCACAGAACATATGTTTATTAGCTATTCAACCATCACAAAGAGTAACGTTACAGCTAGCTTCAACTCAAGGGGAACTTCAGGTTAATATGGTAAATGCACATTTGTAAAGCGGCTCTCATGAGGGAGGTCTAAAGTTCGCTGGACATGCGTTGGGGGAGTCGCATACATTCCTGACGTCTGGTCTCCAGGCACCTGCACATGGACTTGAGCCCCTTACCTCCCCCTCTGACCACATCTCATCTCAATATTAGTAGAGGGAGACCACAAGGACTAATTGCCTCCGGTGGACTAGTCTGGGTAGTAAGCAGAGCTGTTCTTTTGCTCCTTTGGTGTGTCAATCATTTTGTTTTCGTTTCCGTTACCAATGGCAACAGGGCCGGCTTTTTCTTCTATACAACCCATACACTACACACATACCCAGCATCCTGACCCCACCATCTGAGACCTCTGGTTGAACGCCACCTGGCCGCCTCCTGCCCTCTTACTCAATTGCGCTTGTGCTAATAGAGATCCATTTTTACAAATATGTCAAATACGAAAAAAATCCAGTGAGTCGAGCCATTATTTGACAGTATTCTTAAATTAGCTGGGTGTACAGGGGATTTTGGCTTGATCTGGAGCCCTTGGACCCCACACGCCGAGGCAAAGACTACTGCGAGCGCAGCCAAAAGAGGTCAGATGTTTATTGTTGAATTTTAACTGACATTTGAGCACGGGGACCGGCCACGTTCTGAAAACCACATAGGACATGACTGGTGGAAGTGAGGAGGTAGTGAGTAGCCAAACTCTTGGTAGGGGTCCCAATAAAACCAACACAGTTTTCTCTGCCAACATCCATCCCGAATTATATACGACACGGACACCTTTAAAACACAATACAAATGCTAAATCCAAAAAGGCTCCTTTTTGATTATTATTCCTGTGGAGTCTAAAAGCCAATGTTTGGATTTTACCACTAAGTAAAGGATAATATTTAGTGATCATTATACAAAAATATTTGACTGCAGAATGCCAAAACTGATCAGACAGAATCAAGCATTCTAGAGAACAGTGTAATAAATTATTTTTGATTATGTTCTGTATATTTATCCATCTAATTCAAGGGAGTATCATTTATAATTGAGGACCAAATTGGACAAAATGCTTTCTTACTGTGTGCACATGGAACTTAGTGATTTACACAGTTCATTCACCAGTATGAATACCTGTAGATTCAATAAGTTCATGTAATCATCCTGCAGGCGGGATTGGACTGAGCCAAATATTCTGACACCTTTGACATAAACCAAGCAGTTGCACTCAACGTCCATTGCAGCTACACTCTCTCCAGGATCTGGACAGTCTAGGAGAATTTAGCACGCACAGACTCCATCAGACAGGAAAAAAGGTATTATTGCTCATTTAAAGTCATTCTTGCAGTGCTTGTAGAATATATATATATATATATATATATATATATATCTCCAAAAACAATACTTTCACAGCACAGGTAGTCCTGGACAGGCAATCATAGCTTGAAATTAAGCCAACGAGTCGGGAAATACATTCGTATTTTCTACTGCTATAATAGGCATCTTCTATCGGACCACTCTTCAGGCGACACTGTTAAGAGTGTCTGGTTGGCTAGACAATGTCTCAGACACTAATCACTAATGATGATGATAATGGAGTAGTAATTTGGTAGGTTGCCGGTTTCTACGTGTCCTCATTTCCTTAGTAAACCTCTAAACTGCAATAACTACACAAACACGCACACAAGAATTAGGATATCCAACTGAGACATCCGCTTCTAAAGTAACCAGACCTGACGAGGCACTCAAAGAGCCACAGACAGGGAACATCAAACGATCACGACTCAGAGGACTCGTCTTAGAGCACTGCTCAATCAGGAGGAGGAAGACGGAAATGCCAACGACAGTTCTACAGACAGTGACCTTTAGCCTCGACCCCTTGACCTACTGTTCCATTCAGGGTATTAGGAGAAGGGATGAGATATCAGATCGCAACACAACGTGACTGAGGTTAAGGGGTGGTTGGGAGATGAATGCTTAAAGACTTTAAAAAGGTTCATTCCTAAACAGAGGTGACACGGCAATGAAACCTGCTTGAAGTTTAAAAGAAAAGCATTTATTTGAAATCAAAATAATTTGACAATTGTCTTATCAATTGAACGTATCCTTTTGGAATAGAGGGTAAAGTGATTGCACCACATACTTTAAAGTTGGATGGATTTTGATTGGCTGTGCCGTTACAATAGTGGACTCCAGAATCCTTGTAAAAGCATTTTTAAAATGTAATGGTCTTAACTCACAATAAATTGAATAATTAGATTACACTGGTGCAATTCTATTCCCAAAGTCTGCTCCCTAAAACACTCCTGAATTAAAAATGTTGCCTCTTTATCACCCATCAGATGAAAATTGTAAGTCTAATCATTACCACTATTTGTGGTATCATTCATCTCCATAGCACAAATTGATTGGTACGAGCAAATCACTTAAAAATTATTATACAGGGTGTCGTAAGCATCATGAGCAACAACTTGCCTTCATTCATTTTACTCTCTGACATTATATAACAGGTTGCTAAGCAGGTCTTTTATTGGGAAATCCACAAGTGCTGTTTTCACAACTGTTTGTTTTCTACACTTGTGAAATGGACTTTTCTTCTGAGAAATATCATAAATGGAGATCATACCAAAGCAGCATTTCACAGAGCCATTTATTCTGTCCAACAGTCTGAAGACTGGGAATTCAGGGTAGGCCACACTAAACAGCTCGGCGCATCTGGCAACCTCATCAGTAATTCTAAGAACTCATAAACTGACCAGAGATCAGTCAACACTAAGAGAAATTCCTTGAAATAACACCCACTAGCACCAAGCACGCAATTAATTAGGAAAACACACAGAAACTGTTTGGTGCAGACAGAACTTCCTCTCTGAGGCTCAGCGGCTACTCTAGGGGATAGGCAAAGACAATGGGGCGGGTTTAGTGATTTCATAACAGAAAAATGAAAGGTTCAAAAAAGGCAGTGCAAAAATAGGTACATAAACTGGCATCCAAGCAGCATGGTTTGCTAATGAGAACATTAGGACAAAAGGGTTGTATATGCAGGTGTGAAACAGATTAACGTATGTGTGAACGCTCGTACCTAAGGTGCAAGTCCTCAGAGTATTTCAGGCAGGCGTAGATGAATTCTTTGATTTGGGAGTATACTTTCGGCACAAATTCAGAAAATGGCAGCTTCTTCGGAAAAGGCATCTGTTTAGAGAAAAATAAATATGAGTAAATGAATAAAAAACAAACAAATAAATAAATCACAGTACATAGAGCAAGTGTTCTGGAGGGTTTATGAAATCTAACTGAATCTAAATGAATATAAACTAAAGTATGTGAATTATTCTTTAAATATTTATTTGAGCTATAAAGTCTAAATCGTTCATTTGATGTGGGACTACTTTTCTAGGGGGACACTTCTGGTTCAGGGGCTGTATAACAGAAACACATTTTTCTTTTTTTTTAAAAACATGATAATATCCTTTAAGAAATTATTTTTCGTCAAGAATTAAGATTGCTGTAATATATTATTCCTGTGTACTTCCATTGTAAGTGCTTAAAATATTACAAATTTGTGGTCGAAATAAAAAATATAGACAATTCGCAACAAATGCTGTTAATAGAGCGCACCAGGAATTAAAAAGAAAACACAAAGGCAGCCTTATTGCATGAAAAAGAACAGCTGCAAGTGGATGTATCACCAAGAATGGTAGCATCATTTAATTACTACAACAGTATTGGGCAGTAGTTCTTGTTGACGTCAATGGGACAATTCACATGTATGGCTTTGTTCAAGTATTTCAGAGGATGCGCATGTTAGCAATCAACTTCTTGGACAGCAGGAGGATATTTATGTCTTTGTTGAGACTGGAGGGTGTGTAACTGAGGGAATCTGTGAGAAAAAATCTCTAGGATAAAAGCTTTCTTATGTGCCTAATGCTCACCTTCTCGAGCTCTGGATCCTGGAAGGGGAATTGGCCTGCGATCCGCTGGTACTCGTCAGGGGACGCCACGGGAATGGGGCTGTAGTTGTCCTGATCTAAGATTTGCCTAAGTGTGAAGGGAAAAGACCTGACTTCACAGATGAACAGATTATAAACCTGAGAACAACAGCAGGACATTTAAGAAGACGAAATAATCTAAAAACCATTTACTGGACTCATGAGCATTGCAGTCTGTGTGTGTTTTTGTGTAACTCAGTCAAGGCTAACTAACACACACAACAGATCTTCCTCGAATGCCTGTTCCCACAGTAATGATATCCTGAGTCATTCAAAGACTCCAGAGCATCACTCTTTAATGGAGTGAGTCAAGTGTCTCGGACAGGGATCTAAAAACAACTCCAGCAAGGTTACGACAACCTTTCCATGTCATCTGCTCTAAAGATTCAGTCAAGGAGATTTAACACAAAAAAAAAATTCAACAACGAATTGACATTCTTTTGGATTAAATTCTCTTTAAAGAATCGCCAGCACAAAAAAAAAAAGAAAATATTGTCCTTCAAGCAATATGATTTAGTCATATGGGTGTAATTTGATCAGTAATTTTAGTTTAATAGTTTGGCCTGACAAAATTTCTCTGTCCTTCAACTGTCCTGTAATCCACAGCCTCTGCAAACATTAATCTCTAGGCACTACAGGTATAAGATTCAGGCAATTTCTTTAAATGGTACTTTGATAGAGAGCATTAAAAATGGATATTTCATTAAAAAATGGATGATTGGTTAACCAAGTATTGCATTGCAGATCAGAACAAATGATGTACAGTAAACATAACCCGATTTAAACTGACCGTGCCTTACATTTGGGCATAACCCTATTAGTATAATTACTTCAGTATGGATTTCTCAAGGGTCATAAGGTGATAACCAAATCATCAGTATCCTTAGAGATGAAGAAAACAGAGAAAAGGGAGAGAGAAAAAGAGAGGCAGAAAGCACCTGAAGGACTGGTTCCACTTTTTCAGCAGTATCTCCCCATATTGATCCCTCATCTCCAGCAACATGTCAAACAACTGGTTTACTGGAAAACCATAACCCTGCAGAGAGAGAGGGGGAAGAGACGGGTGGATAATACCCAGCTCAGTTGAAAACAGGAAGTAATGCATGCAACTTTCAGCAGAAATCGGAATGAAATAATGTTTATACATTTACATTTGTCCAAATTATTTCTTACAAGAAAACACACATTTAGTCATGTCTCCAAAACACGCATGTAAATTATTAAATAAGATATTTTCCTAAGTAATTCAAGCTTGAAAACATGCCAAAAAGTATTTGTGTTTTTGACATACATACTTGCATTCAAAGACAATGAGAATGCAGGGATCTTAAGGCACATTACTTTTAACTTGAGACTGCATTGCAGTTGACTGAATGATATGCATTATGATGCATTATATCAAACGGAACAAACAATATATATACTGAACCTTTTTGTAATGTTTATTCAATACTGTATTTGTTTGTCACAAAATTTGTTGTCACAAAACTTGATTTAAATAAAAATCGAATCATTTGACACCCCTTGTTCTTAGACGTTATCCATATAAACAAGAGCACAACCTGCTGTCTTAATGGTCAGGTACTTCCCCAACTCACCTGCAGTGTGTCTGCAAACAGGACTATGAGATTCTTCAGATCTAAAACCAGGTCTGGATCAGTGCAATAAGACTGCAAAAGACACAAGAGAGTGTGATGGATTACAGCAGAAGCAGATAAGGATTAAGATTAATTGGTATAAATGCAAAAAAAATAAAGAGAGATCTATATTTTATGCAACATTTATTTAGCAAATAAGTATGTTACAATTGTATTGTATCTGGTAATTTAACTGTTTGGTTTGTAGTCCTAAAACCCAGAGGAGGGTTGGTCTTTTTGAGCCATACGTTCCCTCTGAATTTTAATAGGCTTTAGAGAAGGGTTTTCAATTTATGAGTTTCTCACAGATGAGAGTTATGGGTGGGAAGACATTATTACTTTTATTCATCAAGGGTTATTTCGAATAAATGCTGTTCTTTTTAAGTTTCTATTCATAAAAGAATCATGAAAAAAAATATTTCTGAAGGACCATGCACCACTGAACACTAGAGAAATGGCACACTAGGGGAAAAAACACATCCATCACAGGAAAACAGGGACCGGATTCAGGAAAATCTCCACGAAAAGAAGTTAAGAAAATTCTGAAGATAGATTCTAAAAAGTTGGTAATTTTCCTAAGTGATCTTAAGAAGTTCTTAAATATCTTTTTCAGAAGAAAATGGCAAGCTTTGGTGTTATTTGATCGAAACGCAGGTATTGCTGAAGACTCGCTGAATGAAAACACCTAAAAGCTCATATTTTTACTGTAGTTGTCATTATAAGCATGCAGACTATTTTTGTCGCGACTCGCTTGACAGTCAGCTTCATGTTTTTAATGTACGGTGAAGTTACAATAGTTTTTTTTTTTACCGTCTTTTTGTGCTCTCTCTAGAGTGAATGGTAAATGGACTGCATTTATATAGCGCTTTCACAGACCCAATGGCCACCATAAGAGACTTTTTTCAAAAATAGCTTTTAGAAATCTTACCGACTGCAAACTTTTGAAAGGTAATGTGACACGAAATGTGAAAGCACTGTGTCTTCGAGTATCGGTCACCACCTTATGGTACTAGAAAACCACTATCCTAAAAACCCATCAGAAATTCCAGAGGGAAGTCATGGTGAATTAGCCTTCCAGGTTGGCCTTCAAATTGATGCCTTGACTAAACAGATTTACTGCTTGTCTTTTGGCTTGTCTTGCTCAGTGTGTGTGTTGAGTGTGTAGTGTGCAGACATACTGAATGAGTACGCAAGGCTGCAATAGTCTTGGAAAGAGCCAGCTCCCACAATTCTTCCACATAAGCCCTGTTTACCAGGCCCTGCGTGGTGTGCAAGATGTGGTCCTCCACTACAAAAAAACTGCAGGACATATATAAAGAAAGGGTATGAAAGAGAAACAGTGAGGACTTTACAAAAACATTTCATTAAACTACATCACTAATATCCCAAATGGTCACACTGAGGCTGTCCAGCACACAAAGGAATCAGAGTCATCAAACAGGCCAGCAACAATCCCAAAAAAATCCCAGACATCCCACTGTGAGAGTTCCCTGAGCCTTTTTTGTGCCATTTTGGATGTTTGCAAAAGCCTCCATTCCAGACACCGGCCTTCCCAATATTCCCATCCAGACACTCGGAATAACACCAATCTGCCACTCCACATCTCCAGAACCATAAATTCTAAAGCTCGGAGAGTTTTCCGGCAGCACTGGGATGGAGAATCAGGAAGGGCCAGAGGAAGGGGAGCGTTTGGCAAAAGGGAGGGTCTGAACACTGAGCCAATAAAAGGATTCAGCTGTTTTAATTCTCTCCTATATTAAAAACATTACAAAGCATGTATAATTGATTTTCAGTTCATTTGGCCATTCAAAATAAAACGTGCACTTCACTTACCCAACAATTTGATTGAAGTAGCGCCTGTATCCCTCTAACGTTTCATGCTGGAGACCACAGGAGAAAGTTTATGAACATCAGTCAATTGAGCAATCTACTACAATAGTTTATTATTATTATTGCTGAAATAAACTAGAATGATGCAAAACATTTTTATTTCACTTGCTTTAGAATTCATTATTTCTTTGAAAAAATGTTCTCAATAATAAGTCATATTTCTGATCAAATAATCAAATCAAAATAACAAATAAATATGCTGAAAGTGAATAACAATCACATTCAGCAAAGTCTTCAACACTTCAGTATACACTACCAGTCAAAACTTAGGGTTTAGTAAAATTCTTTCATGTTTTTGAAAAAAGTATTTTATGCTCACAGATACAAAAATACAGTAAAACAGAACGATTTTCCATTTTATTTTATTTTAAAATCTAATTGAAAATAAGAAATAAATTTGAATTTTCAGAATCATTACTTCAGTGTCACATGATCTTTCAGAAAATCTTTTGATATGCTGATTTGGTGCTCAATTTCTATAATAATCAATGTTACAAACAGTTGCTTAATATTCACAATATTTTTTGGAAACTGTGATAAATTTTTTTAGGGTTCTTTGAATAGAAAGTTCAAAAGAAAAGCATTTATTTGAAACAGAAAACATATTGTAACGTCTTTACTTTCACTTTTGATCAATTATTATTTGTCCTTGCTGAATAAAAGTATGAATTTCTTTCAAACAAAACTTACTAACCCTAATCTTTTGAACAGTAGTGTACACCTGAGGTATTTTGTAATGACATCAACATTAAGCGCAACTGAGCTATATTTTAGCTGGAACGATGGTTCAACCTCATTTTCCAATCGTTGTGCAAGCTAATGAAAACTCTATATAAACACATCTACACTAGAGGTCCCCATTTGAATTTTCAGGCCCTAAATTAACTATACATTGTTGTCAAGTTCATTGTATGCATCCATGTCAACTAAGTATACATTTGTATGTTATGACTTACCACCTCACAGTTCCTGAGAGTTTATGTCAGGTGATGTTAGTGATTGGGGTGATGCAGTGAATATTATAGGAGGGTGTCAGACAGACAGTTAGACACGACATGTTCTCAGGCGGTGTAAGGGCGTACCATGTTAGAGTGAGGCTGCAGCACAAGTCTGGCCTGTTTCCGCCGCTGCTTCCTGTAGTAGTTCTCAAACGTGTCCCGGGCACCCTGTGTAAGGCAGATACACATTCTAAGCACCCAAGTGAGAATATGGCTCTCAATCTGTGTGAACAGCTCTGTGACCACTGAGAAACCACCAGAAAAGCTCACCAGAAAAGCTCAAAATGAAACAAGAGAGGGAAGGTAAAGACGGAAAGAAGCAGTAGACACAGGGACACGGATTCCTACTTGTAGAGACCAAGCTAAACTTTAACAAAAAACAAAAAAAACACCATATCAGGTACTCTCTCTTCTAATCTCATAGTATGACTCAGAATACAGTGCAGCAGAGGCTTGTGGTCTAAAAACAAAGGCACTCATTCAGCCCTTAAAGACTTGACCCTTTTCCCAGAATCCCAAAGTGCAGTTCCTGTCCACCTCACACAGACTGCTATCAAAGTCTGTAAGGGAATTACACCAACACATGCACACACGTCCCAGTCAGAAAAGAGCGCAGAAACAACACAGACACACACACACAGAGAGATAAAGAGATAAAGACAGAAAACAGCAGCAATAAGTTTACGACTTATCACTACCTGGTCAAGTGTCTAAATTTGTCTAGACGGAGCGGGTGACTAATACAACAGGACATGACTAGACCAGCTATAGCACTGCACGGCACACTAAGAGTGCTTCTCTATGTCAATTGATTCCAAAAGAGTTTGACAAATCTAAGCTAATGTGATACACTAAGAAAATGCATACCACACATGAAGTCATGGTAGACATAAACATTGTCCTTTATTTTGAATATATAGAAAAAAACGGGCATTTAAATATGCCCGACATTTCATAAAGAGGAATGAAAACACAATGAGGTCTGACTCACAAGGAAACTGCAAAAACATATCCAAATTATTTCTGGAAAGAAATCTAAAGAATGGATACATTCTAAAACATCTTTGCCAACGAATATTGATGGTGTAAGCGTCAAAATTTCTATTTTATTCAAACTGTCTGGTTACTGATATTCTTCTAAATATCAAAAAAATCGTCTGAAGACATTCGAAAATGGTAAAACCCAACTGTTTAACTCTGGGGGAGTGGTAAAATGAGCCTATTTCCAAAAAAAGTGAAGTATCCCTTTAAGTTTGTTTTTTGCAAGTATATACTATCCACTATCGCATTAATTAATCACATTAATATAGTGAAAAATAGTCAAAGTACATTCCAAGTCCCTGTGTGAAACATGACATGACTATAAATGAATAATACGTAATGTGCATTAGGGTGTTTTGTGATATATTTATAATTTAGTTTATGTTTAATGCATTATTTTAGTCTCACACATGTTAACTTGATAGTGTTTTGTCTTTGTGTCTATGAATGTTTCATAGACAGACCACTTGCGATTAAAACTGATTCATAATGCAGCTTTCCATTTTACCACTTGTATTATTATGGTGGTTATTAGTACATTTTAAAAGTACAAAGCAGAATTTGGTACATCAAATAGATTGGTATATTAACAACATCACTTAATGAAATATACAGTTGACAAATATGCATGCACCAATACGCTATTCCGTAATAATGGAAACATTGTCACTGCGATTTTAAAGTTTTTGAGTTTCTGATTTAATGGGATATTTTTACTAATTTACTCTACAGCGGTTTACAGAATACTTATGCCAGAGTCTTGACTAAGTGCACAATAGTGATACTGAGACCCTTGGCGGTTTGAACTTGCAATCATTCGGTTACCAAGCCCAAATAGTTTACAACTAGGCTACGCCACCCCAAGACCACCCAGATGTAATGATGTGAGAAGAAGAATAAGGTTTGAGAAATAAGAATTGAAGGAGAAAACAGCAGAAATGGAAAAAGCATTATACAAATTTCAAATTACTTCAGAACAACCTGAAACCTTTAATAACAACAGGGATCAAAAATATACTATGCTTTGACCACAAAGGCCTTCAGAGTACAATGAAAGACACAAGTTTGAACAATTCAGTGAGAAACACAAAAAAGAAAGTATAAGAAAGTAACTTGTTCAACACTAAGTGCGACACACACAAACCTTCTCTCTCACAAAAAGTGTTGGGAAGTCTGATTCATTTTACTAAGATGGTTCATTCAACATATTTAAAAAATGATTCATAGCCACACGCTTGAAATTATGAGCAGCTGCAGCTTCCCCAAAACTGAACATTGCGAACTATGGCAAAATGACTCCTGCACAACATACGGTGAGACACAGAGATGTATATTACCTCAGAATCCTTAAAAAGAAATTTTGGAGAAGGAACAAAAAGGATGTTAGAGAAGGATGCTATGTTCTGTGTGAAAGGAATTTAACTGAGTGTGTCCATCCTGTTGGCTATACAAACTTTTGTGCGGTTACTAGACTGAGAAGAGCAGGTCTACCAACTGCAGTCTAAACCCAGTTAATCAAGTCCAAATGCTCCATCTCATATAGATGTTCCTTAACCTAAACAGTCAAAATCAAAAGGAGAACAGTGCCAAGATCAACTATCGTGGAAAGATTCATGCTAAAGTTCAACTGAACTTCCCTACACAAATGTCTAGTGCCTCTGATGGCTGGTTGTGCTTTTCTGGGTCAGAGAATAGGATGGAGGCCTGCTCTGTGGTTCTCCTTCTCAAGGGTTTCCCGCTGCAGCTGGCCCATCACAACCAGTCGCTGTTTTTTTACTGATCTGAACACAGACCAGAACTGTCAGAGAATTGAGACACTGTTCAGAGTTCCATCAGGAGCAAAGAGGAGGAGTTTGAGTTGGAAGTCGGTACAGGAGACTAACAGGAAAAGAAAGCCAGGAGTCGAGTCGAGTAGAGATCTATGACTGTTTTACACTACAGTTTTACAAGAGCAAACAGAGGTAAGAGTACAAAGTGACCCCAGGAAATCTCCACCAGCCTTGGATTTCTGACACAGTATCACCATTAAATGTCTGCACTTGAGTTCATATGAGTTAAAAAGAAAAATGCCATTTCATTTTGGCAATTTAAAAACAATAAGAGGTTATGGTGAGTGCAAGGCCTTAAGGCAAAGAGGTCACACTTTTTACAACTACACATAAATATTGCAGTCCACTGTTCTTTTAAATCCACCACTCCAGCGGGATAATCTTTTTCCTCTGTCCGTTTGAACTTTATTATCTTCAGATTCATAAAAATGTCAATTGTTTGATTGCAGTGTGAAGAAAAACTTAAAACACATTGTCTTCCATTTAAGTTTTTCAGCCAAACTTGACAAAAGAACAGGCTGTACCCTCCAACGGGCGCTCTGACCTCTCTCTTGTCCTGTTCTCTTTCGCCATCCTTATTCTTTCCCTCCCTCGGCTTGAATTTCCAACCAGAGTTCAACTTCCTGTTCCTCCGCAGCAGCTCCACACTTATAGTTCCAGGCCTCAGTCATACTGTTTCACACACACATAGAAAAAAAAAAAAAAAAAGCCAAGGGACACCGTGGCCGGGTCACGGCCCCCTGGTATGAAGGAAACCCAGGTGAACCCCCTCAGCGCCTCCTGCCATCTGGAGTGCAGCCAGCTCAGGAGTCAGCGCCATTGTACATCTACAGGACCATGGTCATGAACAAACTCTATATCTGACTTGTTTCCCTCCCTTCCATAAGTGTCTCTCTGTCCCTCTCACTCTTTACAGTAGCATGTAGTGGGGTTTACATGATGTTTGTTTAAATTATCTGGAGTGATGTCACACTAAGGCCAATCGCCATATAAACATACAACAGTCTCAACAACTTCCTTCCTGTAGGGGCCTTCAGGCCACTGAATATACAGTGAATGGGAAGTATCTGCCATAGGTGCATTGAAGCAGGCGTTCATGAGTTGGTACTCACTGTTTAAACAAAAAAGTTCTTCAGGGACATATAAAGTGCAATTCTGATTGTTTTTGTATATGTAAGCATTGTGATTTCCCAGGGTCTGAGGTGACTCAAGGGTCACCAGGGAAAGGAAACACAAAAACTGTAACATTCCTTCTTAAAAAGAAACACATCGACTCACTTATCGGGTCTCTTTTCTCATTTGTTTGCTTTTTTTCCTGTAACCTCAAAACAGTGTGTGTGTCTCCCTTCTATGACTCCCTGGTCACTTTCAAACAACTCTCGTCCTTTACTTTTCCTCCCTTTCCTTTGCGTCCTCAGACGGCTCCTAGACCGGGTTTCCAGAGCAGCTTTGGACTGGTCAAAAAAAGGGCAAGACATGAACTCGAAAGGCTTCCTCTCTACCCCGAACCCCCAGCATGCCATTCTCACCAGCTTCCATTACAAAGACTATTGTAGTAATGACAGTCCATCTGCTCGCACATGAAATTTACAGGCCGGAGGGTCATAAAAGTGACATTCCACCGACTCAAACAATTCAAGAGTCCTCATAGGGAACTGTCAGCACGTACACTCCGAAAACAAACACGTGCGCCCTCGTGTAAAATAATTTTTTTTTTTTTTTTTTAAACAGATGTACCCATCCAAGCACGTAGACCTACACCAAATTATATAGCACAAAAAATAGGCTCTGGACTCTTCTAGTCTAGCACGTTAATTGTTAATAAGTTAACACTGATGCATTTTTCATTATTTGTGACTGAGTCAAAGGAAATATTTTTTTTGTGCAGGGAACATTCCAGGGTACTTTTGGGTGGAGAACTTGCTGGTAAACCACTGGCAAATTTCAGAAAAGTCATTGACAACCAACTGGTGCTAGCTGCTTACATTTAAAATGACCAGCCAGCACGGATTAACAGATGTGCTTATCATAAAGAGATAATAAATCAGTGTAGGGTTGCATGATTTTAACCAAAATATCTTATTGTGATTATTTTGCCAAATGCTGTGATTTTGTGATATTATAAACATCTAATATCAAGATATTCCCCATTGGGATTTCACCTTTATTTCACTTAATCATGCAGCTATACATCAAATAAAAAATATTTATACATTTACTATCATTCAAAAGTTTGGGGTCAGTAATATGTTTTAATGATTTTAAAAGGAAGTCTCTTATGGCTGCACTCATTTGAACAAAAATACAGTACAAAACTGTAATATTGTAAAATATAACTAGTGCTACAATTTAAAGTTACTGTTTTCTATTGTAATATAGTAGTCTAATATGCTTACTTTGTGCTCAAGAAATATTTCTTATTATTATCATCAACATTTAAAACAGTTAACATTTTTTAAGGGTTATTAGATGAACAGAAAGTTCAATATTTTTGTAACAATTTAGAAGTATTTACGGTCACTTTTGATGAAAATGAATGCATCTTCATTGAATAAAAGTATTCATATCTTTCCAAATAAAGTCTTACTGATGCCAAACTTTTGAACCATAGTGTAAAAAGCTCACTCATAAACGGTAACATTAACACATGAAATTTTAAATGACCAACTTCTCATACAGACATCCACATTTTCAGGAACATATGCTGAAAAAAACTCAAGACATTCTCTGCCTGAGAATAACACTGCAACTAAAGGCCTTGGGGAACAAAGTGAGGGTTATATGCAAGCGTGAGGGGCCAGCATTGAGATCGTTTTCTGATTAAAAATATCAGACAAGTCAAACGTGAAATAAAACAAAATGCAAATGAGAAATACTCACCAATACAGTGTAGATGTGTAAACAGCGATACACAGGAGAGAAGTCCACCAAGTCCTGCGCACCAGGAATCTGTAATAAAATACAGTCAGTGAGAGACATAGTATCCTATACAAATAACAAGCACTAAAGCTGGAAGTCAATAAAGAAAAAAAAAACCATTAAAGATATTTTTCAACTAGAATTTCTTTAGATTGTCAAAGGTCATGAAAAATGAATGTATTGTAAAATGAAAATAGTTTGACCACATTTAACTTATCACAGTCTCTTTATTTCCCTTTGACTTGAGCCACCCTTGACCTTACCAGTATAGGAAAGACTGTTTTTCCAAAAGTAACCCAAACAAATGGTCAAACTGAACAATACCAGCTTTGATCTGGTGCCCGCAAAATAGCAATCAGGGACATTCAAACCTGACTATTTCATGGCACCACCAACAATTAAACCAGAGAATGTGGAAAAAACAATTCAGTCTTGATGCACCACTGGGACAGAGCTGGAAATGTCTGCCCGGTTCAAGGATGGCGTGTTCACACCAACATACTCCCCTACAAAGAGTTTACAGACAGGACGAAGGGGCGCAATGGGACATCGCTCAGGTGGCAAGGGGTCATTAAACGGGCACCGATCTCCATCTTTGGATACAACCGTTTCTCAGGAAGCCCCTGAGCACAGAGATTCAAGCAGATTAAAGCCTGGCACAAGCACTGCTTCTCCAACAGGAGCCAGAAGAGGAAAACATGATGACGCACAGGCTGATTGAAGCTTGGAGGGAAGGGAAGGGGGAAAGGTCAAACAAGAGGGCAAAAAGCATTAACCTTACCAGGGTCAGTTGAAGGTAAAATGTTCACTTATGGAACTATTGTGGAAATGTTTACACTGATCAAACTGATATCAAAATCATATAGTTGGCAAGGTTGCGCCATCATGGAACTAAGTAAGACATCAGGTAAATATGGTAAACTTTAGTCAAAAATTACATTATCGTTTATTTAGTAAGTAACTTTTTTAAGCTGCTTTGACATGAAAGTGTCTGCTTAGCATAACGCAAACGGAAAACAAAAGTCCATCCCGAGTGCTTTAGTACAAACACAACAAGTGTCAATCTTGTGTTGCTTCAGTTTGAGCAACACCATGTCAAAACAAGAAAAAGACACATACTTCTGAGCACATCAAAATAAAATCAACGTGAACTACACAACAAAACTGACTGTCTAGATTGTGTCATTTTAATTTGTCTCTAAGGACATAAGCGAGGATCATCCTTTGGCTTGATGGCGGTGGTAGCTACAGCTGGGGAGCACGTCTTGCATGCTCCACACGTCTCACATTGCTGCCTCAGAGGAGCAGGGTAGGCCTAATGACACTAAATGACTGCGGAGCTGAGACGCTCCATTAAGAAAGGGAGGGGATCCTGGACTGGGCAGGCAGCCCAACAGCAAGTCCATAGGGATATTCAAGTAAAAGCAGGAGAAAGGGACTGATGGAGAGGGACGAAAACACAGACAGAGAAAATGGGATTTAGAGTAAATATTCAAAGATTCCATTTAAATAATTTAACTAGATAATTCTCATGACTTTAGATTTTCGGATAATGTAGATAGAAGAACACTGTACTAAAAAACTGTGACCGTGTTTTCCACATCCAAGTTATTCATACAAAGGTTGAATCCGTTGGAGTGGTTACTGAATTAATCTGACTCATGTTTAACTGAAATGAACCAAGAACCATTCGAGTGTTTTGTGGCTGGTTGTTTATTTGAATGAGTGTAGAATCATTTTTGATTATAAAAATATATAATAATTTAAATCCATTTCAAACATATTAAAATAATTGTTAGCAGAATCACTAATAGGAATCAGAACCAGATTGGATACATTCATTATGATTCAAACCCAAAATGAAGGACTGAGACAGAAGGAAAAAGAACAGAGAATAATACCCGAAGTCACATTTGAATGAGGAATTCTTTTTTCCTGGTTTCATTAAGCGCCTGTTCACAAAAGTAGACTGAAAACAAAGTGCTAAAAGCTTCAAATAAATTGAAATGCTTAACTGCTGAGGTGAATATTTCCTCTCTCACCTCATTCTCCTCTTCATACTCCACATCCAATATTCCAGAATCCTGTTCCGAGAAGGGGTTGCTTTCAGTTCTGTCGACCTCTGTGCCTGAGCATGCTTCCTTCCGTATTCTTCGTCCACTCGCTGACCGCTGCTGTGATGTCACGGCATTGTCACGAGCGATCTGCACCTGTGCCTAGAAAACAAACACAGCAACATGTGAAGAGGAACATATGGTAAGACATTTAAAAGAATTAGGCTACATTTTAAATTACAAATAATTTTTTTTTTTTCTTGTTGCACTAGAGAGAGAGAGTGTATGTATTTTAGTATCCCACATGTCTTCAAGAAGAAACAAAGACTGAACTTGTCAATCATTTCCATGTGACATTCTAAATCAATAGCGATACTGTTCTACATATTAACAAAGTACGTCTTTTCCCATTAGTGCCAACAAAGGGAAAGGCACCTGTGAAAGGATTTCCCATAAGCAAAACGTGAGAGTTCAGATGAGATTTCCTCAATTGAACACTATTCTTTAACTAACAGCGTCTGACGTCAAGACCAAGTTCAATGCGCACACAACCTTCTCCTTACAGACCTCTCAAGTTATTTAGTGGGGAGCCAGATTCAGGCAAGGAGGGCTCTTGAAGCAGACAACAACAAAAAATGCCTCTTTATTGAAAAAAAGAAAACTCCATAACACCAAAACGCCATTAGGACAAGAGAACAGAACCCAAGCAGCGACAATAGGATACAAAGGGGATGTTGTGGGCTTCCTGGTGGTTCCACAAAAAGGATTCAAGACAATACTGTTTTTTCGGATTATTCTTCTCTGAGAATGAGAAGGTCCAAATGAGCTTATTAGACTACGCAAAGATTGAGCTCTCTAGTACAGAAATGTGCGTCATAGCGAGGGTATATCGGACGGTGGCACATGAAGAGACCTTTGCAAGTTGCAACTCAAGAATTCCTTCCCATGAAGAGCATCAGATTTAAAGGACTTCTTTACAGGAAATGTTGTGAACATTTCAACCCAGTTTCTTAAAGCCAACAAAAAAGGTAATTGAGAGAAAACTTCAACACCATGAGGACAAAGGAATTGAAAGCAAATAGCAAAAATAGGATGCAAAGTGGATGTTGTGGCTGCTTGATGTTCTCAAAAAAAGGATTCAAACCAACACTTTATCCTAATAATTCTTCTCTGAGAATGAGAAGGTCTGAATGCACTAATTGGACTTTGTAAAGATTGAGCATTGTCATTGTATTCATCATTGCATTGTGCTCTACTTATTTCTTTAGACACGTCTGAAGTTCTAATCCTCTTCTAAACTCTAGTAGAGGCATGTGCGTCATAGCGAGGGTGTATCGGATGCAGTATGTTACAGTAGTGTGTTGTCTATTGTGCTTCATTGGCTGTTATGTCCCACTCGTTCAGTTCGGTCCTCTCATCTTAAGTAGAGGCATTCGCGTCAGAGTGATGGGGTACTAGAAGGCAAACAAAAAGAAAGAAACAAACACTGCAAAAATTCCTTTCCTTCAGTGGCCCCATGAAGTGCTCAATTATTAAGAACTTTTGAATTTCACAGTGAAAGACATTAGTTAGCCACAGCTGCAATTTCAGGATTTAAACAAGAATGTGAGTGAAAGAACATGCCAAATAAGACAAGAAAAAGAGTATTCCTTTGGAAAAATGAAAGGTGAAAATATTTTTAGTTGTTAAAAAGTTATGCAGCTTTTCGTACAGCACATATTCCCTTCAGAAATATTTGTAATTGTGAATAGGGTGCAATAGAAGTAAAAATCGATGAGTCGATGACAAATTTCCACATTAGTGGACAATGTAGTTTAATCAATAAATCATTCACCATTTCTTTTTGGTTTTCAGCTAAAAGAAAACTTTAACATCAGTTTCTGTAAAATGGTGCATCTCTAACTCATACAGAAACAGACTCAAACTTTATACTTATAAAAAATATCTATACATCTGTAGTTTTATATTGTACAATTGTTTTTTTATTCAGATGTATTCGTTTCATGGGCTGTAAAATCAATTTCTGCACACAAAAAAACAAAGACCTCCAACCTCCAAAGACCTCCAAAACAAAATTAGGAATCTTTAAAATAGCATAAAAGGGGCACTTTAATATTCCTTTGCAGAAAAAGAATGAAACACTTTCTTTCATTCTTTTTTCAAAGGTAGGGAAGGCAATGTATTTCATAAACACTTTTTACCATACTGGTTGAAACCATCATGATAACATCCTGAAAGCAATCAATAATAGACGTGGTCTAAATATATTTACTATGATCCCTATACTTGACCGATGCGCACACCACAATATCAATGATAAAATAATGTATCGTGCAGCCCTGGAACCTGTTGAAATCTTAGGACGAAAAATATTGGTCCAAATGCAATGATAGGACGTCGTACCTGCCAGTGAACAAATGTATTTCCATTCCTCTGCGCACTCTGCCTGTGCAGACATCACGTGTTATCAGCGCTTTCTTTAGGCAGACAGACAAAGTAATTTACTCACCCGCATGTCATCCAAGATGTCCATGTCTTTCTTTCTTCGGTCGAAAAAGAAATTAAGGTTTTTGATGAAAACAGTCCAGTATTTTTCTCCATATAATGCACTTCAGTGGGAACCAAACGGTTCAAGGTCCAAAAGACAGTTTCAGTGCAAACTGCAAACTGTTCAAAGGGCTTTAGACGATTCCAGGCGATGAATCAGGGTCTTATCAAGCGAAAGGATCGCTCATTTAAAGAAAATAAATAACAAAGTGATTTATTTTGAATAAATGAACGAATCTTTTTCCGAGTCAATTCGTTCGTCTCGTTCATTGAATGAAACAAATGACTCAGAAAAAGATTTGTTTGTTTGATTGTTCGAGTTCGAAAAGGAGAGTCACAAACGTGCATCACAGCACAGAGCAAGGCGAGCATTTGAGCTTATAAAACTTAAACTTTGTCATTTATTTATTAAATGAGCGATCATTTCGCTTGATAAGACCCTTATTCATCGTCTGGAATCGTTTAAAGCCCTTTGAACAGTTTGCAGTTTGTACTGAAAGTGTCTTTTGGATCTTGAACCGTTTGGTTCCCACTGAAGTGCATTAAATGGAGAAAAATGCTTGAATGTTTTCATCAAAAACCTTAATTTCTTTTCAACTGAAGAAAGAACGACATGGACATCATGGATGACATGGGGGTGAGGAAATTATCAGCAAATGTTTTTTTCAAAAGTGAACTACTCCTTTAATCTGCAGCTTTCAGATGTTACAAGTCAGTTTAAATTCATTATTTTTGCAATGTTGTGCTTTTGAGGCGCCTTGTCGACTCTGCTCTGGCGCTATGCGTTTATAATTTTGCAGGAGGCATCACTTTGGGGTGCGCTCTGAAGGAATGCTGGGATCTAATGCTTTCAAAGATAGCTTGCTATTGCTAGCCTCTCCGAAATTGCCTACCCTTCCTTTAAGGAGCCTAGACTGCTAAAACAAAGATTACAACAGGTTTCCTGAACACTGCAGCTTTGTTAAACGTTCAATCGTAAACATTTGTATAAATTTTAACATTTATATGATTGTCTGTGGCAAATAATGATGTTTGGCAAAAGATGATGATTTCCAAATAACTAGATGTAACCAACCTCTCCCTAAAATAAAAAGCAAAAGACAATGAAGCAAATATTTTAAGAATCGTTCTGAAGATGGTGAAAACATTTGTTATATCACTGTATAAACATGCTCCTTCAGAGAACTATACAAAAAGGAGTCAAATGGAACAAAAGTTGGGCTAAGAATAAAAAAATGGAATAAAATTGAGCTAAGAAATAGAAGTGACTGACAGAACAAAAGGGGAAAGGGGGTCAAAAGAAAAGGAAGATTAAAATTCAGGCTTGAGGTCTATAACAAAATCTTTGACTAACTGCTTCTCTATACTCAACATACACACAGACTCTCTGTGCTCGACAGCATACAATGGAGCCATTATTACAGCACTGGATCTCCCAATATATTTATTTTCAGATCATTTGTTAGTGGAATTAAAACAATCACAGGCTCACAGAGACTGGGCCTAATTTCCAGTGGAATAGGAACCAGTCTGCAAGTCTGGATCACAGAGCCACTAAACAAATAGCCTTCTGTTATTAGCGGTTTGCTCGTGCGCTTACTCGCTCATCTGGAGTCGGGGATGGAAGAATGGAGCGGGGAGGAGGGAATGAGACACATCCAAAGCTCAAGAGAAGCCATCTCTGCTGTGGAAAGGGAAGTGGATCCACTTGAGGTTGAGGGTCTTACCCTGAAACAACCGATTTATTGCCCAAAGGTATTTGGCGGTGGTAGCGATGCCATCTGTCTTCTGACGTCAGCCAAAAGAATGTGAAAACTTCAAGTATTTCTCCACACAACATTAACAATGTGACCATAATATGCAGAGATGGATGGGCAAAAATGACCAAGAAGTGGGCAAATACAGTTTCAAGAGAGAAAAAGTTAAATCCCTGAACAGAAGAAAATATGAATGATGGGTGGAAAAGGCGCTCTGTTCTTCATCAGTCAGCAAAGAGCAACTGATCTATTCTTCTCCAGCTTCTTTAGTCAGAATGTCTCCAACGTCACTCGACCACAAAACCACTGGAACAGAAACCCACAAAAAAGTAGAAAGAGCGACGACACCCTTCTGTATTTAACAGCAGAAACCACTACTGAAGCTGCAAAAAGGCCACAACGAGTGCCAACATGTAAGCAGAGCAGTCACATCTGCTAGCGAGGAGAAGTCGCAGGTCAGAACCAGGAGCCAGCGTCTGTGTCAGCAATCAAGAATAAGAGAGTGTTACAGATTGATTCCCTGAGTTAACAGAAAGCTTGTGCAAGGTGACATTAGAGCTTGATTTATCGTTCACTTGGTTTACTTTTGAGGAACAACTCCACAGCTTTGCTCTAATCAGCACGTGCCGGGTTTCAGCCAAAACACACACGCACATGAACGCGTGCCAAGAAGACAAATCTTACAGAACTCAAAGACATGCAAGAAAACAAACTTTAATAGGAGGAATGTGAGGCTTTGGCAAGTGCCGATTGGACGGTCACTTTGTTCAAAGGTTACTGGAGTTTGAATATTGGTTTAACTCTACACCAACATTCCACTTCTGCGGGAGACGTTACGGAGCGGCGGAGGCAGGCAGAATCTGGGATGACCTCTGCTGCCACCTACTGGACGCAAATGGAAACACATGATGGAGAGCATTGACTGCTGGGGGGAATTGACATGAGATTAAAAGGTGTTTTTGCTGGTTCACAAGCCAAGAAATGAGGGAGAAGGTGTTGACATCTTCTGGAGAAAAAAGTAAGTGAAGCAAAACCTGCTGACACAACGTCAAGGTGTTGGTATGTGGTGTTGAGCAACAACAAGAGTTCCCTTAGGAAATCCCACAACCCAAAATTACAAAATATTGTAATTGCTTACTCGAGATTCCATTTTAGTTTTCACCGAAACACACTTCCTTTCTCTTTTTTTTTTTTAGAAGATACACCTGGGGATACAAAGTCAGGCTCCAGGGAAGATTGATTCATTCAAACAGTGTGTTCCTAAAAGGGAGTCGCTGAAGATCAGCTCCAGCCGTGTGCCAGATCAAGGTTTATCTCAGAGACTCAAGCAGTAGCTGAAGTCAGCGGCCAAGACCGGGTCAGACATGGATCGCATCAGCATGAGCAGAATCTGGGTCAAATGGAAGTTCGTGATGGGAGATGATGGGAGATGAGAGGACGCTAGGGTGGGAGGAAAAGCAGTTAACCACGTTTTGAACCCGAACAGCCGCGCATGGTTAGGACAGCACATGGTGATGTTGACATAAGTGTGTGTGCATTTGCCTGGGTGGTTGTGCATGCTGCAAATCGTGTGGTTCAAGAGTTTGAACACCGTTCAGTACAATTTGCTGTTCTACGCCAGAGGCCACTGGAAGGGTAGGACAGGCACCCAAGAAAACACATAACCAAAATCACATGAGCCAGTGTGTTTCATTATCAGTTTGGCAATCTCATCCAACTTACATCCAAGCAATATTAAACACTGGGATTAATCTTATGTTAATGGTTTAAAATGGTCCAAGAACGTATTTGCGCATCTACATGTCCCTCTATGGGGTCAGTAGAAAAGTACGGATAAAAAGAGGGATATTCACTGATTGTTCCCAATTTGACTTCATCTTGTGCAATCTACCCTTCACCCTGTTACGTGATTCCCTTCTTTTCTACTCCCACAATCCCTTCAATAAATCCCAATACTGAATACAGATGGCCCACAAAACTAGGAGGTCTCATTCACCAATCACCTAGAGGCCCAAGAGGTGGGCTAGTGGAAGAGTTGCAACAAATACCAGTGTTTTTCTCATTTACTACATACACAACAGTTCAAAAGTTTGGGGTCAGTAAGTTTTTTGCAAATATACATTTTGAATGTTTATAAAGAAAATTACTGGCAAGATTATACAGTTATTTTATGTATAGTCCTTTTCAGGACAACTGCTCTAAATCTATCATATTGCTCTGCATGGTCATGAAACTATTTTACTTCACTCAGATAAGTCAAATTAAATGTCTGAATTGGCTGTGCAGTGTGTCAAAAGCAGAAATGGTGTGTCACTTAACAGAAACGGGGCTCCCTATGGAGTGCACGAGTGATTTGACATACAACAACTATTTATGAAAAATGAGAAAATTAATTGCTTTATGTCTTTATATAGGGTACAACTATATACATCCCTGTTTTTAAAAGCAAAAATATGCTAAAAATAAAGCTAAAACCCGAAAACCGAAATGGAAAACAAAGAATAAATGTATAACAATGAATAACAACGTTATTTATTACATTAAAAATAATCCACTGAATGATAACACATTGTACTAAAGGAAGGACACAAACCAATGGACGTGTATGCCCAGATGATCAGACTCAGAAAGTAGACCAGCAGAGAGTTCAAACCAAACAGTCCCATCATTTAGATTGGACCGGTGGAAACTCACCAAGTTCCGGAGCTTCAGGAGCCAACAGTTTGTTCAAACTATGGACAAGGGCACTGGCTGATGAGGCGAGGGGGAAAAGGGACAAAGTGGAACGAAAGCCTGGGCTGGGGCAACTGGAAGCAGACCAGCAACAGAACAAACGGGTATCTCTGATTACAACTCATGGTGTCCACATGCATTTGCTCATGTCACACAGCGAATGCATTAAAACCTGCTGGTAGAACACACATCTACCTCAGTCCTGCCTACCTGGATGAATACACATATTGTTTCATTGTCCAACTTCTCCTCTTCAACATCGTCAGAGACAAAATGAACTTTCCAAAAACCAATGTTATTGAAGTAACTTTGAAACTCTAGCTTTCCAAGCTACACGCTACTCATAACTGAACATGATTAAATTACAGTAAAGCTCCTCTTGAGAAAAAGTAAATGAAGTCCCAGAAAAAAAAGCAGCCACATACATAATTACATTGAAGCTGGGGAAACAATATCAATCTTTAAATATAAAACTACATAATTATATCATGATTAATCTTTTTTTTTTAAAGTATATTCAAGTGTACACTTGTCACACAAAAAAAGAATGAGAGTTTATGGACTCGAACTTAAACAAAATGTATAGAATGCATCTTAAAATTGCATTTTTCTTAAAAATAGAATGTGTCTTAACTAGCTGGAAACATCAACAGCATTTAACTCAATATTTCGTTTCGATTAAAAAAAAAGACCTAAATGTCACACTTCTGCAAAGTGACTCAAATAGGTGAACCGTTTCTGGAATCATTTAACTTAAACTGCCAGAACAAAAAGGAAGAATAGATCAAATTTCCAATATTTTTCAAAAGCTGGGCTAACTTTGTACTACTGAAAAATGTTAATTTAGTCGTTTCGCTGTGTTCTAGAAAGTGTTGGGGTGTAACTAAAAAAAAAAGTTCACACAGTAAAAAGAAAACTTATGTTATAGCACACCATCACATGCACACACACGCATGGCTTTGGCCTTTTTCAAGGAGGAATATTTGAACCCTTCAGTGACATGTTTTTGGCTACTTTTGCTCTCCGCTGTTTCTTAATTAGCAGCAGAAACAGATCTGAGAAGAGTGGAGAACTTTCTGCAGAAAATGTGATGTTGAAGACAGCAAAGTTATCCTTAATGATGTTGAATGTTCTAGGTGGATGCTTACTGGCCAAATGTCTATGACAGTGGTTCTCAACCACTTTGACTCCTAACAACTAATGGCGCTTTTCCACTGCATAGTACGGTACGGTTCGGCTCAGTACACTTTGACTCGGCGCGGAACAGTTCGGATCGCTTTTCGTTTCCACTGCAGTAGTACCCCTTCAAAGTGTGTGGGACTGATCGTTATTTGCGCGCGCCTCTACTGCCATGACATCATCTTAAAAGCGCCACATTTTCAAACTCACAACACAGGAACAATGGAGACTATCGAGGGGATGGTGTTCCTGATTCTCGGTATGTGGTTGTTTTTAACTGCTAGACGGAAAAATGTGTTTAAAATGAGGCTGATGGCAGCAAAACAAAAATACTGCTAAAAAAGTATCTCACGTCTCGTGTCGCAAATCCAATGACGCTAGTAGTGACGCTGGTAGTGACGATTCTGTCTGACCAATCAGTGATCTGCAGTGTTTCACGTCACATTTTAGTACCGGTACGGTACGCTTGGAACCTCAACAGACCAGGTACCATTTAAAGCGACCTGAAGCGAACCGTACTGTACCGTACCATGCAGTGGAAAAGCACCACAAGTGAGACGTACCGAACCGAACCGCAGTGGAAAAGCGCCTTAAGGCTGAACGATATACCGGTACTAGGGTAGCATTGGGATTCTAATATTGGCAATGTCATTGTATTTTTTTTTAAATGGTAGTATCGTCAATACGGTAGTACCATTAGGAATGTTGTATGTGCGGTAGGTACAATATTTAAAATTTCATTAACAACATTCAAAAGCCTCATGACTTAAGTTTGTGATTTACTGGATCAAGGATTTTTTTTAAATTATAAAAATTTTACATTTTTAAAAAAAAAAAATTTAATTTAAAAAACAAACTATTATTTTAAATTAGGTTACCTCATATATCCAGGTGTTTCTAGACAGTGGGAATCCTGGATCTTCTATTGAAGAAAAAAAAGCAATACTTGAAGTAGTAAACTAAAAAGAAATATCTAGATTTCAGTTGTTTGAGCTTGCAATGTAATTGCAATGCTCGTTTTGTCTTATTTAAAATTGGCCAACTGCTCAATAATATAATGGTACCAAGATATGCTCTCCATTGCAAGTCTGTGTTTTTTTAGGATGAGTTGCAAGAAAATTGGAATACTTATTGATACGGAAAAGCCCTAAACGTAGTATGTATGGGCAAGCAAGTATGTGCAATAGTGATGCCTGCCTTAGAAACCACCTCCACTGGATCATCTATTATGACCAGTTGTATTCCTCTGTGAAAAAGAACAAGGAAGAAAGCAAAGAAAAATATGTCAAAGAGAAAAAGAGAAAAAAGTGAGGCCAGATTTTATGGTGCTTGGGAGATCTTAATGTCTACTTGGCGTTTCATATTCTAATGCACTCCTCACCCCATCTTGGTCTAATAACTGTAAAAGAAAGCAGAGGACTTTTCTGCATTCCAACGAAAAATCCACTCAATTTCTCTCATATGTGTTCCCTGAGTCTTCTCCGTGTCTCCGTGGACTGTCCTTGAAGCAGCGTCCATACACTGTGTTGCTAGACTCCTCTGGCATAAACAAAAGCGACCTAAAATGATCTTTGATTCAGAACAGATTGGTAGCTCCCTTTCCTCCAGACTAGATGGTCAGAGATAAGATGAAAGGAAAAATGGGGGAAAAGCACATTAAACTACCGAAGAACAAGGCCTTTGTCCTTCCTTCTGAGACCTCAAGTTGAAACCCAGCTGTGACCATAAGGTCAGAGGTGAGCACATGAGGCAGCTGTCAAAGAATAGTTCAGACACACCTCCAGGCATTATTCAGACACGAGCGCTCTCTCTCAAACACAAGCACACACACCTGTTTCATGGCAGTCTCTCCGATCTTATCCGAATGCTTGCGGATGCTCTCCAGGAAGTCTTTGAGGTCAGACATGGAGACGTCTCTGATGTGCGTGCGCAGGCGTGGGATATTCTCTGCCATGATGGTGCAGAAACGATATGATCCCGCTTGAGGCAAACAGCTCTCCTCCAACTGTTCCAGGGTTCGTAAAGCTGGATAGTATCTGGGTAGCATACGACGGGGTCAGAAATGATGGATAGAGGAAATGTTGCATATATGTGCTACTTCAAAAAACCTTCCGAGTATTAATGATGCACAAATGCAGGGCTCAACAATAAGGTTTTATTTCTGTTGGCCCACTTGAGACAGAAGTTCAGACTCTTACTTCCAAGCCATAATTTTCAATGACCACAAAGCAACAACGTTTTTTAATGTGACAAAAAAAAAAGTATAATTAATAAATGATTCACATTATTTATAATAGCTTTTTTTCATTTGTATACACATGCATTAAACATTTTACATTTTTTATTTTTATTGTCAAACTGGAGGGCAAATGACAGACCCAAAACTCTCAAAACTCTCCTCAGGACATTATTATTGATGAGCCTTGCACATGCAGTACGTGTTTTAATCTTTGGTTAAAGACTAAGTTCTCAGCATGATAACAATTTAACCCAATCAAGATGATCTCAGAGATGAGCTATGCTCATCGCACACACACACACTCTCTGAATACAGCATCACAGTCACGCAACATTACACAGCAGACCCGACACCGGGGAGAGAGTCTCTCTTGGCCGACCCTGCCGCTACCTCCAGGCTAATGGCAAAACCAAGCACACGAGAGAGACGGGGAAACACGGAGAGCAGAGATAAATAAAAAACGAAAAAATTGGCAGGCCCATGCCGAACATCAGGTCACACAGAGGACATGACAAGACAGCAAAAGCAATGCTTCCAAAACGTTTAAAGTGGCAGTTTAGGTGTTTCCACAATTTTGACTCCAAAATATAATGATCCCACCCTTTCTAAAATATAAAGGCAGTTATATATTTTATTTGTATTTAAAAAAATAAGATTTTAACAATGCTAAATTAACTAAAATTAATGTATTGAGGCAAATTATAAAATTTTTCTGAAAATATTATTTATTAAGTGTATATCTTTTCTAGCCAGCGAGTGACTAGAGTAAATGTATTAACAGTCCTATGATATTTAGTAAAATCTTTTTCAGAAGCTCTTTTACGTCTCCCCGCCCCAAGGGTTGCGATGTGCTTGAATATAAGAGCTGTGTGCTCATGAGGATGCAGGATGAAATCCTGTATCGTTTTCACCAAATTCCCTCTCTCCCTCCACCTTCCTGTCAGATGTACTGTCCTTGACTATAAAAACAAAAAGCCCATAAATAACAAAATTGCCTGATAATGTTGAGATTTGGGATGGTTCAATGTATGCAGCTGCTAAAGCTAAGAAAATCCAGTCCAAATGTGTCCTCTGTGTCTCTGAGTCCTGGCAGCTGCCAAATGCTGCTTTGAACATCTCAGACATCTGAAAATTCTCTTTCTCTCTCTGTCTGGTCACAGTCACATCTGGCTGGATGAGATACTCCAGTGGTCCAGTGATCAAGGGCCTGTTTAAATCATCAACACCTTGCTCTCTCTTCCCCAGCCGAGAATGTCCTGTTCTCAAATGTACTTTAAGTAAAGGTGTTAAAATATTGTGGGTACTAGACAGTCCTTGTGCATTTAAGCCCCAAGTGAAAACGCTTATCTCTACTGCCACCTAGTGCTCATCTGGTGTTGTCAATGTGCACAAAAAAGGCATCTGAATAAACTTCATACCTTTTAGTCCGCATCTGTTCCTGCAGTTTGGTGTACATCTCCAACACTGCAAGGAAAAAGTATGTGGAATTGTGGGAAAAGAGTCAAGAGCACAGCATGTGAGCTTCCAAGGACTTAAAAAAACATACAATACAGGTCAAAAGTTTAGGATGGTTATAACATTTTATCAAATTAGATTTTATCAAAAAATACAGTAAATGTATTACAAAAAAAGTATATTAATATACATTCCTAGCCTGCAGCCATTACTCCAGTCTGATTTGGTGCTTAGGAAACATTTCTTATTATCACACAGTTGGAAATGGTTGTGCTGCTTAAAATTATCTGGTAAACCATGATATCTTTTTCAAGACTCTTTTACCCCTTTTCCACCAAAGCATTTTGAGAGCCGGTTCGGAGCCGGTGCCTGCGCGCGAACCAGTTCTTTGTGTTTCGACAGTCAAAGAACCGGTTCTCGGCCAGGAAAACTGGTTCCAAACTCTTTGCTGGACTAGAACCGTTCTTTTACCATGTCATGCTTACATCGGGCGGTTTAGATGTGCTCTAAACATCTTTTTCTGACCATAATATAGGATCGCAAAGCCAGGAGAAACATTTGCAGAAACTCGATGGAGTCCGCATTTGTAATTGTTATGCTTGAAGTTGGCAAAAGCGTTTCTATTTAAAAAAAATTACAAATATTGAAAGCATTATAAGCAAACAGTCACAATATAGAACAAATAAATGGAAAGGAAAAAAAGACACAAAACAGGGGCACATAACTAATCAGAAAAGATTACATATCAAAAGAAAAGATTAAAAGACTTACATTTTTCAATTGTTTTAAAGCCTTCTTGGTACACGAGTTAGAGATAATCTCAAAGTAATGTTGTACTTGCAAGTGTTTCTAGCTAAGACGTATGGCGACGTACACAGTGACGTAACAACGTTGTTCCCTGGGCGCTCTAGTAAGTGGAAAAACAACAGGTTCTGAAAAGGTTCGCAAGTTGAACCAACTCCGAACCAACTTTGAACCAGCACCAGTTCCAAACCAGTTCTTTTTTTGGTGGAAAAGGGGTATCTAATGAATAGAAAGTTCAAAAGAACAGCATTTATTTGAAATGGATATCTTTAGTAACGTTAGAAATATATCCACTTTCACTGACCCCAAGCGGTTGAATGTAGTGTAAATACAGCAAATATTTAAAAAGCTCAGGCTGAGGCCTGATGTTTCTACCTGGTAAGCAGTGTGTGAGTTTGTCAATGGTGGTGGCGATATTCCTCTGCTGCAGACGGCATTGTCTCAGTTCATCCATTGACGTCAGGAGCTACAGGGGAGGTAACCATTGATTTAGTCATGCTTGTTAATGTTACATGTTCTGAATCAAAGACTAAACTAAGCAAACAGGATACACACCCCCTTGCCGTCATTTTGTAGCTTCTGATTGGTCTCAGTCACCTGACCCTGAGGAAGATGAGACAACCAATAATATGAGTGATTAAACTGAGAGTATATTTGGATTTTCCTTAAACCCTCATCTCCTTTTTCTGCACCTTGAGTTTCTGGGCTTCCCCGCGCACTTTGAGCAGCTCAGTAATGGAGTCCACAAAGCCCTGGAAGTGATGGTTGCACATCTTCTCAATTTCACGGTCGTGGTTGCGGATCCGCCCCTCCAGTTTCTCCATGAAGAGTCCATGTTCCTGTCCATCATAAACAGACCTTCCAGGAAAACAAGGAAAACATAAAAGAACAGTCCCAAAATAACATTATATAAAAAAACATGTAGGCTACATTACATTGATGATAAATACAAAATACTATATTACTTAACAGAAAATATTGTCAAAAGGTATATGAAGTGCTTCGTTGATATTTAGTAGTTTTGAGCTTATCTAATACAATAAACAGTTTTAAAACTCAGATATCCTTTCTGATAAAGTGAAGGGAATGCAAATGTAATCTCTATAAAACATTCAATACTAATGCTAGGTGTTCACCACAAGGTGGCAGTAGAAGATATGAAATAAAACACTGCTCGAGAAGCCCAACATATAAATGGATTTCTTTTTCTTTTTCATTCGAATTCAAAGTTATTTCAAAATAAATGCAATACGTGTTTCTCATCGTCAGCTCTGCAAGTACAAAAAAACCATTGGAAACTAAACACAGAAAATGCATTTCAAAATTTTTTGTGTTTTACACCTCGTAGCAACATTTCATTTTGCGTAAAGTTAAGTAAGGCATCTACCATGCCAACTAATGCCCAGAACAAGTGACAATAAAACACAATTCAATTTGATTTGATTCAATTAGATTCTAGTGTCAGCAGTTTTACCTCTAGCGAGCAAGCGAATGTGACAATACTTTTTTTATATATAGAAATCTTATATAGACCATTTCACAAGATGTAAACAACACAGGCCCAGAAGCACTTCCTGTTTCAGTTTTTTAACACTACATAAAAGCTGGGATAAAATACAACCAACAGAACATTTAAAACTGAATCAAAAAGTTCAACAAACATCTTTAAGATGTTTTCTTTACATGTGAAATAAAGAAAACAGTTACAAACTGAAACAGGAAGTGCTTCTGGACCAGTGTTGTTTACATCTTGTGAAATGGTCTATAGTAAGGGTGAGGGTAGCATGTTTGGGGTGAATCGGGACTTGGCCCTCCCCCACTGACTGACTTAAACATCACACTCTCCTGATAGAAGTCAGATAGTTGTCATCATGTGTACAGTAAATGAATCCTGTTTAATAGAGAGAGAGCCACAGTGAGGTCTGTCAGGGAAGTATGTTCAGTGAAATACAGACTAATTCAGGATCAGGAGTCAGGACACAAACACACAAGCACATGGCTTCACCTGAGCACAGTCTTCCTGTGCCTCAGGAAATGTCCTCTTTCCATTAGCACAGTCTTGACGTCACTCATAGTTTCTTCCAAAAACAATCACGCACAGTAAACACCTCAAATCCAGGACTGTAAGGTGAAAGAAGCACTTCCCAACCTGAAATTAGGATTTTTATCAGTAGAAAGAGGAAGATGCTGGAAGGAAACGTGAGACGTGAACAGGAAAAAGCGAACACTACGACAAACAAATTAGCGGACATGCTCAAATTAGTCACGCAATGCCTAATATCATCTACTCAACATTTCAACATTTAGAGTATTTATAAGGGAACATAAATAACTTATCATACACACTTCAACATTCCATAAAAAATAAGAATAGTCAATATTGATTTCATGGAGACTTGATCTTGGAGTCATTGTGCAAGTTTGAATCTCGCTCGAGGTCTTTTCCCTATTATGTTCCCCCTTTTTCTCCTATTGCTTACACTGTTTTATGAAAAATAGGCAACTAAAAAACATTTTTAATGACATTTAGCTGTTAATAAATGTTTAAAGAAAAAAAAAAGCCATATCTACTGTAATTATCATGGAAGTAAGAGCCATCTTCACTAAACTGTGTTGCACAACTCCCCAAGCAAAAGTCACAAAAACAAGCTGAACAAATTGTAAAAAGCACAGCTGCAATGGTCCATCTGTGTGAGACTCTAGCATCTGGCTCAAGACTCTTCCTTACAAACAATCAAACTTTAAAAAGGTCAAAATAACATTTGTGTGCATGTGCATTAAGAATATCTCACTGACTGTGTGAATGTAATGATTCTACCCATTTTACAGCATGGGACAACCATGAAGTAAAGTTATCTTGATTAACTGTCACTTTTGGCTTTCACAGTCACAAGTACTATTTGCATACAGACTGAAGTTCCCAAAACTGAAATGTGATAACCTCCTTGAGAAAAAAAAATGGTGCCTGATTTCCCAATACTCCCTACACTAAAGAAGCAGATAAAGGGTGAGTGAGTGAGTGAAAGAAAGAGAGAGAGAGAGAGATTTTTCACACAAACCTGTCTCTGTCACACACACTCTCTAACATTTGAAACATGTAAATATTTTAATTATGAGAATTAATTATGGGACAGAAAGCCTGTGCTACAGATTGCCGTGAACACACTCAGGACCGCTTACAGAGGCTGTGGATACAGGTAATAATAATGTCGTAAATAATCTTCAGTTTCTTGCACAGACTGATCGTTTTGCTTCGTAAGACCTCAATGTACAGTTATCTTCAGGGGCCACGGGTACTGTATGCGTTTTGTTTTGCCTGTATATGTTTTTGGACTCTAAATGTGACACAGTGACAGTAGCCATTGACTTGCATTATATGAGTCACCAAGGACGTTTGGCAAAAAAATCGTATTTACTTTCTACTGAAGAAAAAAAGTCACCTACATCTTGAACTGTTCTGAAGTCTGAAGAATGACAACATTGCTTTGAGCAGTGTGTGTGTGTGTGTGTGTGTTGACCTGTTACACAGCATTCCCATTCACAACATTTCCTCTGTAAACTGTCATCACCCTTAACCAACTTAAGGGAAACCTATGCTTATGTGTGCTATGATGTCATATCCTGTTGGCTGAATGAAATCTAGAGATAGCTCAATGGCAGCTGGGAAAAAGAATGGATCAGAAATAGAGCAGAGGTTCTAAACTTAGAAGCCACACCAAACACACGTTAGCACCTCGCACCAACAATAGCAGCAGCACACTTTTCTATGATGTTATAGCATACTGATCTAAACTTACAGTCCCAGGTAGTTCAACAGTTAAAACAATGGCTGATGTGACTAGAATATTACGAGTTATTTTATTCCACGATAATGCCATATATCACAATTCACCAAAATAGGTACAGTGAAATGCAACATTATACTGGTTTTACTACTATTGCCTGACAAGTGACAAGTCTATCAACATAGACAACAGCAGGAATATTAGGCTACTGTATTAGATTTCCACTTGGAAATCTATTGTATAGATCCAATAGTCACACATCCAATTTTCTTCCAAATGTTCATGTTTACTTAAGAAATAACTCATATATTCACAAGTTATTGTATTTGACCATTTAAAGTTCATGTATTTGACAATTTGAGCAGTAAGCCATGAAAAATAACTTAATTCAGTATCCAAGCATTGTAACAGGCACACAGAAACTGTACGTCAGAACAGTGACAAGTAAATTCACTTGAATGTTTACAATGGCATGGCTTAAAAGCACATGAAAATACATCATGAACGTATAACTGTCAGCAATAGAGACGATAATCCAAAATGTATACTTTTCAAATTACTGGCTTATGTCTGCCTGCCTATATATGCCCATGACGAAAGGTTGGGGGGTTGCCGAAAGGTAGGAGATGTGGAGAAAGGTCTTTATCATTGGTCACTAAAGCTGTCTGTCAGGGTGTGGGGTTTAGTTTCAGTTGTACCAATTCAACTTTTGACATGCCTCCATTCAGCACACCTAGGCTAGGGTTAGGGTTGGGGGGGCAGCTATCCCAGTCTCCAGTCCCATGACAGATTTAACATCACTCAGTCTAAGTGGTGATCTCTAGGTCTAAAAATGCAGGTAATTTTTCAATTTCTGAATAGGTTTTTAAATGATTAGAAATTCATCATTAATTATAAGAATATACGATTAATAGAAAATTATTAATGTATTGCATAAATCACCTAAAACATGGACTTACTGCAGCACAATAACTGCAGTTCATGAGACATCTGTGTGTTGGTCTTAATGATCACTCATTCACTTTGTGTTTCTTTAGTTATTTACGGTACGTTAACGCCATCTAGCGGATACTGTTGGTAATGGCAGGTTTGGGGTATTGTTATCATGTCGTATTCTCGTTTGTAATCTCGTTTGGAACGAGATTAGCGTTAAGTTAATAGACGACGTTTACAGAGCAAGTTGTACTCCCGTGTTGTATAAATTCTACAGTCATGCAAGTTGTATAAGTGTCTTCAAACCCCGCTCAGTTGTGTTCCCATCGAGGGCAATGCCGGTGAGTAGCACTGTGTGTAATATAAGATGTTTACATTAATCGTTTTCTTAAGATGTGTAAAAGAAAATTAATGTGTTGCCATGAAGTGTCTAGATTGCTCTGTTTCTCGTGAAATGGCGGCTCATGCTTAGTAGAAAAGCATGTATATTTTGCATGTGGTTTTAGAAATGATTGAAGGAGGCAATTTGAGTTAATAGATACTTTATTTGTGTTTACAGTTTTACAGCTTGTTTTTGCACTGCTCTGTGTAAAATAAAGGAGAGGAGAAAAAGGACCTCAAGATAAAGCATCATCTCATTTCTTTGTTCACCTCACCTGGCTGTTTATACGCACTGGATAGCTAGATACGCATACGTTTAGTGAGACCAGTACAGTAAAACGGCACACCCTCGCCTGTCAAGAAGAAGACAGAACTGCAACTGCTAGAAAGAAAAATAAAATATTGTTGCCCGTCGAGACGACGCCATTAACCTGCTCTCATCAGGCCTGCATGTGACCTGCTCAGATTCCCCTGCTCCATAAGACATGGATTCTCTGTACGAAATGCAACTTCCCACTGGTGTGACTGATGCAGAAGCTGGTGACTGGGAGGTGAGATCAGAGTTATTAGCAACAAGCTCTGTTCATGCACTCTCTCAACAAGGATCGACATGCAGCTCACGAAGGAGCACTGTGCTAGCAACCGCCAAAGCCAGAGCTCAAGCAGCAAGAACCAAAGCAGCCTATTCTGAAAAGGAAATGGCACTGAAACTTCAGAAGGCTGAAGCAGAACTACGAACTGCCAAAGCAGAAGCTGAATTGGAGGCATTGAGATGTAGAAAAGAAATGGAGGCTGCAATAGCTGAAGCAGCAGTTCTTCAGGCAGAATTAGATGATGACAACAGCCTCGAGGAAC
This sequence comes from Pimephales promelas, assembly GCF_988280905.1. Taxonomy (NCBI): domain Eukaryota; kingdom Metazoa; phylum Chordata; class Actinopteri; order Cypriniformes; family Leuciscidae; genus Pimephales; species Pimephales promelas. The sequence continues at coordinate 39,502,966 of NC_142769.1, forward strand.
CGGAGTCAGAACTGGTCCAAAGGTATTTCACTGCAAACAGCGTGCCACTGCAGAGAGATATAAAACAAGAAAGATATAATACTCCGCCCAGCCTACACAGCCACCCGCTTCCACCTGCTCGTCCTCCAACGCAGCCAGCCATAAGACCTACAGTACAACGTCCAGCAACATCGCCTGCAAAGCTATCGACACACCCACCAGCAGAGTCCCGGAGACCGACACCAGCCCAAAGACGGCTGTCGCCACTGTCACAGATACCACTACAGCCACAACAGCCATCCATGTTACCTGCTAGTATGTATTACAGTCCACACCAAGCCAGCAACCAAGCATGGCTGAGAGGAAAAGACCGTGGGCTATCTAGTCCTGCTCCACACCCTACCTCGCCATGTCACACGTCTGCTCAAGATGGACACAGCTCCCCTACTGCTGACCTGGCGAAGTTAATCGCTAGAAACCAGATTGTCTCCACAGGGCTGATGAAGTTCGACGATAAGGCAGAGAATTACTGGGCGTGGAAAACTTCATTCTGCAATGTCATAGACAGTATAGGCTTGTCAGTAGCAGAAGAGACCGACCTTCTGATTAAATGGCTCGGCAAAGAGTCGTCCGAACAAGCACGAAGACTCAGAGCAGCCTACGTCAGAGACCCCCAGGGTGGCCTCCGAGCTATCTGGCAACGCATTGAAGAGTGCTATGGTACCCCCGAAGCTATTGAAGGGGCGCTATTTGCCAGACTGGAAAGCTTCCCGAGAATCTCCAACAAAGAGCCAGCCAAGCTACGTGACTTAGCCGACTTGCTACAAGAACTGTACGCAGCAAAACAAGATGGATTCCTTCCAGGACTAACTTACCTTGACACTGCTAGAGGAATAGCCCCAATCATAGAAAAGCTCCCGTATAATCTACAGGAGAAGTGGATGTCCTATGGCTCTCAGATAAAGCAACAGCATCAGATTTCCTTTCCCCCATTCTGCGTATTCGTCGACTTCATCCAGAACCAAGCTAAAGCAAGAAATGATCCCAGTTTCAGAGTCACTATGCCACATATGCCTGCCACAATTAGAGACAAACCCAAAAGCATCCCGAGTAGAATCAACCAGTCGGTCGCAGTTCACAAGACTCAAGTCGCAGAGTACAGCCAGAAAAGTGAGCCTGAAGCCAACTCTCTGGATCTCACCAAGCAATGCCCAATCCACAAAAAGCCCCATTCATTAGGAGCATGTAGGAGCTTTAGAGACAAGTTGCTAGCTGACCGTAAACAATATCTCAAAGACAATTCAATCTGCTACCGCTGTTGTGCTTCAACCACACATGTTGCAAAGAACTGTGACAAAACCATAACATGTGCAGAATGCCAGAGCATCAAACACGTCGAAGCTCTCCATCCAGGTCCATCACCATGGAAAGCTAATCCACCCCCGTCTACGTTAGAGAACGGCAGGGAGGGCAGTGAGAATCAGCAGCCTCCAGAGACGGTCTCCTCCAAGTGCACTGAGGTATGCGGTGATGGTATGAGTGCTAGAGGTTGCTCTAAAATATGCTTGGTAAGTGTCTATCCTCAAGGCCAGAGAGAAGCAACAACTAGAATGTACGCTATCATTGATGATCAAAGTAATAAATCCCTTGCACGTACAGAATTCTTTGAGATATTCAGCGACAATAGCACTCCATCTTCGTACACACTCAAGACGTGTGCGGGCAGCATAGAGACTTCTGGAAGGAGAGCTTGTGGCTACATGCTGGAGTCACTGGACGGAAAGACTTGCGTCCCTCTTCCCGTCCTCATTGAATGCAATGAACTCCCGGACAACAGGTCTGAAATCCCAACTCCCAGTGCAGTTGTACACCACCCTCATCTGAGATGTTTAGCCAGTGAGATTCCTCCATTAGACTCCAGTGCCCAGATACTGCTGTTACTAGGGAGAGACATTCTGAGTATACACAAGATCAGAAAACAGATCAACGGCCCCGACAATGCTCCATTCGCTCAAAAGCTAGACCTAGGTTGGGTAGTGATCGGCGATGTTTGCCTTGGCACAGCACACCGCCCCTCCTCAGTAACTTCCCTCAAAACATGCATCTTGGGAGATGGCCGCCCCAGCTACCTCACACCCTGCTCCAGCCACCTGCGTGTGAAAGACCCTCCACACAGCCACTCAGTCCTTCATGATCCTCTATATCAGCAAGCTGCCATTCACTCTGCTTCTCTGCTGCACGGGGACAACCTGAAGTCCTCCATCTTCCACTGCACAGACAAAGATCACCAACCTGCTCCGTCCATTGATGATCTCAACTTCCTGAGGATCATGGATACTGAGGTATGTCAAGATAGCACTCAAAACTGGGTCGCACCCCTACCTTTTCGAACCAAGAGAGAACGCCTGCCAAACAACAGAGACTATGCTATGAAAAGACTCAAGTCAGTCTGCCACACACTAGATAAGAAACCTGCCATGAAAGAACATTACATGCAGTTCATGCAAAAGATGATAGATAGTCAACATGCAGAGATTGCCCCCGTCCTCCAAGAAGGACAAGAAAGCTGGTACTTACCATCCTTTGGCATCTACCATCCCAAAAAACCCGAACAGATTCGTATAGTGTTCGATTCTAGTGCTCAGTATGAAGGGGTTTCACTGAACAGTGTCCTGCTTAAAGGCCCAGATCAGAACAATGACCTGTTAGGCGTCCTCATCAGGTTTAGAAAAGAGAAAATTGCTGTGACTGCCGATATTCAACACATGTTTTACTGTTTTGTAGTCAAGGAGGAGCACAGAGACTACCTAAGATTTCTATGGTTCCGCGACAACAGGTGGGGCAGTGACGTGGTAGACTACAGAATGCGTGTGCATGTGTTTGGCAACACACCGTCTCCTGCTGTGGCAATCTACTGCCTCAGGAGAGCAGCGAAAGAAGCAGAATCTGAATTCGGCTCTGATGTCAGAGCGTTCATCGAGAGGGACTTTTATGTTGACGATGCTCTAAAGTCGTTTGCAGCAGAGTCTGAGGCCATCAGCTTGGTGAAGAGGGCACAGGAGATGCTCTCCCACAACAACCTCCGTTTGCACAAGATTACGTCAAACAGTGCAGCTGTTGTGGCCGAATTCTCCCCTGAAGACCTTGCCAACAGCATTAAAGACCTGAACTTTGCCACAGATAACGTCCCTGTACAGCGTAGCCTGGGTATCAGCTGGAACATAGTCACAGACACATTCACCTTTCAAGTGCAGCAAGACGACAAACCTTTCACACGCAGAGGGGTGCTCTCAACCATAAACAGTATCTTCGATCCGCTCGGATTTCTCTCACCTGTCACTATACAGGGGAGATCGTTGCTGAGAGAGCTGACCATAGATAACGGTGAGTGGGACGCGCCATTACCTGGACACCTCCAAGCAGAGTGGGTGAGATGGAAGTCTTCCCTCCAATGCCTTCAAGACATACAGATCCCCCGCTGCTACACATCTCTTTCCACCTCTGCAGCAAGCACAAGGGAGTTGTGTGTGTTTGCAGATGCCTCAACCAAAGCAATCGCAGCAGTGGCCTACTTGAAGGTGACCGATGAACATGGACGCTCCGAAGTCGGATTCGTGCTTGGCAAAGCAAAGCTGGCACCAGTGAAGGAGACTACAATCCCCAGACTCGAACTCTGTGCTGCAGTCCTTGCGGTTGAGATAGCTGAGATTGTTGTGAGTAGCATGGACTCACACATGAATTCTGTCACTTTCTATTCTGACAGCAAAGTTGTGTTAGGTTATATTAACAATGAACAGAGGAGATTTTATGTTTATGTGAGCAACAGGGTCCAACGCATCCGACAAGCAACGTCACCCCAACAGTGGAAGTATGTCCCCTCAGAGCTCAACCCGGCTGATCATGGCTCCAGATCCGTTGCTGCTGCATCATTGGGAGACATCAACTGGCTGACCGGACCCGCCTTCTTGTCTGATAAGCCTCCAGCTGAGAATCAGTCACTGTTTGATCTAGTTGACCCAGAATTAGACTCTGAGATCAGACCTCAGGTCGCAACGCTAGCCACTGAAATCACACAGCCCAGCTTAGGAACTGAACGCTTCGAGCGCTTCTCAAAGTGGACTTCTGTGCTAAGAGCTCTTGCGGTCTTGATTCACATGGCCCAGTGTTTCAGACAAACTGACAAAGACAACACATGCAGAGGGTGGCATACCTGTAAGAAAGCAATCACGGCAGAGAACCTGGAAAAAGCAAAGAAACTGTTGATCAAGAACATGCAACAAGAAAGATATCCTATTGAATGTAGGAACATTCAGAGTAAGGTAGACATTCCAAAACAGAGCAGCATTGCAAAGTTGCGTCCAGTGGTTGACAGTTTTGGACTTCTCAGAGTGGGCGGACGCATCACTCAATCTGGCCTTGAGATAAACCGCACCAACCCCCTCATCATCCCAGTTCGGCACCATTTAACGACTCTCCTTGTGCGCCACCATCACGAGCAGGTAAAACACCAGGGCAGACACTTCACTGAGGGGGCCATAAGGGACGCTGGACTGTGGCTGGTAGGTGGAAAGAGATGTATCAGAAGCACTCTGTCCCAATGTGTCACCTGTAGAAGACTGCGTGGCAAGCAAGAGCATCAGCTAATGGCAGATCTGCCTGCAGACCGGCTGCAAGCTGCCCCACCGTTCACGTACGTCGGCTTGGACGTGTTTGGCCCATGGGAGGTCATCAGCCGTCGGACGAGAGGTGGACAAGCAAACAGCAAAAGGTGGGCAGTAATGTTCACCTGTCTGTGTGTGCGTGCTGTACACATTGAAGTGATAGAGACACTGAGTGCATCTAGTTTTATAAATGCTCTACGGAGATTTTTCAGCATCAGAGGCCCTGCCGCACAGATTAGGTCTGACAGAGGCACGAACTTTACTGGTGCATCAAAAGAATTGAATCTAGAAGATGACGCAGACGTGCAACGTTATCTACAAGACCAACAATGCACGTGGATTTTCAACCCCCCACATGCCTCGCATATGGGAGGGGCCTGGGAGCGACTTATCGGGGTGGCCCGTCGCATCCTAGACTCCATGTTCCTGCAGCAACGCTTCTCTTCATTGACGCACGAGGTCCTCGACACACTCATGGCAGAGGTTTGTGCAATCATGAATTCGAGGCCCCTGCTGCCTGTGTCCACTGACCCTGAGAACCCTCTCATACTCACTCCCTCCATGCTTCTGACACAAAAGACGGGAGCTCCGTTGTTGCTTCCGCCTGACTTTGGCAAAGCAGAGATCATCCGTCACCAATGGAAGCTGGTACAACATCTCGCAGAGACATTTTGGCACAAATGGCAACGTGAATATCTGAGCACTCTGCAAAATCGTGTCAAGTGGCAGGACAAAAGGCCTAACTTGCAGGAAGGAGACGTCATCTTGATGAAAGACAATGCCGTGCCAAGGAACCACTGGCCAATGGCAGTGGTCATCAAAACTTTTCCCAGCAGAGATAATGTTGTCAGGACTGTAGATGTCAGAGTGATTCGCCACGGCATTCCTAAAGTGTTTAAAAGACCAGTAACGGAACTTGTCTTACTTTTCTCCCCTAAACAAGATGTTACTTGTGTTTAGGTTAAATGTGTGCATTTAAATGGTATTAGATGTGGTATCCTTAAGATACCAGGCAGGGAGTGTGTTGGTCTTAATGATCACTCATTCACTTTGTGTTTCTTTAGTTATTTACGGTACGTTAACGCCATCTAGCGGATACTGTTGGTAATGGCAGGTTTGGGGTATTGTTATCATGTCGTATTCTCGTTTGTAATCTCGTTTGGAACGAGATTAGCGTTAAGTTAATAGACGACGTTTACAGAGCAAGTTGTACTCCCGTGTTGTATAAATTCTACAGTCATGCAAGTTGTATAAGTGTCTTCAAACCCCGCTCAGTTGTGTTCCCATCGAGGGCAATGCCGGTGAGTAGCACTGTGTGTAATATAAGATGTTTACATTAATCGTTTTCTTAAGATGTGTAAAAGAAAATTAATGTGTTGCCATGAAGTGTCTAGATTGCTCTGTTTCTCGTGAAATGGCGGCTCATGCTTAGTAGAAAAGCATGTATATTTTGCATGTGGTTTTAGAAATGATTGAAGGAGGCAATTTGAGTTAATAGATACTTTATTTGTGTTTACAGTTTTACAGCTTGTTTTTGCACTGCTCTGTGTAAAATAAAGGAGAGGAGAAAAAGGACCTCAAGATAAAGCATCATCTCATTTCTTTGTTCACCTCACCTGGCTGTTTATACGCACTGGATAGCTAGATACGCATACGTTTAGTGAGACCAGTACAATCTGAATGCTGCTACATTACAGGGAGTGAAAGCAAACACTGTCCTGGACAAAGTTTGGCCCTCAGGTCATGCTTTATTGACCCTGGATTAGATCCTCCTCTTACAGCAAGGGCTGAACTCCATCTGGAGCTAAGGTAACATTAGAAGCTCTAAGAGAGGAAATAGTCCCAGTCCCTACACTGGCTAAACACTGAAATCTGATCACTGTCTAACAGAGGGAAGAGTTTGCACTCACTGCAGTTCATGACACTTAAATCACTGCCTCATGTCAATATACTCAAAAAACCTTTCGTTTGATTAACCTTATGGTTTGTTAAAAGTAAACTATTTGAAATGTGGAAATTTTCTTCAAGTTAACCAACAAAACCCCTACTTATACAATTCTAGCAAAAGCATACTAACAACCCATTGTTCGAATGAGAGCGAATATTAGCTTAGCTGTAAGACAGCAAGGCACAAGATACTCAAAATCCCTTCCAATTCACCAGAATAAGCACAAAACAAGTTCATGGTGCTGTTAAGCCAAGACAAACTGTTGCAGTACGATGGTACTTGTAGTCAGTGATGGTGGTATCAGATGATAATTTTACATATCATGGTACTGAGAGATCAAAAATAAGGATGGCCAGCCGGCCTACAGCCAGCGTGAGAGTGTTTCGAGACTATTGACGGAACTGACTACTAAAAGTAAAAAATAAAATGTCCATGCACTTTTAAGCAGACTTTTGGTTGTCTGTGATATATTCTACATTGCTGCTGTAAATGCTGTTGCTTTGTCACCAAGATCATTTTATAGCTGGCTAACAGAGATGAGGTTAATAAAATTTGCAAAAATTCCTTGTGACAGTAAAAGCATCAGTAAGAATGTGATTTATAAATATTCTGCATCGTATGCCATCATTTTTCCAGGAAATTTGACTTTATGGAGTTTGCTTGAAGCCAGTTTTGTTTTTGCACAAAATTAATAAAAGCAAACAATTCTGAAAAGTATCAAGGTTTCCACAAAATATTAAGCAGCACAACACTGCTAATAATAAGAAATGTTTCTTGAGCAGCAAAACAGCATATTAGAATGATTTCCGAATGGTCACGTGACACTGAAGTAATGATGCTGAAAATTCAGCTTTGCATCAAAGGAATGAGTTACATTTTAAAATATGTTAATGCAGGAAAACGTTTATTTTAAGTTGTAATAATATTTCACAATATTACAGTTTTACTGTATTTTTGTTTAAACAAAACTATTTTGCTGACCCTTTGTTCAAGCAACAGCACAGATAAGAGAGAAAACAGACGCATAGATGCTAAAACAGACGTTTGTGCCAGTAACGGCATGGTACAGAAAAACCTGAGATCTTGTGGGAGGTGACAGAGACTGGGAGTGAAAGAAGAGAAAGGTAGCAGCAGTCTAGAAAATGTAAATTCCTCTGTGGGAATAAAGGCAGCAAGAGTGAGGGCAGAGACGGGCCACAGTGCAACAGCTGGACACTAAGAGACAAATAAACCCCTCCTCATACTGAGACAGACAAATGACCTGTGTAGCAGTGCAAGCCATAAAGAACTGAGCAACACAGAACATTGCCCAACGTCTAATTCAAACATTACTGATGACGCAAGTACTTCTTGCACACAGCAGAGCTCAAAATGTCAATATCAATGACACAGGAATGGATATTTTATTGGTGTGGTTGCCCTCATGAGGGTTTAGCCTTGTTTGGTTGTGGGTCACAAAAATGGTAGTACATAGAACATTTCTAAAATAGCACTGCCAAAATTTCTAAAAGACCACAGATGGATTGAGCGAAACTAACTTGGTACAGATGTAATTTATTTGCCTCTACAGGCCATTACATTTTTTTAAAGTTAAATCAACTAAATAAAAACAACAACAACAACAGGCAGTTTGATTGTATTTGATAGAGAGGAAGCCATTAAGAGCTTATCACAAAACTAATCTAGTAAACCACCAAGTCCACTGAGTGAAAAGGAAAAAATTATTTCAAACACTTCCCCTCTAATACCACACAAAATACGCAAGAAACCAAAAGCATAGCAGAGTTTTACTGTTGGGTCTGTAAGTAATTGTGTGTGTGTGTGTGTGTGTGTGTGTGTGTGTGTGGTGACTCAGCTGGGTGTGGAGCTGGCTGCACCTTTGTGGTGAGTTCAGTTGGTCTCTGCTTCTCTGCTGAGGTTGATGGCAGCAAAAAAAAAAAAACTCACACAGGAAATAAATCCTGAAAACTGGACTCTGCATAGCTGTACCTGATTGTTGCTGCTGTTATTACAACTGAACAGAATTCAGCAAAACTGCTCATTCTACTACAACTGTGACTGTAGCTATCATCAGTTATAAAAATACATGGTAAAATACAAACAGAATGGAAAGAAAACCTAGTTATAATAAAAACTATAGAAAGTATATTGTCATTAAAGGGATAGTTCACTCAAAAAATTTAATTGTCTCATTATTTACTCAACCTCAATTTGTTCCAAACCTGTATGAATTTCCTGTATGAATTTTTGTGTTGCTCTGTTTAACACAAAAAAAGATATTCTGAAGAATGTTGCTAACCAGCAGTGTTGTTGTGCCTGAACGCGTTCAATGATTCATGAACGCTTTCATATTTTGGTTGAACATGAACTGAACCACGGCCGCCGTCGACAAAGCAGCGAGCGAGGAGGCGTATGATCATCTAAACGGATTTTATGATGAGGTCAGTGAGGATGGGAAAAATCTTACATTTCTGTGCAAACTGCCCGTCGATAAAATAATTGTTGTCTGTGGTTGTATATGGGCTGTGGCTAATAAAAAAAAGCTCACAACATATGGAAAAAAAGCACTATAAATGAACTAGTTAATTTTTTGAAGTATGAACTATGAACTGAACTAGTTTATTTTAAAATGTGTGAACTGAACTTTGAACTAGTTCATGTAGAAAGTGAACTTTCCCAACACTGCTAACCAGACAGTTGATGGACTCCATTGACTTCCAAAGTAGCTATACAAATAAATACTATGGAAGTCAATGGAGTCCATCAACTGTCTGTTTACCATATTGTTCAAAATACATTTTTATGTTTGTATAATATGTGTTCAGCAGAAGAAAGAGATTCACACAGGTTTGGAACAATTTGAGGGTGCATGACAGAATTTAAATTTCCGGGTCAACTAGGCCTATCCCTTTAAGGGTTTTCATAACTTAAGAGTTTCTTGCAACCACCTGCAGACATCTCTCTCAGTCCTGGCGCCCTGAAGGTGGAGGTCCGCAAGTAATTTCCTTCATCATTAAGTGTATTGTTTGCAGCTCTGTTATAAAGGTCATAAGTTGCCAATCTAAAGATTCCCACTGTTCAGAAAGTACATAGAACAAACTGGAGAAGGTGGTGGTTTGTGGAATGATTGGCCATCTCAAGGCTTTTTGAGCTTCCATGTTAAATGTATTTAACATCACCTGTATTAAACTTTCATGCTCACCATTGTGTTACGCACATTAATGATATCTCAGCTCATGTGGCTTGTTAAGGAGAGGTAAGCGTTTACTGTTGTAAACAATATATGACTGATTTTATTTATTTTTTTCTTGGAGGATAATAGGCCAACAAAGTCAGACCCAGGTCATGTCTACACACCGGACCAGTCCGCTTGACTTAGGGACCATTCACAGTCACACAGAACGTGTTTTTATTTTTAATGGTTAAAAAGATTTGATGCAGGTCAGTGGAATTAAAAAAAGGCAAGCTCTCTTGAGATATTCCTTGAGACTTCTTTTAACTTGAGCACCGCATTTTTAGAATGGCGTGCCGTGCACATATCCTGTTAAATACGAGAGAAGTGAGTGGAATGGTCAAACACGTCTGTTTAATGCATGTTTACTTTGCATAGATAAACAATGGAAAAGCAGTACGGTATCCCACAGCCTTCTGGACTACACTCAAATTCACTAAAGCAACCTAGCAATTCATAAAAAATGTGAAAGCCTAGATCATTACATGGTTTCAGTAATCGAAAACTTTGAATCGATTTACTGGAAATTATTTTGCAATATTTTAATTGCCTTTAATGCAAATGGAAATCTATGTGAAGCATTGATTATTTGCCTCTGTTCTGTAGCCCTCAATCGGGACCATTGGGTCTATACGACCCCAATCGACTTTTACTTAATAAAAAAAAGGTTCCCTTCATCTCAGTGGAATAAGATTTTGTGACTTTTCATACATTATCTATCTATACACACAAATTGTGTTGATTCAGTTGTTCTGAAGGTAAGTAAAAAAAAAATGTTTACACTTCTGGTGTTCGGGGTCAATATGACCTCACATTAGAATGAATGGGAAATGTGAAAAAAACTAAATATATTTTCTTCATGTGTCAAAAAAAAATCTGGCATAAATCTGAATTTTTTTTTGCACAGAAATGAAGGCCTAGTACTAAAGCATAAATGCAATGTATCATAAAAAAAAATAAGATTTCATATGCAAGCTATTGAAGCTAAAGGTGTAGTTGAGGAATTGTGTGGTATATGGATACAAAAGTACTTTATATCTCCAAAAACACAGCATTGATGAATAGATGAGAAGTAAACCAATATATATATATATATATATATATATATTATTTGTATGATTAAAAATGTATATTTTTTGTACAATTATTAAATCAAATGTTGGGGTCATATAGACCCCGAAGCGTAGGAGAGTAAACAGGAAACAAAGACCATTTGAACCATTTAAATAAATCAATCCTTGAGAAATGATCCTCAATAACTGTCTCAAGTACTCTGAAGTGTTGGTTCAAAATTCCTCAGGTGGATGCAGAGAGAGCCCAAAATATTTACAACATTCCTCTTGACATAATAGGAACAAAGAACCATGTTTCCAAAGCTGCAGTCCTCTCTTCCATTTTGTAGTAATCACTCTACAGGGATCAAGACAACAACTGCCCACACAAGTGTCCAGGAGATCAAGGACATTGAAGACAGGATCATTTCTTCAACTTATAAACTGAAAGAAGAGAGATTAGATGATACAGACAGAGAGCAAGAGTGAAAGCTGAGAAGGTACACTTGAACAAGCGGTCAAGTTTCTAGCATTCAAGTCACTGCTCGTTCTTGATACAAGATGTAAACACTTAGTAAGTCATGTCTTATAATTCAAGACTGAACCACCTTTGGTGGTTACGGACCTGTATTTAGCACCAATTGATACAGAAAACAAAGTACTTTACTAAAAATTTACAAAACAATTTTCCATTAAGACAACATGTACTGTAAAAATACTCTCTGTCACCACAACAAACTCAGTTGTATAACATAGCAGTTTACTTAAAAGGGATAGTTCACTTTGAAATTAATTTGTGATATGTTTTAGCTTACGTCAAGGGCATCCAAGATGTAGGTGTCTTTATTTCCACAGTATTTATTTCAATGTTGACATTTTTCAGTCAAACCGTTGTTGTGTCATACAGTGTATCAGTCATACACTGGAGGCTAAGGGGGTCCACCAAAAAGCATGCACAGAGAATTCAAAATTAAACATGATTTAATGACTCATCAGTATTTATATCGTTTTACCTCTTGTAATCATAGCCATGACAAAATTATCTGACGGCACGGGCGCTTCGGTCTGCGCATGCGCTGGAACTGATCGCTTGCGCGCCTACGTCACTCTTTGTTTATACAGCGATTTCGGAAGTTTTACCTTTAACTAAACATATTTAGATATACGGGAAACCGCAATGGAAGACGATTTCGGTATATCTAAATATGTTTAGTGAAAGGTAAAACTTCCGAAATCTCCGTGTAAATATTGAGTGACGTCACACTAGGGCTGGGCGATATATCGAGTATGTACGATGTATCGTTATATTTTTTGAAACGATATGGAATGAGGCAATACCGTTTATATCGATACAGTAGTTTGATATGAGCACATCTGAAAAATATATAGGTATATATATAGGTTGCAGTGTGAGCTGCTGCAGTGAAAGTAGCTAGGCTACGTAGTACAATTTGTCCTAAACATGACACAAGCTTATATTAATTGCGTCAAAATCACTTTGATAAAGTTAACAAGTTTAAGGCAGCTTGCCGCCCTGTCAAATGCTCTGACAGACACTGTTGCTGACTGACAGATATACTTGCGCTGTTTAATGCGTTTGAGATGTGGTGCTTTCCTCAGTGCTCAACTTACATTTCACAGGTATATTCTCCATCTGTAAATGTTAGAAAGTAAAGCAAATATGTCCATTTCACAACAAATATGTCCATGTCAGAAGAGGACGAGCTTCTGCAAGTGAATCTCCGCTAAAATTCATGCTTCCTTGAACAAGCGCCGGCGCGCGCATGCGCGTGAATAGTACTACGTAGTACGCAATAATTCTGACTAAAATAAACATATTGCTAAAATATTTGTTGTTGGAGAAAATAAATGTGCCATATGTGGAATTTTAAACCTACAAGTATGTATTTTTAGTGAAAGTGATTTATAATGGGGTAATCAAATGTAGGCTAATATAATTAGTTTGTGCTTTTGTTTTTGTTTTTATTTTTTATTTTTAGTTTAGCTTTTAGTCAATATAAAAACAAAAGCTTTTTGCACATAATATATTGCATAGCCTATATTATATTTGTTTTCATATCCTTCAATATCAACATTGTTTGTAGGATATCATTGGGCCGAATGTGAATATATATATATATATATATATATATATATATATATATTTAAATATAAAGATTTTCTGTATCTAAATAGAAAACGTAGAAAGTACCGAGATATATATCGTATATCGCCATTTGACCAAAAAATATCGAGATATGATTTTTTGGCCATATCGCCCAGCCCTACGTCACACGCAAGCGATCAACATTGAACTGATTCAGTTCGGTTCAGTTGGACATTGCACAACTGATTCAGATCACTTGGACGTCACTGTGATTACACGAGGTAAAAACGATATAAATACTGTTCGTTTTCTCACAAAAACCGCTCATTACGTGTTTTAGGCCATCAATGTGTACTTACATTTACGAGTCATTAAATCATGTTTAATTTTGACTTCTCTGTGCATACTTTTTGGTGAACCCCCTTAGCCTCCAGTGTATGACTGATAGACAACACCGGTTTGACTGAAAAATGTCAAAATTGAAAATACTGTGGAAACAAAGACACCTACATCTTGGATGCCCTTGAGGTAAGCTAAAACATATCAAAAATTAATTTCAAAGTGAACTATCCCTTTAAGCAGACCACTGAAATGGTTCAGCAGGTCTCTTCCTAAAAGCTAATGCATTTCTCTGCCATTTGATCTAATAGTAGCAACATATGTTCAGTATTGAGATGTATCCAAGTTAAACAGATCATCCGGTAAAGCCTATGCGAGAACTTGCATATATTCATCACTTGATGAATAGAAAGGAATGGAATAAAATGGAGGCAGAGGCCGCAGATCTGAATGTGACCTTGCAGTCGATTGTATCGAAGGGCCGTGATTTAGTGGACTGAATGATTGGAGTGCTGTATACATCACCAGAGAGCTTGTGATAGATTTTTTTAAATTAATCATAAATAACATTACTTTTCCTTGCAGGAATAACATTTATGTGCTTTTGAAACCTAAATGTTTCCAAACACTTTGGTCAAAGTCAGTCCATGTGTGTCTGAATCATCTCTGAATATAACAAAAGGGGAAATTAAACTATAAAGATATCGAAGTTTATATAAACTCATGATTTTGAGTAATCAAATCCAGAGTTTGTTTCTGCCTAGTAATGAAAGGGTTTGTTGGATTATACATAAAACCAATCAATTATAGGAAAATTATGTAATGTATCATGTCACCTTTACCATGCTCTTATTCAATAAAAACTGTTGTATTCTTTTTGCTAGTGAGATTCTCTCTGAAATTGGTCTGAAATCCTCTGGCCAGGATTAAAACATAAAGAAAAAATCTGGAGTCTATCTGGTCTGTTGTCAAGAAGACGTTGACCGACTCAGGACAAATATCATTGAACGTTGATCGGAGACATTTAGAGGCTTCAATTAGGAGAGTACCCAGGTTGAAATTAAGTTAAAAATCTGCCACATTTACAAAAAAGAATCATGAATGGATAAATCGTTCACAACAAGGTCGATTAAATGCATTTAGAAAATTGATTTCCATTTCATGCACACATTAAAACTTCTCACTTGGGAAGGATGAGCAGGCCAAGTAGAGGCAGACAGAATTTCTTTTTTTTCTATGGGTGAATTATGCTACAGGCCTTAACCATTGGAATCTCATCACATGTCCTGACATGTATACGATTATAAAAATTGCCAATCACTTCTTCTATGAAGCAATAAAAACGACTTGCAGTCAGAGCACGCTACATTAGTACTGCAGTGGCATCATAAAGCGATTTAAATTACTAGCCATTGCCAGTCCATTTTAGAGGCTGACCGAAATAATCGAGTAATTATAGTTTGAGTTGGGTGGGAGTGGAAGCAGTACAGTCTGGGGACACTGACTCACTACGACAGATCAGCCCAGGCTGTCTCAGCGTTCATTCTCTCTCACACAACAGAATTTCAGACCTGGGGCCCCAGAAGTCTTGCTAGAAGCATCTTCAAAGTAGCCTGGTTAAAACCAGACCATTCTCAGTTGTAAGTTAACTGAGTTATGGTCTGGCAAAGCGTCATAGACAAATCATTTTCAGAGGGGCGTCGCCAACGGACATCGCGGATAGACCTAAAACCAATCAGCGCGATGAAGGAGATGACATATGCAGAGCGGCGGAGAAACATCTCCGAGTGTTGTTTGCTCGTTTTTACAAAAAAGGAAACGTTCAAAACGCTTAAAACAGACGCGATAGCTGATTCGAACCAGTGATGTTCGACGACGTCATCCATCTTTGTAATGTAGGCTACAAAATCTGCTTCAAAATCCCCTCGCAGTCGTCATTGTGCAAAGCCCGCCCCAACTTTTCTGATTGGTGCCTTGATTTCGACGGATTGGAAATGGGATTGAATGAGCTCTTTGCCTAACTAACTTTCTAAGTAACTAAAACTAACTTTCAGAGCAAATCTAAATTTGGGTTTTCCCAGGCTATCTTAAAAGCCAAACATAGTTCTCTAACATTTCTTCTCATTTAAATACTTTGTGATTACAAGCTTCTGCGATTGTGCACATTGAAAAAAAAAAAAAAAAAACATGTTCCATGAGACATCATATGGATACAATATAACACAGACACAGCCCATGGTACAAATTTTGATGCCAACATGCGCTGCATCTACTAACAAAACACACACTGTTCATGTGAAAGCAAGTCACATTCACTGACAGCTGTGCCACAAAAGCAGAAAATTCAGTCGTTGGAAAGAGGTACTAATTCAGACATATGAGGATGTTAAACGTGCTTACCTCAACAGAATAAAGGTAAAGCACTATCAGCTGCATCTGAGCTTAAATGAGAAGCATTTTAAAATTGCAACAAAAAGAGCTCAAAAAGACATCTAAATTGAGGAGAGAAGGAAAAAAAACACAGAGGAGATAGTGTTTCGGAAGCAGGAAGACAATCTCAGCCAACCATTAAAAAAATGTTCCCATTGATTAGCTTGTTTACATTTTATTGAGCCTTGTCTCATAATGTGTTGTACCATCCATTACAAAGCACATCAGAAAATGAGAAGCCTTCCACTGTCTTTAAATTGAGCACTTTAAGGAAACATCTAGAAGAACATGCAGTCCATTAGATTGGCAGTCAATTAGCTGGCAAAAGTCAGGGACCCATGCATGCTTTTACTACCCGACTTGACCTTACAATACGAAACTGGGAAGTCGCAGAATTACTTGAAGTCCTTCTAATGTGCAGTACAACAGAGCAGGAAAGATATGAGTTGTATGGATTAACATGGATTTTAAAAAGACTTGGGTCCAGTTAAAAGTAATCTGATCAGATTTCAGCTATTGGATTTTTAAAATCTCGAAAATGGGTTGATAATTTGAAAAAAAAAAAAAAGATTCTGAAAATCAGATTAATCACAATCTAATTTAGGTTTTGGTCTGGATCAAACCCTTCAGTATGTGTTGTTTAAAAATTTTAGTAGGATTGGGATAACCTTGGTCCAAAACTTCATGATTATCCTGATCCCACCAAAAGGGGTGGATTCATGGTGGATTTCAGGAACAAAGTGTAATTAATCTTTAAAATTGGTCAAATAATACAATGAATCATGTAGTATAAATATGTATCTATATTTTGCACTTAATTTTTGTTTAACCCTCAGGTGCTCTTTAGTCATTTCTGACCGAAAAATCTTCTGTTTTGAATCACAGCTTCATCGGAATGTTACGAAATTACATTCCGCATTATGTATGTGAACACACAAAGGTCATGATCTGAGCTTGCTAAGTGGTCATAAAAAAAATAGTCACACTTGTGGTCTTTTGTCAAAAATGACCCCCATAGGAAATGAATGGGAAATTGACAAAAACACAAAAATTCACAAATTTGTATTTATTTATTTTTTACATTTTTTAATAAAAAATCGTTTTTGAGATTGTTTCAACTATATATTCAAATCCACCAAAAGTGTTCATAAACATCTGGGGAATTCACATGCTTCTCCATAGAGCTGTAATGCTATCTAGGGGTTACACCATGATTCTACGCTTTTTCTCTATACTGTAACCAGATGGTGCTAATTTTCTTCAAAAAATATTTTTTTATGAAGGCCTAGACTCTATATTAAACTAAAATACTGCATTAATAATTTTTGGGAAAAAAAATAATATATATATAGAAAAATATTTATATTTTTCCATGGCAAAAATAGACCATAAATATTGCATAAATATTCATAAATTCAATCAAATTGTCTCAAAATACTAAATTACAAAGAAAAAAATATTATAGAACAAAAATAAATTGCATTGGTTTTACTGGGATGGAGGAAATTTAAATTTTAGGTGTCCGGTCACTTTTGACCGGGAAAATAACAAGTGTGACTCCGAAACTAAGAGCACCTGAGGGTTAACCGTAGAGTGATGAAGTAGTATACATTAGGCTCCCTATTACGTCTTTCAATACAGATCAAAAAAAATTTAAGCAGTTTTAACCCATATATTAATTACAATTACACAATCAGAAATTAACCATACGGCATCTTTTATTGCATGTATATTTGTTTGTATATTTGTGTTGAAACAATAATCTTTCAATGGTTTTGCGTTGGGCTGTGCTCGTAATAAAGGGTGTGAGAATATGTCATTATCAATGTGCCCCACACACCACCCTGCAAGTACCAAAATTAGCATCACACAGTAGTTCCACTATCTAAACAACATGTAAAACACAAACTGGTCGCCAAGTAACAGGAAATGGATTCAATTAGTGAACTGGTATTTCACTTGACTTTTATCAACATAGTTGACATGCAGGTTAACTATGAGGAAAGTAAGTGGAAAAGGCACCCTTAAGTTTACTGTCCACATTATGCTCTTTACATTCTGCGTACTTGCTCAAGAGTCAAGACACTGTAAATATTTTGACCTTTAGTTCAATAGCCTAACTGTCATTGAAAAACATCACAGCAGATCTTCACCATGAACAGTATTGATTGAGTCACAACATGCTGCTGTCATATTAGTAGGCAAGGCTAAAAAATAACTGAATGAGATTAAATATACAAAATTAAAGATAAACTAAACCTGAACGAACCAATCTAACATACTAGCAGGATTGTTGATTTCATTTAACTGTCATAACATAGTTTTCTATAATGTCAACCACATCTGACCGAGAAATACTGACCTTTAACTGAATTCAGTGGTTTGCAAATTTAGCTCAAGCTAGTTAAAAAGTTGAAACTCCACAAGAAATGACTATGTTCATTTGGTTGATTAGAATGAACCAAATGAACATAGTCATTTCTTGTCATAAGACACTTTTAACTAATGTATCCCATAACTACGTCAATTCAAAACAAATGTGCCATAAAGCTCTGACGCAGAAATACAATGTAAAAAAGTAAAATGATCCCATTTAAATGGAAAATAAAGTGCCAATGTTTTGAGGAGAAGTTAAAAGCCTTGGTTACTTCCTTAAATACAATGGACAGCAACAATAGAACACACAGTGCAAACGTTTCGTTTGGTTTGTTTTCAAATAAAGAGCATTATTCATTATACTCCAATATCCGCCCGCTCTCTCTCTCTCCGGGAGTCCTGCGGGGAGCCATGTGAGAGGAATACTAACTAAAACTTTCTCTAAACCGCTACTAAGCACCTACTTTCTCAGCCTGACAACTTGAATGGAAGATTTCCTGGCAAGTCTCTAAAGTGAAAAGTTGAAGCAACAAGGAGAACAGGCTCTCCAGGCACCTTTGAACCCAAATGTCACATTAGCCCGGGAGCCTCCTGTACGGTTAATGGAGACTTACCGGAGCGTTGGTCCAATGCAGTTGGTGTCTGTGCTTTCAATCTCACGCAGGATTCGCTCGTGCTCTGCCGCTGTCTCCGCGCTCGCCATCTTCCATATCCTCACGACGCGCTCGAGAAAAAACACAAACACAGCGCCCAGCGCGAGAGGGGGGAAAATACTGGAGCTTTTACTTCCGGTATTACTCTACAACTGTTAATTAATTTCAAAACAAGTTTTTATATTAAACAAACAAACAAAAAAACACTCTGTCCGTAATACTTTAATGAAGGCATATGGAGGAGATATTTCATTAAAAAAAAAAAATTTTATTATACATTAATTAAGTTTTTAACTTGTCACAGTAAAGAAAAATAAAGCCAGAAATTTAATTTTAAACGTTTTATATTAATAAGTTAATATATTATACTATATGAGAATGTTGATGCTACTTATTACAACTCTGTAGCACTGTAAAAGTTTACCACCAACTAAAACTGTATTGCAAGACAGCGACATCTAATGCTTCTTCGTGTACAAGTCAAACCAGCATTCACTGATCAGTGCCAGCATTGTTAATGGATATTAATAGTTTTTAAGCATGACATGGTATGGTAATAATTCGGACATAAAATTATAAAGATTAAAATATAAAGATTAAAAAATAATATACTTATTGCAATTGCATCATTATCACAGCCTCTATCGTAAAAGCATATATTTTTTTATCATAAGGCTTTCATATTTATTTTCGGTCAGTGTCTCTGTATGTGGCTGTCATTAATTTATGAGCGATGTCTGGACAAACTAAACAAATAAATAAATAAAATAAAATAAACTCGGCAGAATATATCCATGTATTCCTTTACTTAGTAAATGGCCAAGTACTGAGTGGGGTAATGCAAAAAAACATGGGTAATCAGTAGACCCCGGGCCGTGTATTCGCCATTTTTATTATTAGATTAAATCTTCACATCATGTAAGGGTACATGATTTTAAAACATGATTCCGATTTATTTCTCTAGCTAAAACTTTGTCATTAAAACAACAGCAATACCTGTGCTTATTTTTATGTATGTTTATTTTTATGTTATTTCTTGATTTTTTTATATGCTTAATTATTGTTTACGTCGTTTCGAGTTCAGTCTCCTGCACTATGTTGATTCTGAAGTGAAATCCTCTTGCGCTTCTTTTCCGCACAGCACGGGTGTGTGAGTGTCGGGAGAGAAGAAGGAGTCCAAACAGAGTCAGTCCAAAACACCAGAGACCCAACAGGCCAGATCACCCGGAAGTCTGCACCTCAGACACCAGAAATCGGTAAGAAACTCGATATTTGAAATATTAATAATTAAATAATACAAGAAGAGATGGTGAAACTACTACGAAGCAGAACGGAAACTTTTAAAAAGTTAGTCGGACTGTATAACCTCATTGTAATGGTTTTGGGTGGCACTGACTCTCAAAGTTGTAAACATAAGTTTCCCGTTTTATATTTAATCGAGTGAAATTAAAATCTCACCTAAAAATTAAAATTAGGGTTGCCATGGTAAGAAAATCGACAAACATGATAATTACTTGGCTGTTTACGAAGCGTTTTAAAGCGTCGTCTTAGGAATACTGGGGTTTATTGTTATGTTTATTGTAGTTCAGGTCGGTATACGATATTAAGTATGATAGTTCTCTGAAGTCAGCTCTGAGAAATGTGTCTGTGTCAGTTTACAGTATAAATGATCGCGGCGGGAAAGCCCGTCTGAGTTTAGACCATAACACTGTTTGGTGTTGGTGTCTCAAGACTGAGGTGTTGCTTGTATTATTCATGAGGAATTGCACTGTTTGCCTCATCTTCAGCAGTTTGCTTAAGAGGTTATGGCTGGTACCTCGTCTGATTTGATTTTATTTGATCTGTTTGAGGATAAGCTAATTCATAATGTGGAATAACACATATTGTGCAGTTATGACAAAAAAGTTAGTACAATATCCATTGACTCCATTTACTTAAACAGAAAAATAGACGTGCATAAGTAAAAATCAACTTTTTTGTCTTTAACAGTGTTCAATCATGGCACAAATGTTCATTATTTCTGACAACGAGTCAGAGACAACAGAGGACCTTGAGGACTCTGGCCAGACAGAACATAACAGTGGATCGTCAGAGAGAAAGCAGCACCTAACTGTGTCTGATAGGCTCAAAGGTGAGTCAGTCTCAAGGGCCTGTGGGATAGTTATAAGAACACACGTCATTCTGCTGTATCCTGGAAACACATCACTGCACGTTTGCAAGACAAGTGAATCTCAAAACATTTTATTTCTCTGAATAATCTCTGTGTTACTTAGCATTGGTTTTAGCTTCAAAAGATTATTTATTTTACATGAAGAAATGTTTTAATTGAATTCCGATTGGAGGTCTGATCTGATGAGGCAAGGGTCATTTAATATCAGATATCATTGCAGGAGAGCAACTGGGAAGACATAGGAATCTCTCGATGAATGAGGAGGATCTGATGGAGACCGGGGCAGCAGATGAAGGCGATTTCAGGCCTAGATCTCGCTCGGCTCCTCCTGCTTTGTGGGCAGCTAAGAAATATGGCCAACAGTTAAGGAGAATGAGTGATGAGTTTGACATCCTCCTTGATAAAGGGGTAAGAAACAATTATTTCGCTATTAAAGAGTTAGTTCACCCAAAAATGACAATTCTGTCAGTAATTACTCACCCCCATGTTGTTCCAACCCCACAAGACTTTCGTTCATCTTTGGAACACAAATTAAGATAGTTTTGATGAAACTGACTCCTCCATAAGCTACAAGGTAATTGCATCTGCCGGCCCAGAAAAGTTAGTGAAGACATTGTTAAAATAGTCCAAGTGACTACAGTGGCTCAACCTTAAGTTTATCAAGCAATGAGAATACTTTTTGTGCCAAAAAAAAAAACTTCATTCTAGCATTAATTTTCTTCCGTGTGGGCCTCTGACAGTTCACGAGAGCGCCACAACGCATGCGCGAGAACTGAGAAAATGACGTTCACGATCATTTGATGGGAAAGAGTGAAAGATAAGCCATTCATTTTGCAGCATTGGTAAGGCACTTTTACATTTTCTCATGATTCGGACGTCCATCTGCATCATCTTTTCAGTTCTCACACATGCGTCGTGGCTCGTGAACTTGCGTCAGAGGCCCACACAGAACAAAAAGAATAGTTGAATAAAGTTGTTATTTTTGTGGGGGTTTTCACTTAAACTTAAGGTTGAGCCACTGTAGTCACTTGGGCTATTTTAACAAACTTTTCTGGGCTGGCAGATGCAATAACCTTGCAGCCTATGAAGGAGTGAGATGGCTCTCAGATTGAATCAAAAACATGTTAAGTTGTGTTCTGAAAATGAACTAATGTCTTGTGGGGTTGGAACAACATGAGGGTGACAGAATCTTCAGTTTTTGGTGAACTAATCCTTTAAGAATAGTGAACATGCAAGGTAAACTAAAAGTATTTTTAACCTACATTATTTTACCATAAAATAGATCAAAATGTTTTTCTTATCTCTTAAATCTCTTACAGATGAAGAGGGTGAAGAGTGCAGGAACAGCACGCCAGATGCGGCAATCACCCAGCTGGTTGGCCTTCCTTTGGAGTCACAAAGAGTCTGATGCTGAGTCGCGCCCTGCTGAGTGATTGACAGTGAATGAATGATGGAGAAAGAGAGAAAAGAACTACTGTACATAACAATTGTTGGTTGAAGAAAAGGATGCACTGCTTTGAAGGAACAATTCTATTGACTGGTTTAATACCTTTTTAAATGAACTGCACTGGGACCCTTGACTGTTGAAAAGCAAGAACTGTATCTCACTGGCATGTGCTATACCACAAAGAAAACAAAAATGGAGAATGAATCTCCTTTGACTTTTCTTAAGCTCTTGGAATATTATGCAGTAAATTGTGAATGTGAACCGGATATCAACTTGTTCAAAACAGACTTTCTGTCGCTCTGCCATATCGGCTTTTAGGTTCAGATGAAATACTTTAAGAAAAGCACATCAAAAAAAGACAAATATATTTTATACTACATCAATTGTTAAAGAATTTATTAACCATTTTTTCTGTACATTTTTTTATCTGTAAAAGGACTTTGGATACTTATAGGAGCCCTTGAGTTTTATTACCATCTCCGAGTCATAAAATCTCTTGGAATCATCTGCAATCAACAATACCAATAAGCACAAGAGCCCAAAAAACAAGACTGGGTCTGATTACTCATGAAAGCAAGAACAGAGGAGACCATCATAACTGGTATTACTTGAAAATAAAAACAGATTTTCAATGCTTTGTAACTTTTTTAATTCGTTTTAAAAAAAATATTGTGATGTTATTTTGTTGTTTGTAACAAGAATAACCTAATAAAAAAACTCTAATGAACCACTTTAAGCAAAGGTTCCTCTTACTTGGCAGCACTAGTGTAAAACGTAAGCACTGTTCTTCATGGTAATACTGTATTTGGCGCTATATATATCAAAATGTCTTTGTTTCCAAATCTGGTTTAATAAACTGTTTGCATCAAAACATCTCTTTTGCAATTACATTTTAAATTTGTAAAAAATAAATATTAAATAAAAAATGCAGCATGCAAAAACTAAGCATGAAAAAGAGACGTGTATTGTGGGAAGTAAATAATACATATGAACAGCCTTGGAATTTCACGAGTCATTGAAAATCCATTGGGATGTTGTCTTTAAGACACTTGTGTTGGATCCCAGCAGAACTTCTCCCCACAATCAAGAGCAGAGAGCCTTTCCATATCCTTCTCGCTAATCTCAAAGTCAAACAGACGCCCATTCTCCTCCACACGGTCTGGCTGACATGATTTTGGCAGTACTGGAATGTTCTGTTGTACAGCCCACCTCAGCAACACTTGTGCTGGTGTCCTCCCATACTCTTTAGCTAAATCCAGAACCACGTGGTCTGATAACAGAAGCCCTGTTCCAAGAGATGAGTATGCTTGAAAACACACCCCTCTTTCCTTACAAAGTGTCCTAAGGTCCTTTTGGACCAGCTTTGGGTGGAACTCTACCTGAAGAACCGCTGGGGGCACTTTACAGCTCTTCAGCAGCTCCTGCATGTGTGCTACTGTGTAATTCGACACCCCAATGGCCCGAAATTTTCCTTCCAAGTAAAACTCCTCTAAAACTGTCCAGCTTTCATTACGGTTTTCGGGGTTTCGTTTATCCCCCACTTGCAGCCCCTGCGTACCTGGCCAATGAATAAGATATAGGTCAATGTAGCCCAATCCCAACTGATCCAGGCTCCTCAGGCAACCATCCCTAGCTTTGGTGCCCTGGTCTTTGGGACCCAATTTACTAGTAATAAACACATCTTCTCGTGAGAGGCCATGCTTGGGCAGAAGGCAACGGAGGGCATGACCTACATGTGCCTCATTACGGTACACTGCAGCAGTGTCAAAGGCACGGTAACCAGCTGTCAAAGCAGCGTCCACAGCATTGTAAGTGTCCTCTTGCCCCTTCAAACGGAAAGTACCCAGTCCCAATAGAGGCATCCGAGTCCCAGTGTTGAGAAGCACAGATGGCTGAGGGTCAGTCATTATGAAAGGGGGAAGCCTTGCTTTGGAGACTATGAAAACTGTAGTGCATAAAGATGACGTAATTAAACACCCCTTAGATTACAAAAAGATTCTGTAATCTACATGTAAATTACAGTGAAGATAAAATTATAATAATACAGAGACCAAAAACTCACCCTGCAGGTTTTTTGAAAATGAAAAGACAAACACAGACGCCAGTGACTTCAACACGATCAAGGTCCAACGATCTGTTCCATGTAAATAACAAAGCTAATAACGTTACTGGTAGAATTTTTTTTGCTAGAGTCTTATCTTTCTGTTAGAGTCTTATCTTCGTCAGGTGCTGTTTTACAACTTTGCTCAACCTAACATGATCATGTGACAATAAAGGGGCAGCTGATTCGCACCTCACTGGATGACGCTTTTGACCAATCAGAGTTTGTTGTCGTGACCTGGGGGCGGGACGCTGACAGCTCCACACCACACGCGCCCGCGCAACGTCATATATTTGGCGCCGAATACTTGAGGCGTTACGGTAACTTATACTTTTGTCTCTGGGTGTTTATTAACCATACTATTTTCATTTAGAACATTTTTAAAAAGTTTGTAAACTGGCTTTATAAATTAAAGAAACACTTTTATTTGATCATTTGTCCTTGCTAGCTGGAGTTTTTTGGTAGGCCTACTCTGAATTTATGTATACTATGTATGAACATAAACCATAAACATATTGCTTTTATAAAATAGGCTATAACGTTATCATGGTTTTTGTATGTATTTTGTTTCTTCGTTGTTGTTTTTTTCAGTGAAGATTCTGTTCATCCTCATTAGATGAAGTAACTATGTCAATCCAGGCCTTTTCCTTTCCTGTACCTGAAACCAGATTTTTTCAGGCTGGACATCAAGTCTTCAGATTCAAGATAAGACGTGGAGAAATGAGCAGGCAAGAACATGCAAGCTTATTTTATTTGTTTTATATAAAATATGCAGTATTATTTTGAATATATCTTTACACTTGCTATTCAGCAGAAAAATATAATTTGATCTAGAAAATATCTGACTTGGATATTCCCTTTCATAGCATTGATAAGGAGGACATGCTGGATGGGATGCTAGTCACTGAGGAGCTGGAGGTTTTATAATTTTTGATTCAAATAGGATTCATAAACTTTGGGAATTGGGAAGATTTCATTCCTGATGTGTTTTGCTTCACAGAATGCTGTGCGTGCAGTACTTGCAAACCTGGATAGTCTTCGCCCCTTCACAACCCAACATTTCAACATTTTTCCCTGTATGCTTTTCTGAATATTACTTTAAAAGATAGATAGATAGATTCAGGGTCAGTTAAAGTAAAAGTAACGTGTAATTCATACAAATAATGGACCATTACTTCCCTTGACAACATACAACACTTACAGACAAAAGTAAATGGGAACAAGTGTCTAAAATGAGGTTCATGAAGAAGGGTGTAAAACTGTCTCCGTACCCCTTCGTTATCACACTGTATGTGGAAGATCGTGAACCAGCCTTTCAATGCGCAGGTGGGAGGTCTTTCAGTCTCAGCACACTACCTGAAGTTCCTGAACACTTTACTATGACAATATGCTCTGAATAAACTTTGTCTGCTCATGTTTACCAGTGACAAATACCAATTCCTGGAGCTCACCGGTGAGTGTCTCTAAATATGCATTTCTTTATGTAGTTATATTGAGCTGTTAAGGTTATTTTGTGGTTATTTCTTAATAGAGTATGTAAAAAAATCTTTATATTTCTTGTCTTGGTGATTGTTCATCTCCTTATAATTGTCACAAGCTGACAAATATAAATGTAAATGCCCTCAGGAGTCTACATCGAAAAGATCACAGTGGGCTAGTGAGCCAATGAGGACAGTCCAAACCACTGCAATGGGCCACCCAGAAGAGGGCACTATAAGCCAACACAAGCAGAGGAAACTAACCACAGAAAACTCTCAGTGCATTCAGTAAGTTTGTAGCTTTTTGTATGCTGTATGTATGTGGTGAAAAATCATTGTCAAGTCTTGTCCTTAACCTATGCAAATCCATCTTTCTCTCATAGTGTATTTAATTATTTTTATTACAACACTTACAGGCTCGTATCTATACTTCCTCATAGTCCATGCTGGATGAATGTGTCACAATAGGACATACATGGGGAAATAAAAAAATAATGGATAATAAAATGGCAGCACGGGATCAGCCTGAACTTTAGCTCATGACTTGCATACAGTAAATAGATGCCAATGATTTATATAGCATACCATTATATGATTGTGTTTATAAGTAGACTACCTTTTCTTCCTGTCAGACAGACACAAACCCAGGAGACATTTGTGGGAATTTCCACTTTGTTTTCAGTGATGATTGATAAGCTGATAAGATTGTTGGCCCGAGTGATGAGGTGTTGAGTCAGATGCAGTAGTTATGAAACAGCAGAGGAGCTTGAGCATGGGGCGCCATCTCAATGAAGCTGTCACTCAATCAGCAGGCAGAACATAATAATTTAGCCATTAAAATAACATCCCACCTCATCCAATTTCTCCATGTAGAAAGAGATGCACAAATCAATAAGCCAGAAGGAGAACAGAATTTGACATGTACTTTTAATTCTGTCATGTCCTCATTTTGTTTGTGGTGGGCGATGGGGAAATTATGGTGTCGGTTCATTCTGGCGAGTTTACTCAACTCATCTACTGCAGTGTCGAAAATAGATGGCTTTTCACAGGGAATTTGTGTGTTTGTGCACAAGCCCTCCGGCTGATGTGCTTATAGACTTGCCTAAAACAGGTCTTTTGTTTTTATGTTAAATGTGCTGGAAAAGGGAACAGAATTTAGATATGTCCAAAAAAGGCATCCAATAGATCTTTCTCTCTTTCAGGGAGTCCCCTTGCTCGGCCAATGGTGCAGAAGCGATGGTTTGTGGCAGTGAGGTTAGTGTATGAATGTGTGTGTTGGTTTTTCTGTCAATCGCTCACTCACACACACTGTCTCAATTGTTAATCATCTTTAATTGCCCCTGCAGGGTGCACAATCTGACACATTAGCCCATTCAGGTGGCATAACTACTCCATGATGTTAATTATAGAAGCTGATAAAAAAATAAAATACCTGTTTCGTGTACTTTTCATTTGTGAAACCATCCTTTGTTTGTATTTTCTTCATCTTTCTCTTGTTTCTTTTCTGTTGTAGATTCATGCTGATTTGGATGTGCATTGTCTACCAGCATCAGGTGTGTATGATGGTAAATTGCGTATTCAACCTATCACCCAGCAAACAAATTTAGCTTCTGGGAATGTTAGTTTTTGGTTCCCAGAACGTTCCTAGAACTTTCCCTTAAGGATAAGGGAATGTTCCTGGAACATTCTCCTTGCGTTATAAAAATGGAACCTGAAAATAACCTACATGGAACGTTCCTATAACGTTCTTGTTTGGTTCCCAAAAAAATAACCTCATGGGAACATTTGGGAACGTTAAGGGGACGTTTGCTGGGCAGTGTCTTTCCAAATATTTATTTTTCTTCATTCATTTTCAATGGTCATTTAAAAGCCTACAGATTTAATTAATGACCAAACTAAGCAATGTGAGCAGAACTGTACCATTATATTCCCATCTTTTCTCTTTTATTAGTCATCAAAGTACTATTCTTTTGGAAAAAAAAAAATTCTAAACCCATTATAAATGTTAGATATATATTGCTAAAACTAACTGAACTATAAAGACTGAACTGTGAAGAACTGAATTGTGGAGTTAAACAGTTTTTCACCATGCCTGTGTTCCGACCTTCCGATTTTTTTTTTTTGTGCGGGGCTAAAACGGGGGCTCGATGACTCACTGGACTCCCTGAGCTCCTGGCCCCGCCCCTACTTGATGACACACTGGAGCCCCTGAGGCTGGCCTCTCCCCTAACAATAGAGCACATTCACATCAGTTTGCCGCTCAATCAGGAGTTTCTGTCAGTACTATTAGTAGAGCCTACCGCTTGTTAGCTAGCTATGCCTTCATTACGGAAATGCATACTACTTGGATCTGATCACGTACAAAACAGATCGGTGTCCTTATTTAATTTTCCCGAAAAATGATCACATCAAGAAGAGGTGGATTAATTTTGTTGAGAGCAGAAGATCAAACATATCACCAAACCCCACCTCTGTAGCGATCATTTGACACAGGATTGATAAACTTTCGTCTGAGATAACTGCGCTGATAATCCGCTGTTACTGTAAATGGGGCCGAACCGACCATCTCCCGCCTCGCCCTTTATCTTTCCGTCCCGAAAGCATTATCACCTAATATCACCGTCGGCAGCTTTCCCACGAGTGGGCGTGTTTTCAGCGCAGCCAGCAGACACGAGATTAGAGATAACTGCTCATTTTTTTAAGATTTTGATAGCTTATTTTATTGTCAATATGGGCTTCCAATGGCCGATACTAATATCAGTATCCAGAACGATGGGTGGCCAATGGCCAGGGGCGTCGCTAAGGCCTCGTTTACACTGCATGGTTCAAGTGACCCAAATCCGAATTTTTTCCTCTCATGTGGCACAGATCGGATATGACCGGTGAACGTGTAAGCAGGGAAAAAAACGCATGGATTCCGATTTTCTCAGATCGGATTCAGGCCTCATTCATATGTGATAATAAATCAGTTATGAATTGGATATGTGCATTTGCGTGTGCCATGTAAGCAGACAAATCGGATATTTCCCTGTAAATGCGAGTTGTACGTCATTAAAAAGTGCGTGATTATAGGCGCGATGGAAGAAAGGATACACAGTGCAGCAATGCAGAGATTTCATGTCTTTTGAGTGTTTGGGGTGAAGAGTGCAGGCAAAAAAATGCAGGGATGTTACAGAAATAAATCCGTATTTGAAGACGTTTCACGAGATATGACGCACCGTTTTAAGTGCTCGTGGCTACAGTGCCTCTCCTCTTTTTTTCTCCGCCGTACGAGACCAATGTTTTGATGACTTTTCAAAATATTGTGGAAAGAAAAACACTGGAAAATTGTATTCGCATCTGCATCCATTGAATTTCGTGCTGTTTTACTTAATTTTCCAGGTCAGAACGTCTACATTTGGTAGGTTCAGCAGTGTTTAGTGTAAATGCAAAAATCGGATATGGGTCACTTTTAAAAGATGATGTAAGCAGGTCGTCAAAAAAAAAACGGATATAGTCAGAAAATCGGATTTGGGCATCAAGCGGACTGTGTACAGAGGGCCAAGAGGCATTGGGCCAAGAGGCAATGCAACAGAAATTGTTTACAGGAATCTGTAACTGACAAGTGGTGAATTGTTACTGGACAATGCTGATAATTCTAACATGATCAAATCTTGGCCAATATTGGTCTATAATGAGTTACAAATAATACGTGTAAATCAACTAAAATTTGATTTTAAATCTAATAGACTCTCTAACACCTTGTTTAGATTCCCCTCAATGTACTGACCCAAATTCAGCAGCTGGACCGAACACTGGCATCATTTCTAGAATTGCGAGGTGAGAAATCTATTCAATTCACATTTATTTGTATAGCACTTTTCACAATGTATATTGTAAAGCAGCTTTCCAGAACAACTATGTATCTACATGTCAATTTAGAGACAAATTAGCGACAAAAATCGCTGAAAAAAGATGCCTTCCAACAGGTTTTATTGACTTGACTTTGTACAAAAACTATGATAAAACCTGTTGGAAAGCATCTTTTGCAGCGATCTTTGTGTGAGCAGCATATCAGTGAACACCCCAGACCACTCGGTGAGTTAAGTTTTACGTCATTGTAAACTAGTTTAATGCGTTTTAGGAAAGATTTGTTCCAGTGCACCTATGCAACCATTATGGAGGTAGGGGGTGCAACGACAGAAACCGAAAATTCTCGGAACAGCAGCATATGTCCAATTTTTAATCTTAACCGTTCTATTTGATCAGAAACTATCTTAAAACAGGTCTTTAAGTGTAAAATACCGAACTTGTCCTTTAATCTAAACTCTGTCTATGAAACCAGGCCTAAATTACATATTAATTTAAATCTGCAGTGTCAATGTTGCACTACACCGAATAGAATTGCAACAATTATGACTGTTTTAAATCTGTATGAAGTAATGAGATTAATGTTTTTCCTGCTCTTTTCACAGCTCTCTGTTTCCCTTCTCTCTATTTTTCCATAAGAGTCCTGCAAATTAAAAAGTTCGAACCATCATTCCTCAACACTTCAGGAGCTCCAACCTGTTTGTTTTTTTAAGTTTTAAAAGTCTGTTTTAAGTTTTTTTCAAAGTTTTGATTGGTTTGTTATTTAATCCAATTTGTGCTCTTTTGTGCATTCTGTTTGTGAATTTCTTTTAAACGCATTCAATAATGGTGCTAAATGTGTTCATTTACACAGTATGAGTGTCTCAAATACAAAAAAAAATGTTCAAACTGTTGCTTTGGGTAAAAATACCTTTTGTTGCATGTCACTCTCACTAAGCCTGAAATTACATCGCTTGTTCTATTATGCATTCACCTGAATGGAGTTGTTAGAACATCACGTTTTGTTCACTTTTTAGTGTTGTTTTGTGCGTGTGCGTATTGGTGCATCATCCGCTAAATTGTGTGTGTAATTCAGTGTGTGTGTGTGTGTGTGTGTGTGGCAGACCACTCTCAATAAGGTGAGGTCATTGGCCAAGGCTATACATGCCCAATCCTCTTGTCTCAAAATCCACACCTGTTTCTGACTGCCTTTGCAAATTATTACAGGATCAAATAAGAATTAGTTGAAGCTGTCAAAGACTTCTAAGTTTGGGCTCATGACTCAAGAAAAGCAGAGCCAAGATTTATCTCTCTTTTTTTTATTCTCAGAGTTTACATATCACTGTAACCTGGAAACCAGGAGAGTCATGAAAAATGATATTATTAATACATCCGCTTGCACTTTATGAGGGTATAGCAGCTGCCAAAACAACAGGAGAGGGCATGGCCTCACGTTTTCACTTGATGAGCTAATTATATTCACATCTCGACCTTTAAACCTCCATGTCAATCAAGCTCTAAACGTTTTCTAAGAAGCTGGCCGTGTATACATCTTAATATCTCTTTATAATTACACTCCATCCTGTGACAAAAACCCAGGAGGCCTTGAAGTATGAATCATGCTGATCATGTATGATGTGGGGAGGTGGGTTGAGAGGATGAGTTATGTCATCCATTCCATTTGCAATGACATAATAAATTGTGCGTGTTGGAAAGTGAATGGATTAATAGTTTGCTAGTGTAGTCAGCACCCAGGAATGCATTGTTAAGAAGTTTTAATTTAGCTTTTGCACTAAAATTGCATCACCATTGATTTATTCATTTAGCAGACACTTTTATCCAATGGTCAATTACCACATCATTTTTCTGATTAAATTCAGGAAGGTCAAATTATTTTTTTCTTTTCTTTATTTTTCTTTTATAAAAGTAAAGAACATTTTCTTTTTTCTTTAATTATCTATTCATTACAAAATCCTGAAAAAAAACAAGGTTTCCACAAAAAGTTTTAAGCAGCGAATCTGTTTTGAACATTGATTATGATCAGAAATATTTCTTGAGAACCAAATTTCTGAAGGTTCACGTGACACTTAAGACTGGAGTAATGGATGCTGAACATTCAGATTTACCATAACAGGATTTAAAAAAAGAAAAGAAACTATTTTATATTGTATTAATGTTTCACAATTTTACTCCACAGAAACCGCAAATTCTCGGGACAGCAGCATGTGTCCAAATTTCAATCTTAACCATTTGATCAAAAACGATCTTAAAACAGGTCTTAAAGTTTAAGTGTAAAATGGAGTAAAATAAAAAAAATTGCTTTAAGTGTAAAACTTGTCCCTTTTTTTATCACAGAGGAACATATTCTGTTTGTTTTGTTTTTTAATATCAGCACAAAATAATTTAATAAAACAGTCCAATGAACAAGAAGCTAAAATTAAATGACTTGGATTTTAGGCGCAAATATTATCTGATATGTCTGCTTTGGCTCAACAAAAACGTTCCAAACAAAGGCATAACATAATCTGAATAAATAATTTAACATTATAATGATGGCGTTACAGAAGTACAGAAAATATATATGATGCGTTCACGTGCTATGGAAAATAGGAATGGTATTTACCAGTGTGTTGCGTTCAAGTGCTTTTGTTGTAGTAATGTTGTAAAAAGATGGAGATCCAGACCTGTTATTTAGCTAAAAACTATTTTAGATTGCTTAAGTCATCTGAAACAACAAGAAAATGATTTATCAAAACTCAAAAGGTAAATAATATGCTGTATATTTTCTAGATCATATATATTTTTACCATTCACGACTCTCCGCCATTTTGAAAAGGTCAAAGTTCATCTCACCTCGGCAACTCGTCCATCAAAATATTCTACGAGTTGCCCATTGGAAAATACCACATGAGGGGGTGTTCATGTGCATTTTCCACGTCGGCTTTTGGTATTTACCATAATTACCATTATAGCACATGAACGCACCATTAGTCTGTAAAGATGTTTAGAAGTTTATATGACTCAAAATTAGATGTTTACATGACTCAAAATTCGCTTTAATACAGATGCCATGTCTGCAATTGATGGACGTGCATCATTTTCAATTTAATATGGTATGGTTATTTTATATGGTTCCTTTATTTTCTGAATTTTTTGAAAATGTCACACAACATTACACATTTATAGTATGCCTATTGTTTAAATTATTTACCATGCAGTGTGCATGTTCACCTGAACTATTAGATTTACAGACCTAAAGCACCTTTTTTTTTAGATGTTCGTAAATCGTAAGGGCGTATGTAACAATTCAGTGATCTAAAACTTTCCCATACACCTAAAAAAAAGATTAAATAAAAATGTATCAAGTTATTTATTGTAGTAAATTATGACTAACTTCTTGTACAATTTAGAACATCTGTTATGGGAATAGATTTTTCACTAAATATTTATATTACTACTGTGGCATGTTGTAGCTGCTTCTAAATGTGTAGGTTGTTATTTTTCATAAATGCTATAGATTTAAAAAAAAAAAATGGTTAACATTGGCCTAAGCATGTAATGAGGAGCCATCACTGGTCTTTACCTGTAATTATATCCTTATTGTTACAAATGCTAGATTTAAACAATTACAAAAACTGTACATTTTAATAGGGCCAAGTTAGATACATTTGAAGTATGGACCTTCTTGAATTATTAAATAAATAATTGGTTTGGTTTTCCGTGTCTGACTTTTGGATATTCCAAAAGATGACAGGAAATTAACATCTTCAGTAAAAGAAAAAGTTAGTTGGACCTATACCCTGACACTTTGATTTAGAAAATTCTGTCAAACTGATAAGATTTGCAAAACGGATAAGACAATTTGCAAAAATTAATAAATAAACAAACAAATGATTCTCACAAGGGACCGTGCCCTTCAACCAGACCAAAACTACACTCTTGGAGAGAGACCAGAGCAAGAGAGGTGAGAGGACATGCAAAGGTTTATAAAGTTAAGCAACATACAAAAAAAAGGGATGGGAAAGGAAAATACAGCAAGCGCACTAAAACAGTGGAATAATGGCGATGGGGAGGGTCCCGGTATTCACATCCAGATGCATGAGGACACATTGGTAAGTGGGTGTGACTATGCTGGAAGCTGAGGGCTCAGTTTTACCTGCACTACATATATGTGCTCTGCAAGAAAGAACTTCATCCAGTGATCATACACACATTTGCACACCTGTCCGAGCCCGAGGTCAACATCTTATCTGCACACTTTGGCTTTGAACAAGGATCCACATCTACAGGTAAACTTTGCTTGTTTCCCTTTCAGATTCTAATATCTGATTATTATAAATGTAATGTGGATGTATTGGTGTGAGATTAAGAGTGTAATGCTGATTACTCTATTATCCAATATTAATGCTGCAGACAAAAAGTTAATTCCATGACTTTCCCCTCAGGGAAGTGATTCTTAAAATATATTTATCCATCCACCCGTCCATTAGACGGCAGCGAAGACACAATTACCTTCACAATTATCGCTCTAAACAGTTTCTAATTCAATCTGGGTGTACTTTTATGCAGCCAAAATTTTGTTTGTATGTGTGTGTGTTACTCATGTAACAATGTAGTCATTTATGTGGTGAAAAGGTCCATATATGTGTGTGTGTGTGTGTGTGTGTGTGTGTGTGTGTGTGTGTGTGTAAATATATATTTATATTCATAGCCTATATACTGTTATATATATATAACAATAGTAAAAGCAAGAAAGAAAAAAAAAGTGAATTAGAATTTTCACTAAAAAAACAACAACATTCACATTCTCCTATAAGTGTACATGTATATTCTGATACTGGACAAAAAAACACATTGATAATTGTTCTGAATTGTTTCATACATTACACATACAGGATGAATGCATGGACCAGACTGATAATAAAGCTGAGTTACTCAATGAGTACCAAATACAAACCCAAGCAAAAACATTTACGGCATGGAAACATTCGTTCACATTGCGAGGAAGGAGTGGCACATTAATTTTTAGATTATTTTGACAACTCCAAATAATGAACTCCCACGACAATAGTCAGGAAAGTCTGGTCAGTCTTCTCAATTAGGGAAATTGTTCTTGTAAAGGGTTGAATGACTTAAATGTTTATGTAAATGTATGAAATCATTTATGCACTAAAAGATTAAAAGATGTGTCATATGGTTGACCTCAGATTTATTCAATTGATTTATATACGCATTTAGTAGCAGTCATTTCAATTTGACAATGACTCTGACCTATGTTTTAAGTGACCTGACTGAATTTCCTAAAATTTCTTCAACTCTGACAGGTTAACATCACCATGTCCCGCCGCGTAACATCTAACCAGGTAGTGCTTATGTTGCCTGTGGTTCTGTTAGTGTTGCTGATGCCCCTCAGCAGAAGTTTTCAAGCCCTGACTCCTGGCTGCCATCTTTACCGTGAGTGGAAAAGACATCATTTTTAACAAGCAAGCACTCAACTCACTCCTAAACAAAAAAAGTACTGATTTGGCCCTCTGTCTACAGCGTTTAACGTGACCATACGTACAGACAAGCGAGGGACATGTCGAGGAACTCAAGTGGTGTACGCTTGTGTGGGCTACTGCGAGTCCAGCGCGTTCCCGTCACGCTACTCTGTGCTGCTGGCGTCCAATTTCACCCACAACATAACGTCGGCTTCCCGCTGCTGCACCATTAGCAAGGATGCCAAGGTAGGCTACAGCACTGGTCCAACCATTAGTATATATTACTAATGCCAATTTTACATCAGAAGAACCAATTATGAATTATTATGAGTAAAGACTTTAATGAATTTGGTCCTCTGTGGGTTTCAGAGCATAATTTCCACCAGCCCAGTCATGCAACAATAATCTATTTTATTCCATTAGGTAAATTTATGTCAAAATATAGGCTACTGACTTGCTAATTAGGGGTTCAAGCACGAAGTGCTGAAACCCTATTGTAATTGTATTGATTTTTAGGGGTTCAAGCACGAAGTGCTGAAACCCTATTGTAATTGTATTGATTTTTATTATTATTAGGGGTTCAAGCACGAAGTGCTGAAACCCTATTGTAATTGTATTGATTTTTAGGGGTTCAAGCACGAAGTGCTGAAACCCTATTGTAATTGGTAGGATTTTTATTATTATTATTATTCTGCCGTAAAACGCATCGTGCAGACCAAACCGTAAGAGCCAGAGCTCTGAAACTTTGTCAGATGGTAGTACAAAAATCGAGGAGAGGTTATCAAATTATGAGCCCGATTGGCCCATAGGTGGCGCTATAGCGACCAATTGCGCGAAACTGCTCATAACTCCTAGACCGTAAGTCGTACACTCAAGTGTCTCATATCGTTGGAAAGCTGGCCACCTGACGAAAAAAACGTATATCTCCGATTTCATTTCCGGTATGCAAATTTTTCCGCCATTTTGAATTTTGTCAAAAAACTACTTTTACAAACTAGTCCCTGGTTTTTTACCCGATCGGAACCAAACCAGTGCATACATGTTCTATGGAGTCTGAATATCAATAATTATCAAAAAAATGTTGAAATTTCTTTTTCCGGTCGCTAGGGAAAGCAAAATAAACGTTGAGGGAGGAGCCTATTTTACAAAAATGGCTATAACTCGAGAAGTAAATGAGATATCTTCACCAAACTCAAAACACTTGTGTAGGAGGACATTTTAAGGTCACAGTAAAAAAGCGGCGTTGATTGGCCACATGGTGGCGCTATAACATTAAAAAAACATAAAAAGGGCTATGACCACATGACCTTTACCCCAATTGACTTGAAAATTGTTATGCAGTGTCTTGGACCAAGGCCCCATGTATGTGTCTGAGAACATTGGCGTATCTCAAAAAACATGGCCGCCATCGGTCAATGAAGTTTGAGCACCTATGAGACAGGGTTAACGGAGGCCGATCGGAACGAAACTCGATGGGCATGTTTGACTCATGGCCCTAGAGGTCTGTAAGAATTTTGAAAAAAATCGGCCACTAGTTGGCGCTAACGAGTTTTATGGCTCTGTAATCACGTGTTGTTGCGCACATCCCCACGAAATGCATATCATTCGATAGATCTCCTCATGATGAACAACTTTGCCTCTAGAACCATTGCTGTCAATCAAATCGTTTATTAAATATTCACGAATATGTTAAAAACCTACTTTTGCGAACTAGTCCCTGGTTTTTTGCCCGATCGGAACCAGACCAGTCTAGGATAATTCTTTGGACTCTCTAGATCAATAATTATCAAAAAAATGTTGAACTTTTTAAATTTGCGCATGGTGTTAAATGGTCATTTAGAAAAGGGGCGTGAGAAAATGCACCCAAAAGCCTATAAATCCTAAATGAAAACTCAGAACTTCACAGAAATTGATGAGCTTATGTGTCATAACATGCCGAAGAAGCATGCAAAGTTTCATTGAGATCGGACTATAGGTGGCGCTATAACTGTTAAAAAGCTTTAAAACCATATGTTTCCTATGGTAAATTGCCAGTATTGGCTGTAAAAAATTTGAGCACCTATGAAACAAGGTTATCGAAGGCCGATCGCAACGAAACACGATGGGCATGTTCAACTCATGGCCCTAAAGGTCTGTAACAATTTTGAAAGAAATCGGCCATTAGTTGGCGCTAACGAGTTTTATGGCTCTGTAATCACGAGGTCTTGCGCACATCCCCACGAAATGCAATTTCATTTGATAGATCTCCTCATGATGAACAACTTTGCCTCTAGAACCATTGCTGTCAATCAAATTGTTCGTTAAATATTCACAAATATGTTAAAAACCTAATTTTGCGAACTAGTCCCTGGTTTTTTGCCCGATCGGAACCAGACCAGTCTAGGACAATTTTTTGGACTCTCTAGATCAATAATTATCAAAAAAAATTTGAGATTTGTCATTTGTTTTGCTATTACAGGGTCATTTACAAAAGGGGGCATGACAAAATGCACCCAAAAGCCTATAAATCCTAAAGGAAAAGTCAGAACTTCACAAAAATTGGTACGCACTTGTGTCATAACTTATTCAGCAAGCATGCAAAGTTTCATGGAGATCGGACAATAGGTGGCGCTATAATTGTTAAAAATGTTAACAACAATGTATACCCTATGGTAAATTGCCATTATTGAAACTTAAAACTTAATGTCTTTCGATGCTTTTGTGCTTAAAGGCCTTAAAGGCCTGAACTGCTTGAACCCCGCTAAATGCTGCTTGCAGCTTTAATTATTATTATTATTATTATTATTCTCCCCTAAAACGCATCGTGCAGCCCAAACCGTAAGTGCTGGAGCTCTGAAACTTTGTCAGATGGTAGTACAAAAATCGAGGAGAGGTTATCAAATTATGAGCCCGATTGGCCCATAGGTGGCGCTATAGCGACCAATTGCGCGAAACGGCTCATAACTCCTAGACCGTAAGTCGTACACTCAAGTGTCTTATATCATTGGAAAGCTGGTCACCTGACGAAAAAAACGTATATCTCCGATTTCATTTCCGGTATGGAAATTTTTCCGCCATTTTGAATTTTGTCGAAAAACTACTTTTGCGAACTAGTCCCTGGTTTTTTGCCCGATCGGAACCAAACCAGTGCAGAAATGTTCTCTGGAGTCTGAAGATCAATAATTATCAAAAAAATGTTGAAATTTCTATTTCCGGTCGCTAGGGGAAGCAAAATAAACGTTGTGGGAGGAGCCTACTTTTACTAAATTGGCTATAACTCAAGAAGTAAATGAGATATCTTCACCAAACTCGGTACACATGTGTACGAGTTCAATTTGAGGTGACAGTAAAAAAATAGCGACGATTGAACACTAGGTGGCGCTATAACATGAAAAAAACATAAAAAGGGCTATGACCACATGACCGTTAGTCCGATTGACTTGAAAATTGGTATGCAGTGTCTTGGACCAAGGCCCCATGTATATCTATGAGGACATTGGCGTATGTAAAAAAACATGGCCGCCATCGGCCAATGAAGTTTGAGCACCTGTGAGACAAGGTTAACGGAGGCCCATCGGAACGAAACTCGATGGGCATGTTCGACTCATGGCCCTAGAGGTCTGTAAGAATTTTGAAAAAAATCGGCCACTAGTTGGCGCTAACGAGTTTTATGGCTCTGTTATCACGTGGTGTTGCACACACCCCCACAATATGTATATCAATTGATAGATCTCCTCATGCTGAACAACTTTGCCTCAAGAACCATTGCTGTCAATCAAATCGTTCGTTAAAAATTCACGAATATGTTAAAAACGTACTTTTGCGAACTAGTCCCTGGTTTTTTGCCCGATCGGAACCAGACCAGTCTGGGACAATTCTTTGGACTCTCTAGATCAATAATTATCAAAAAAAGTTGAACTTTGTCATTTGTTTTGCTATAACAGGGTCATTTAAAAAAGGGGGCATGACAAAATGCACCCAAAAGCCTGAAAAATCCTAAAGGAAAAGTCAGAACTTCACAAAAATTGATGAGCATATGTGTCATAACGTATTCAACAAGCATGCAAAGTTTCATGGAGATCGGACTATAGCTGGCGCTATAATTGTTAAAAATATTAAAAACAATGTATACCCTATAGTAAATTGCCATTATTAAAACTTAAAACTTAATGTCTTTTGATGCTTTTGTGCTTAAAGGCCTTAAAGGCCTAAACTGCTTGAACCCCGCTAAATGCTGCTTGCAGCTTTAATTATTATTATTATTATTATTCTGCCGTAAAACGCATCGTGCAGACCAAACCGTAAGTGCTGCAGCTCTGAAACTTTGTCAGATGGTAGTACAAAAATCGAGGAGAGGTTATCAAATTATGAGCCCGATTGGCCCATAGGTGGCGCTATAGCGACCAATTGCGCAAAACCACTCATATCTCCTAGACCGTAAGTCGTACACTCAAGTGTCTTATATCGTTGGAAAGCTGGTCACCTGACGAAAAAAACGTATATCTCCGATTTCATTTCCGTCATGATAGATTTTCCGCCATTTTGAATTTTGTCGAAAAACTACTTTTGCAAACTAGTCCCTGGATTTTTGCCCGATCAGAACCAAACCAGTGCAGAAATGTTTTCTGGAGTCTGAAGATCAATAATTATCAAAAAAATGTTGAAATTTCTCGTTCCGGTCGCTAGGGGAAGCAAAATAAACGTTGTGGGAGGAGCCTATTTTACTAAAATGGCTATAGCTCGAGAAGTAAATGAGATATCTTCACCAAACTCGGTACACATGTGTAAGAGTTCAATTTGAGGTGACAATAAAAAAATCGCGACGATTGAACACTAGGTGGCGCTATAAAATGAAAAAAACAGATAAACACCTGACCGTCAGTCCGATTGACTTGAAAATTGGTATGCAGTGTCTTGGTCCAAGGCCTCATGTAAGTCTATAAGGACATTGGTGTATCTCTAAAAACATGGCCGCCATCGGCCAATGAAGTTCGAGCATCTATGAAACAAGGTTAACGAAGGCCGATCGGAACGAAACTCGTTGGGAATGTTCGACTCATGGCCCTAGAGGTCTGTAAAAATTTTGAAAGAAATCGGCCACTAGTTGGCGCTAACGAGTTTTATGGCTCTGTAATCACGTGGTGTTGCACACACCACCACAATATGCATATCATTTGATAGATCTCCTCATGATGAACAACTTTGCCTCAAGAACCATTGCTGTCAATCAAATCGTTCGTTAAATATTCACGAATATGTTAAAAACCTACTTTTGCAAACTAGTCCCTGGTTTTTTGCTCGATCGGAACCAGACCAGTCTAGGATAATTCTCTGGACTCTCTAGATCAATAATTATCAAAAAAAAGTTGAACTTTGTCTTTTGTTTTGCTATAACAGGGTCATTTACAAAAGGGGACATGACAAAATGCACCCAAAAGCCTATAAATCCTAAAGGAAAAGTCAGAACTTCACAAAAATTGATGAGCACATGTGTCATAGCTTATTCAACAAGCATGCAAAGTTTCATGGAGATCGGACTATAGGTGGCGCTATAACTGTTAAAAATGTTAAAAACAATGTATTCCCTATGGTAAATTGCCATTATTGAAACTTAAAACTTAATGTCTTTTGATGCTTTTGTGCTTAAAGGCCTTCAAGGCCTAAACTGCTTGAACCCCGCTAAATGCTGCTTGCAGCTTTAATTATTATTATTATTATTATTATTCTCCCCTAAAACGCATCGTGCAGCCCAAACCGTAAGGGCTAGAGCTCTGAAACTTTGTCAGATGGTAGTACAAAAATCGAGGAGAGGTTATCAAATTATGAGCCCGATTGGCCCATAGGTGGCGCTATAGCGACCAATTGCGCGAAACGGCTCATAACTCCTAGACCGTAAGTCGTACACTCAAGTGTCTTATATCATTGGAAAGCTGGTCCCCTGACGAAAAAAACGTATATCTCCGATTTCATTTCCGGTATGAAAATTTTTCCGCCATTTTGAATTTTGTTGAAAAACTACTTTTGCGAACTAGTCCCTGGTTTTTTGCCCGATCGGAACCAAACCAGTGCAGAAATGTTCTCTGGAGTCTGAAGATCAATAATTATCAAAAAAATGTTGAAATTTCTATTTCCGGTCGCTAGGGGAAGCAAAATAAACGTTGTGGGAGGAGCCTATTTTACTAAATTGGCTATAACTCAAGAAGTAAATGAGATATCTTCACCAAACTCGGTACACATGTGTACGAGTTCAATTTGAGGTCACAGTAAAAAAATAGCGACGATTGAACACTAGGTGGCGCTATAATATGAAAAAAACATAAAAAGGGCTATGGCCACATGACCGTTAGTCCGATTGACTTGAAAATTGGTATGCAGTGTCTTGGACCAAGGCCCCATGTATATCTATGAGGACATTGGCGTATCTAAAAAAACATGGCCGCCATCGGCCAATGAAGTTTGTGCATCTATGAAACAAGGTTAACGAAGGCCGATCAGAACGAAACTCGTTGGGCATGTTTGACTCATGGCCCTAGAGGTCTGTAAGAATTTTGAAAGAAATCGGCCACTAGTTGGCGCTAACGAGTTTTATGGCTCTGTTATCACGTGGTGTTGCACACACCCCCACAATATGTATATCAATTGATAGATCTCCTCACGGTGAACAACTTTGCCTCAAGAACAATTGCTGTCAATCAAATAGTTCGTTAAATATTCACGAATATGTTAAAGACGTACTTTTGCAAACTAGTCCCTGGTTTTTTGCCGGATCGGAACCAGACCAGTCTAGGACAATTCTTTGGACACTCTAGATCAATAATTATCAAAAAAAAGTTGAACTGTGTCATTTGTTTTGCTATAACAGGGTCATTAATAAAAGGGGGTATGACAAAATGCACCCAAAAGCCTATAAATCCTAAAGGAAAAGTCAGAACTTCACAAAAATTGATGAGCACATGTGTCATAACTTATTCAACAAGCATGCAAAGTTTCATGGAGATCGGACTATAGGTGGCGCTATAACTGTTAAAAATGTTAAAAACAATGTATTCCCTATGGTAAATTGCCATTATTGAAACTTAAACCTTAATGTCTTTTGATGCTTTTGTGCTTAAAGGCCTTAACGGCCTAAACTGCTTGAACCCCGCTAAATGCTGCTTGCAGCTTTAATTTTTACTAAGAAACGTACATTCTTATAGATTTCTGAATTAGAATATTGTTTCTTTTATTCTGTCTTTTCTCAGGTCAAAGTTCGCCTGCACTGTCCTCGAGGCCGTCACCACGATGACATCGAGATTTTGACTGCACGTGCCTGTCGGTGCAACATGTGTCACAAATCCCGTTACTGAGAGCCCACGTGAAGAGTCACTCATGCTGTACTGCTGTGCAATTATTCATTTTTTTTTCAAATACATTTTTGATTTTACCATTTTCATTGCACTTGTAAATTTACATAGAAATACACTACCAATGAAAAGTTTGGGGTCAGTAAGATTTTTAAAAAGAAATTCATACTTTTATTCAGCTAGAATGCATTTAATCGATCAAGTAACAGTAGAGATATTTATAAAAATTACACAAGATTCATTTTTCAAATTAATCCCTTTCTTTCTAACTTTCTGTTCAAAGAGTCCTGGAAAAAAATATATCATGGTTTCCACAAGAATAGTAAGCAGCACAACGGTTTTCAACATTGATAATAGAAGAACTGTTTCTTGAACACCAAATCAGCCTATTAGAATGATTTCTGAAGGATCATGTGACACTAAAAACTAAAGTAATGGCTGTTGAAAATTCACAGGAGTAAATTCAATTGTTTTATTGTAAATTGTACTAATATTTCACAACATTACTTTTTTTATGATTTTTAGGAGATTTTAATATCTTACCAATCCCAAACTTTTTAACAGTATATAATTTTTTTAATATCATCTTTTCTTTTTATCTTTTATCTAAAGTTCTGAGATGACACGGCATGAGTGAAAGGTTCTTGAATGTTGCGTAAAGACAGCAAATTAAATTCTACATTCATCAATTCAATATAAAACAATGGTAAACAGCATCAGATACTCTCTAATAATTCAAATAAAAAAATAATTTGTCTAATGTCGGTGCCACCTAATGACATAAAGAATGTATCTTACCAATTATATATATTTATAAGGTGATGTTTGCACAAAATGTGTCTAATATTTTGCAATAAAGGACTACATGACATTTACTGTGTTTTATTGTTAAATCAATGTGACTTCAAATGGATACCAATAACAACCATGATCATTTTTTTTTTTTTGCATAATAAGCAAAGATGGTTTGTGTGTGTGTGCCTTTAAAAAGTCTCACACTCTGTGTGGTTTGAGGAGCAGTAGGTGCAGTCACACTGTAAGGCCTGAGGGTAATGATAGACGGGGGAGATGCCAGGGCCACAGCCAGGTAAACGTGCAGTCAGGTGGCGTGTACGGCTGTAGGTGCAGACACTGTGGTGCCTCTGGATATACGGCGGCTCCAGGACTGGCCTCTGAGATGCCAAAACACACAAGAACACATGTCACTACACACACATATACCCCACATGCTCTCATACTGGTTTCTTTTTAATAGTTCTAGTATATTATAACAGGTTTCGATCACCTCCCAGGTGTGGCAGCGGCCCCAGCATGCTTCAGTGCTTATGCGCAGGCTCCTGCATCCGGGCTTCTTGGCCGCAAAAGTAAATTCGCGTACGGCGCAACCACGAAAACTCTGTAAGGTTGTCACAGCCATGGTGGAGTAAAAGCCAGGAAACAGGAGCAGAAAGGTCACAGCTGTCACCGAGAAGCGGTCGACGCACATTCTGAAAGACATTATGATGACTTATCATAAAAGATAAATGATGTTTTATAAACAAAGTTCGGGAGGAGCACATTCAAACAATCATTGCAATCAACTTGTCATCAAACAATTATTATGTCTACCCCATCAGCATGAGAGGAAGCATATAGATATTCACTCTGTCAACTCACCTAACACACCCAACAGTTTCAGCATCCCTCCACCACCCCGACTCCTCACTCTGGCTTATACTTAAAAGTAGGCTACTCTGGGTTCGGGCCGAAAACCTAACCCAGAGACCTCTCCTCGCCGGACAGCACGCCAAATACACATTTATTCTATCTGACATATTTGTAAGTGCGAGAGTAACTCGAGAACATATTAAAGCATTGCTAAAACGTTTTTCTATATGTTTAGGGATAATCTAAGACATTATTAGCAAGGATTCACAATGATTCACAGGCGTTTTCTGGAGACTATTTTTCCTGTCCCATTTAGCTAAAAAGAAAAGAAAGAAAAAAAGAATAACCTATTGAATCAATGAGAACAAATACCCCCAAAGGACACATTGTCTATTCAGTTTAAGCCTACCTTGTAAGCTTTATTCAAAGTATGATGAAACGTATGTAGCTAGGTTACACATTTCACAAGAAATATATAATATTGATATGTGGTAATCTTACAATATACGCATGATTATAAAGTCATTGTCCTACTTTACCACTATACACACCGTGCGTAACTGACCTGTATGTGATTTTGGAGTGGGTCCACTGACTGCAAGTATACATTTGACCAGCAGACATCGCCAGCGTGCGGTATTATGAGGGTTTT
The DNA here is from genome assembly GCF_988280905.1 of Pimephales promelas. NCBI lineage: Eukaryota > Metazoa > Chordata > Actinopteri > Cypriniformes > Leuciscidae > Pimephales > Pimephales promelas. The sequence continues at coordinate 39,547,868 of NC_142769.1, forward strand.
GTATGGTAAGACATTAGGCTACAAGTAAAAATCTTAGAAATGCCTATTTCGAAATAACATGCTGCAAGATGTTGCATTTATCGTCTTTTTCAAACACAAAAATAGCCTACATTTCAAAATGCTTTAATAACATAACTAACATAATTCCACCCTAAATGAATTGTGCAATAATGACCACTATTTAGCAAAACAGATTTTTTGTTATAGGCATAGACAGTAAATGACTTCACAGTAAATAACCCCATAGACTTCAACGGAGAAAAGTAAAGTCAATTAGAAGCACTCACTTCAAGCACACTGCGCAGGCTCACAAACTTGACGTCGTAGATGTGACGTGGCAAAAGGTGAAGGCTTGTTAGCCAATGGCGGTCCCCGGGGAGACTTCAGTTTCCTGCTTGGATAGAGGCCGAAAAGTTGTTGTGCAGTTTGTCAGTAAGACCCAATAAAAAGCTAACTATAATGTAAATTAATAAAAATGTATGCAACTAATGTACTGATTTATTTATGAGACTGTCAGGCAGTTTTGAGGGAAATAATCCAGGCTTTTATTTATTTGTTTATTTTTTTAATTAATCTAACAGTATTTGGAAAAGCCTGTTTTATAATGTAAGAGAAAGTCTTAGTTTCATGATAACCCTTTTATTTAAAGTTATTTATTTAAACCTGTGTATCGTTGTTTTTTCTAAAGGGCATCATCTATCAGAGGGGAAAAGCAGAAACCCTGTGTGAGAATATTGAGCCTGCCCAATGTAAAAACGTTAACATGAAATCAGACTTCCATTTATACTTTGACAAGACACTTGATAACGCGTTGGGAATAAATAGGCCTACGTTAATGACACTGACGCGAGAAATGAATTACACAAAATAACAATAAAATAAGACACTCACCTGTTTGAGTCCACAAAAGCAGATGCCAGAAGCTTTTTGTGAATTCGCTTCATCGACTGCCTTGCTGTTTTAAAGCTCGTTTATAGGACAGTCTGACATCACTCTAATTACAATTCCCATTAATCTAGCCTGGAACATTACAACACACTACATGTAAACTTAACCAAACAAGTTTTAAACATCTGCTCGTGTTTTAGGAATGAGCTGAATGACATCAGCTTCACGCTGTGAACTAATGTTATCGACTGGACTAAAACTAAAGGAAAGGGCCAGCATTGAATCAACGTTTCAGAAGAAAAGGTACAAGTACTGTAAGCATACATCAGAACCTAGATGTATCAAAGGTTTTGATTGAAAATAATGACAAGTGTTCTTGATGCTGAGAATCATGTTTACATCCCACTTTTATACATTCATAGGCCTATCCCAAAGACACTTGTCCCCCAAAAATACATTGCTATGTTTAAACACAAGACATTGATCAAAAGGACAGTGCAACTCTAGTTTAAGTGATGCTACGTATGCATACAATTTCAGTCCATATTTATTGCCGTGTCTATTCTATTTCATTTTCCTTTTCCATTTTGTTCCTATGAAATGTGATGTTTCTGCAGATACCAGCTTCCTCAGAGGTCAAACAAAGTGTGTTAATCCAGATGCTTTCTTTTGAACAAGAACATTTTGTTTGCTTTTCTCATCCTCTCTCAATAAAACAGATTACTGCAAATGAATAATCAACAATGGCAGTTCATTTGAGTGTTGATGCACACTCAAAGTGAATGGTACATTCTGATCTAATCCCTGTTTTCTTCTAAACTGTAATAAACTTCTCTACAACATCCACGCAGCAGTCTCTTCCTAAGCTTTCTCAATATGCCTACACACACAGTTCCTTCCCATTAACAATACTCTACATCAATAAATATAAGCGACATAAAACAAATATACAAAAAATTAAGACATAAATAAGACTCTGTCCTCTCTTGAAATTGCACTGAAACACAAAAAGAGAATGTTTGCAAGCAATTTGATTAAATGAAATAAATAATAATCAAATAAAAATCAAAAATAGCCAGACACACATTATTCAAAACAGTTGAGAATATTGCTAAACTAAAATGTTTTGAATGTTATATATAAAAAAAACATAAGAACAGACTAAAGTGTTGTCACTTCAGAACAAGTTTAGTTTTACCTAGCAGCATACTTCAGTCATGTTTATGAGGTGCTACACTAGAATACCCCCACCAACACTATAGTCAGACATAGATATCATATTTATATATATATAGATATATATATAGATATGTATGTATATAAAAACATCAGTTATATTAGCATAGAAGTAGTACTTATAGAATAAGCTGTAGAAGTAGGAACATTATAATCTGTACTTTTAAAGAATTTTCATCTTTAGGATCATCATTATTCATTCCTCTTCAGAGTTTGACAGTATGCAGAGTCTGTTGGTTGATTGACGGGGGGCTCGTATCGGGCCCGAGAAACAGAGCGTTCTGGAATGACAGTAATGAACAATGTACGTGTTTGATTTCGAGTGTGCGCATGTGTGTCACCTCATGCAGTCATGTTAAAGTTGATGATCCCGGTGTGTGTAGGAATAGAAAGAAAAGATGCAGAGAGGCAGGTGTGTGAAGCATATGAAAGAGTAGGACGCATGTGAGAGGTACTCATTTTTTTCTCTTTTACTGTACATCTCACTCGTTGTGTGTGATGTGTGCTTCAGTGTTTTTTCAGATATCTACATATGGACAGCCTGTCGTACATGTGCTTGTGACGGTCGTGTCTGCATGGTGTGTGCATGTGTTCGTGTGTGTGTGTGTGTTGTCAGACAGCGATTGAGGCATTGATCGGTTCCCAAGTCAGGTAATTATTGTGTTTTACAGTGCTGTGATACTGTATGCGTGTCTGTGTGTGTGTGTCTGTATGTTCGCGTGTGGTTTCTAGGTGGTGTTGGCAGCACTGGTCTCTGACTGGCTCTTGGTAGTGTTCTCTCTCTCCTGCAGGTTCTTCTGGTTTCTGCTGGCCTCAGTCAGACTCTGCAGTCGCCTCTCATGCAGATCTTCCAAATTCCTCCACAGCTCGGTTCGCTCCCTCTCTTTCTTCAGCTCCCTAAGGAAAGGAGAGGAAAGAGGGATATGGATGAGTGTAAAAAGGGTTTAGATAAAGATAAGGCGAAGATAAAAAGAATTGAAATACGTTCTGTGCTCACAGAAATACATGTGAAGTCATCATGAAATCAAAACTCATTTACCTTTTTTAATACACAATCCTGGTCTCATTGGTGCATGTTTTATTCCAGAGAATCAAATCATAGAAAAAATATAAAATTAAATTAAATACAATTGCCCCCATGGAATTGGTTTTCAGTGGTTATGAGGGCATATTGTTTTTCTAAAAAAATATACAGACAATGTTATTTTAATTTTAGTTAACTTGATATGCTATAACAGTATTAATATTTAACATTTGCAAGCTTTTATTGTTATATTTGAATTTTTTTTTTCAAATGGTCATGAATTGAGAAATACAATCATCAGTCATTGTGACTGTAAAATGATCCTGTAAGAACTTCCAAAGCTTTTCTCCAAGCTTTTATTTAATCCAAGCTCGGAAAACGACTCGTTTCGGATGTTGTCGTTTCGGATGTTGAAAAAATCTTGATAACATTACAGATCACAAGCAGGTTATGACCCCTTTAATGTTGTTGTGCTTGATTATTATGTGTATGTGATTTTATTTTTAGTTCTAGTCATTTTAGTACTTTAATCTTATTTAATTTTCGTTAATTTTTTTTTCATCTATTATTTTTATTTAATTTTATTCAGCTTTATTTTAATGAATACACATTATTTTAGTTTTAGTAAGCAATGACAACACTGACAGGCACAGCATGGCGTCCATTTATGTAAGTCAAAAGGTGTACGAGAAATAGGCTTTTACCTCTAAATTGAAATAAACATCAGATCAGAGATCAGAGATCAAACAGTCCACAATAAATGCTCCTCTGAAACAGATTTTAAATAATTGCACATTACGTTGTATTATTCAGCCCTCTGTCTACGTGTACCCCCAAATTCTGGTTGATTTCTGAACCTGACTTACTTCAAAAGACTTTCCTCTCATGTGACGTCACAATTTTTGTTCTTTTTTCCTTTTTTACAGTATTTGAATTTCAAAAATAATTTAATTTAACTCCTGCCCTCCAACCACATGGCTTCATTCTAGTATGTTTATGGCCACTTGATGCAACCAATTCAGTTTGGTCCTACACTTGAAAGATCCAGTTTCATGACATATTACAGTAAAATGTGTTGTAAAAGTCCTGTACTCACTTCTGTTTCTCCACTTTGTAGGAGGCAGTGAGATCATCAAAGAGCTTGCTGTTCATCTCCATGAACGTCTTCAGCACATTGTAGATAAGAGAGATGATCGTCCTAAATAAGACAACAGAGAAATGTCCAAAGCAAAAACAGTCTTGATTGATGTCAATAGCATTAACGTTATTCTAGACATATGTTGGAATGATACTGACTGGTTCCAGTGCTCTTTGGAAACTCTGTACAGTGTGCCAAAGACCAGAGGCAGGATGACCTGGCAGTTCTCCTCTATTAGACTCAGAATGTACTCATTATTCCAGAAATACAGAGCCCGCTCTGCGACCTGAGGCAGAATAAAGAGAGAGAATGAGGGAAGAGAACACAAACAGATGCGTTCATCACCTCCGCGTGTTCACAAGTACTACAGGCAGACGCCTGACAAGCAGCGCTGGTGAATGACACAGTGTGGGAGGAATGCTCCGGTGTGAAACAGGAAGCTGACCTGGAAATGAGGGCTGGAGATGCAGGCAGAAATCTGTTTGAATAGAGGCTCCTGCACACGGATAAACTGAGATGGTTCAATCACGTCCAGAATCTCCTCGATCTCCCCCAGGAACATCACCTGGGTTCAACGTGACAGGGTTATATACTGTACAAACATTTCCCGGCAAACACACTCTTTGAGTGATAAGTCTATTTGAAATCAGAAAACTTGAGTGGATTTCAAAACTCTTTCCGCAAAAATGTGACTTAACAGGTGTCTAAATTCATCAGCAACGATTAATGGCATTGACAAATAATACATATACAGAATAATACATTTACAGAACAACAAATAATACATAATTACACAGAATGTGAAAAATAAAATATAAAAATGGGGTGCATTTGCAATAACTAAAAATAGTTATTAAAAAGAAATTGTTTCGTGTTTCTGAGTGATTCATCATTATAATGATCAAATATTATTTTTTTATTTTACAGTACAATTGTATTTTACATCGGTAATATGTTTATCTTTACTTTAGGGCTCTGCAAAAATTAATTGCGATTAATCGCATCCAAAATAAAAGTCTGCGTTCACATAATATATTTGTGTGCGCTGTATATAATTATTTTGTATAAATAAATACCTATGCATGCATGTATATATTTAAGAATTATTTGCGCTTAAATTCTGTATATATATATATATATATATATATATATATATATATATATATATATATATATAAATACAAAATATATATTAGAAAATAATTATATACAGCACACACAAGTATATTATGTAATCACAGACTTTTATTTTGGATGCGATTAATCGCAATTGATTTTTGCACAGCCCTACTTTACTTTATAACACTACTACTACTGCTATTATTATTAATATAGAGTTCCATGAACAAGTGAATGAGTAGTAAAATGATTTAAAAAATATTAACTTAAAATCTAAGTTAAATATTTGATGTCTAAGGGGTTAATCTGAAAAAAGATGTTTGGTCTGAGAGATTTAAGTGTATGTATCTATTGCCTTTCTTACCTCTTTCTGAGTGCATGTTTTTGGCCAGTATCTCAGCAGCCCCCTGATGATCTAATGAAGTACAGAAAAAGATTGGTGTAACAACGCAGTGGTGTGTATATGAAGTTGCATAACATAATTGAAAATTTGACATACGTGTTCTGTAACTGTGGCATCCTTCTCCATGAATTGCACCACACAGTAAGCCAGCTACATGAAAAGAGCACAAAAAAGACTTTTAATAAAGTCACTTCCAGGCTTTCTACACACTACAAGTGTCATTACTTCAAAGGCTTATTGATTTTACCAGCAGGTGCCTTTGATTAAAGGGTACGAGAGAGTGTGTGTGTGAGTGTGTGTGTGTGTGTGTAACACTGAGAAAAAAGATTACAACCCTTATCTGTCCTTCAAGGTTTGATCTGAAGCACTGAGCTAACTTCACAAATAAACCATTCTTCTAATCAAGATCCTAAATGCCACCACATAGCTTTATCATCAATCTGCCCACACCAGGAGTTTCTGCAGCAGTCAATGCATTGGCACGTACCTATACTGAACAATGGATATGTAAGTGTCAATAATGTAGGCATAGCTGCTAGATGTCTGTCAACAAATGTGCTTTGATTGCTATCTAGATTTACAAAGAACAGTTCTATGTAAAACACAATGTGTAACATGTATAAAATGTAGTTACTGTGCACTATAGCAAAACTGCAGTATAAGCTGGCCAGATGTAGTGGATGGTAATTTAGCAGACATTAAAGTAGCCTACGTTTTTTCCTAAACATTGTTCAATTTTATGAACTTTTAACAGGGACAGTCCCCTTATTTGCCTTGCTCAAGGGCACAGTGGTGATAGCAAATGTCCCGTTCCTTGTGAGCATCACACTAGACACCTTCTCTGTGGTGGAGCTTGCCTTTTTTGTACAGTATGTGGGTGTAAGTGAGAAATCCTGGGTTAGGTGCAAGCTTTAGAAATTGGATAAAGTCCATTACAACTACAAAAGTGAAAATCAATTAAAAAAAATCAACAGAAAAAAAAAATCATAAATATAAATATAATATCTTAAATATGAGGGAAAAACACAAAACAAAACTTGATGTCTATCTGATCAAATTATTAGTCAAAAAAGGTCAACTACATGTCATGCCTGCCAACTGGAGTGCCTATGATAGCCACCAGACGGCACTCCCCCTTTCTTCTTTATCCCATTATGAACTGCATTTCCCATTCACGGTGCGAAAGTGTTCCCATACACTTTCTAATAGTCATATAAATATGTACTGAATGAATATATAAATGGTTTAAAGTGAGTTAAAGGGGTGGTATTTAAGTCGACAAGTCGAACCACGAAAGACGTGCCAACTGTCTGAAGTTCAGCAAACTTCTGAACTGTATGAACGGCGTTCGTGGTTCGACTTGTCGAGACTGTTTTCCAAAGATGGCGCCGCCTGTATACACGAAGTGAACAGTCTTGTATCTTCTTATTAAACGGTCTGTACACTTACAAAGTTCTCAATGCTTCGTTTTGTATTTAGGGGCCCTCATTATGTTACTGTGTTAGTGTGGCTATTTTGAGCCTTGTTAGTGGTATTAACTACCGATTTCTTTTTACTTATTATTTGCCCCCATATACTAGCGTCATACGCTAAACAGTTTTTAGAGATAAAACTCTTTACATTCGATAATCATGAAAACAAATCTCAAAGAACGGTTGACTAGGTACCCAATGTTTTATTAGCTAGACCAAAGGTTGATTTTGCGCCGGAGTTGTCCTTTAAAAAGCAATTTCTTTAAAAGGAAATATATCCCTTTGCTTTGAACGTAGAGTGTCGTAACTTTGCAGATGTTGTTTATGCTCAAACAGCAACATTACACACTATCTAAAGTTAGAAAAGTGAATTCATGATCAACCACCCCTTTAATGTGGTAGCTTATTAGGAACTGAAAATCTGGTTATCAATACAATATACTCAACGGGTTTAAAGTGATTTCAGCATAGCAACTTATTCCAGACTCATAGTTTCAAGAAAGCAACTAAGAGCTTCAGGAAAAACCAATGAGATTATACATAACTGAATGATGACATGCTTAGTCTGTACACACATGCTGCATTTATTTCCAGATTAATATATTCCCTGAAGAGGAAAGAGTCACAAAGCACCTGAGCCTCAGATTACAGGCAAAAGGGTAAGAAAAGAATGTTTTTCTAAAGAGAGATTACGTACGTTAGTGCGTGCGTGTGTGTGTGTGTGTGTGTGTGTGTTAGTGTACACATGTGATATGGCCACGAGTGTGCTTTTTGTTGCCACGGAAGCCCTTCTGCACCATTCCCTGGGTGAGCTGTTAGGATGGTAATGGTGTGTGTGTGTGTCTACTTTAGAAGAGGTGATGTCACATAAAACGTCTTTCCCCAGGGGGTAAGAGCCCTGTTAACTCCTGTTTTCTCTCTCTCTCTCTCTCTCTCATTCTTTTTTCAAAAAGAACATCATAATTATCCTCTTAGTTTTCAGTCTATGCAGTGCTTTACAAAAAAGTTAATATGTTTAGCTTGCGAGGTTGTTTATGTGGATGTGTCAGAATGTTTATAGAAGATAATGGAAACCTTGCTCTCAGGATACAAAATCTCATAAACATATCTTACAAATAACTTTATATGTCCCAATTATATAACTTCATATCTTACAACTGCAATTTTGTAAATCCTAAACTTAATTTCTTCGTTTGTAACTTTATATCTAAAAATGGCTAATCTTAAATCTGAAACTTTACATCTCACTTTTGTGCATTTATGTAATAATTGCAGCTTTCTTTTTCATAATTGTGACTTTATATATCACAGTTGTGAAAATGATGTAATTTTCACTTTATTCTCCTTTTTAATTTGATCTCACAATTGTATTTTCTTTAACTCTGAAGTAGAAACATTAGCCTGTCTCTGTGTATGTGTGTGTATGCACATTTTCGTATTTTTTGTCTACCTGAGAACCAACGGTAAACTGTCAATTACTGGCAAGTAAGGTAAAACTAAAATTAACTCTCAACACATTACAAGGCTTTGGTATGTTTTAACTTGGCACGAGATAAAAATCCCATACCCAAGAGACACCTCAGTGAAAATATATCCCCTGGTGTCACTCAGTAGTTTGAGGCTCAATGGGGACTAAGCTCTAATCATCCAGGATAAATCCCCCAGACTTAACTCAACCACTCACCATTAGTTCCTATGCAAACAAATAAAATAGTAACCAAATCACAACAGCCACGGGTTACACGGAGGGCAAAAGAATCATTGAAATGCACACTTACAAAACCGTTTATAAAAATAGAGTTCGGTATTTAGCCTTTCATCTCGCTAAGAGCTCTCTAGAAATGTGTGATGTTCTGAAGAAGCCTTGAGGGAAGTGTGATTAAGGATTTGGCTGCGCTGTCCTTCTGTTTCTATGGAAGCTACATAAAATAAGTCTGGCCACCCAAAGGCATTCCCTGGGAGAGCTCTATTTGTCCTTGTGGCGAGTAGGAAGTATAAACAGCCCGGCGTGTGGGCACTGAATTATGGATGGGGTGATATTGACAAGGGAAAGGGCGAGTGTAGGAATGTAGGACAAGCACTTTCAGAATACACACACACACCTATAGAGTAGACATATACAAACAGGCAGCATTAATATTATAAAAGCACTTTTCAGATATAACATGCTGTTAATAAGAGGAATAATATACTGAATCTATTGAAAGAATGCATGTGCATTGCATTACAGATATTTTTATATAGCATGTTAAAGTTTTCACATTTTGAGGGTGAGCGATAATGCAGTTTTTGTGTCTGGCACTTTAAATGCAAATGAGAGGGCGGAGCTTCAACAGCTTGTTTCCTTTCACCTCACACAGACATGCACTGAAAATTTCAAACACTTTTTGCCTTTTATGTTCAAATCGGAGTCAGAAAGATGGAGAGACATGTAGAATGCAACAGGACATGTGAATTTAGGTAGCTATAGTCATAGATATCTATATAAAGGCTAGATATGTCGTCCACGCTGCTGGCCAATGGAGGTCGACGTCTGCACCTGGCGGCCATCTTGTCACAGGCAGCTCGCTCACTCCTAACGTTGTGTTAATGGTACATGTACTATTTAAATGACCATAACTTGCTCAATTTTCTACCGATTTTCAAACGGTTTGTTTTGTTATAAACGTCAGAGATGTAGTTATGACACTGCATACTTATGAAAAGTGTATAAATAAATAATCATCCAGATAATTATAGCCACGTTAATAACGTTTGTAAGAAACCAAACCGTTTGTAAATCTGTCAAGATTTCAACGAGATAAGAGTATTTGTGTTCGTGCTGACCACTCATCTTACATCAGCTTGTCTGTGACAAGATGGCCGCCGGTGATGGCGATGAAAACTCCGCCGTAACACATCTAGCCTTTATATACATATCTATGGCTATAGTTATCTTCTAGACATTGATTAGCATATTCGGTCATGATAAACTATCAATCGTGTTCTGTATAAATCGGTGTTATGTAAATTTTAGCGTTAGTGATGTCACTAACCTGGGAATGTTGTGTAGCCAATACCAGCTGGGGTTTTTTTTTTTTTTTTGTAGTCCTTAAAAAGCTATTTCTTCAAAGAAAATATGTCCGTTTGCTTTGAACTTTGACACTAACTAAAGTTAGAAAAGGGGTAAATTAACCACCCCTTTAATGTATCCTTGCTGAATAAAAGTATTAATAAATCTTACGGACCCCAAACTTTTGTATGTGTAAACAGTCATAGACACACACACATCAAGGCAAGATGAGTTCAGACTTTAATGCAGTGTCCCAAAAATGACCAAAATTGCTTTTGGACACTAAAATTGTATAAATGTATCAAATATCAAACCAAGTGTAATTGACAAGTGCAAGTGTAAAAGATTTTCCAGAAATGACTTAAACCCAACTGATCATTTTTGTGGATGTATGAAGTAAATTTTCATTAGTATTAGCCCCCCCTTGTGGCATAATATCCCATTACAGTCCATTAATTAACAGCATGAGATCTGTATGTGCATCCCCAGTGTGGCTGTGTCTGGGCGTCTGACTCTGACCTGCGCATGAAAAATGGAGAGAGACTTGGCAGTGTGCAGGGGGATCAGGACCCTCACCAGGAACTGCTTGTGCTCTGATTTGAGAGGCAGAGCAAAGCCATTTATGATACTGGAAAAGAGGAGATGAGATGAGAGGAGAGGAGAGGAGAGGAGAGGTGAGGATAGGAGAGGAGAGGAGAGGAGAGGAGAGGAGAGGAGAGGAGAGGAGAGGAGAGGAGAGGAGAGGAAAGGAGAGGAGGCGGAAAAGAGAAAAGGGAGAATAAACAGGATTAGTATCAGTCGTCCTGATGATACTCTGTACACTCATTCACCACATTATTGTTCATCAGTTAATCTCCCACTAACCCCCACCCCACACATCTTTCCTCTCTTTCTGACTGTCTCCTCCTCTCTTTTTCTCAAAAATCTTTAGCTTTATCTTTGTTCTTTTACTCAGTCTGTTCCTCCCATTGCTTAACTGTTATTTGATTTCATTCCATCTACACTGTCTTGCTCTGTTTCTCTATCTATCTATCTTTTTCGCTCTTTGTCTCTCATTTTACATAATCAA